>NC_055999.1:8767223-9091998 GCF_018446385.1 Zingiber officinale | reverse complement strand
GACTCACCATAGCCCAGAAGTTTATCCAAAAAATGCTTACTTGTTGAATCCAAAGCTAAACCTGAATCTAACACAAGACTAAACAAAACCCTTAAATTGAATCTCAATTCATCTCACAAAAATTATAGGATTCCCTGATTGAGAAATTAGATCGGGTGAGATGACTAAGTAATTAAAATAAAACTTAAATTTCAAAATTATTTTAAAAACTTAAATTTCAAAATTATTTTTAAAAAAAAACTTAAATTTCAAAATTATTTTAAAAACTTAAATTTCAAAATTATTTTAAAAACTTAAATTTCAAAATTATTTTAAAAACTTAAATTTCAAAATTATTTTAAAAAACTTAAATTTCAAAATTATTTTTAAAACTTAAATTTCAAAATTATTTTAAAAACTTAAATTTCAAAATTATTTTAAAAACTTAAATTTCAAAATTATTTTAAAAACTTAAATTTCAAAATTATTTTAAAAACTTAAATTTCAAAAGTATTTTAAAAAAAAAACTTAAATTTCAAAATTATTTTAAACTTAAATTTCAAAATTATTTTAAACTTAAATTTCAAAATTATTTTAAACTTAAATTTCAAATTATTTAAAAATTATTTTAAACTCAATTTCAAAATTATTTTAAACTCAATTTCAAAATTTGAATTAATTCTCAATTAAACATGTTTAAGAATCAAGTTTAATTAAGCATCTTTAAGTTAATTAAAACATTAATAATAATAATAAAAATAATAATTATATATATACCAAGGTCAAAAACCGGGGACGGGCGCCCCCGGTATTCAGACCCCGGGCGCCTGGAACACGTCCGGGCGCCCAGACTCCCTTATATATAGGGGGCAGGAGGCGTCCCCTACCCTTGCACCCAAGTTTTCCTTAAAGCTTCTTGGCTTACCTGCGAAGACTTTCAAAATTTAAATTTTTCGCGGTTAATACGGAGTCGTGACTCAACCGAGGTCGTCAGTTCTAAAATTTCTATCAATGGCTCCTCGGTAAAATGTCTAACCCCCTCCTAAACTTTATTTCTTATAATGCTTGTTTATTTCTCAGTATAATATTAGTTTGAAATTTAGGAAGCGTACTAAGTCTGGTGCTGGACCCTCTACCCCTAGTATTGACCCTAGGTTTCCCACCGACGAACTTAGGATTAAGTTTATGTCAACAAATTACATGGCCATTAGAACCAAATGTATAGACAGATCGTTCTTTTTACGCTCTTGTATTCCAGTCTCCGAGACTATAAACCACTATAGGCTGCGAAACCTAGTTGAGTGCACCAGCGCAGTAAACATAAGTTTATGTGCCGAATTTTACAACAACCTATTGAAAGTAGATGACTACTCCTATACCACTAGGGCAGCTGGCACGGATATCACATTATCTCCCACCACCATTCGTGAGTTTCTAGGGTTACGAGAGTCACCCTGCACCTTTTTATGCTATCCTCCTAGGGAGCTACCTTTTGGAGATCCCTACTCACATATTACCCTCGATACGATCTATTCGTCCTTCTTTGAGGACCAGCGTGATCCCACTGAGACCCAGTTTAGGTCACTTAACCTTAGAATTCAGGACTACGCTCTTTATAGGGTTCTAGTACTTTGTATTCTACCGCTAACCACTCACGACATTGCGGTGATGCGTCCATTTCACTCCTTCCTGCTCTATGCCCTGTGTCAGAGGTTAGACATAGACATCAGTCTTCACATCTTTTCCACTATTATTTATGCAGCTGGATACGTGACCAGCAGACGAGTACATATGCCTTATTATCATATTCTGACAGCTTACATGTCCTCATTACACATTGATGTCACCAGAGGTGACATCCGCTACATGACCGAGTTTGACATCATAGGAGCTAGGAACTTTTCCCTAGCAAATATCCATATAGACGATGAGGGTACCATGTCCTGGCGTAGGGGGGCACAGCACCAGCAGGCGGAGGAGGCAGAGCATGATGAGTTCATGTTGGCACTATTTCCTGAGGAGGCTGCTCCTGCCCCACCACCACCTCGAGCACCACACGGCTCCCGCACTGATTCGAGTTTCCGGACTGAGAGGGCTATGTCGAGTCTCCAGCACGAGAACTCGAGTTTCATCAGTCCATGCGACGAGAGGTCTCCGATCTTCGACGAGAGGTCCGACAGGAGGTCTCCGACTTACGACGAGGCGTGAGCTCTCCGACTGCGCCGAGATCTCACGAGAGGACGACGGACTCATCACACCGAGATCTGACACTACTCGGTCATTGGGTTCCGGACCACCTCCTCATCATCTCGGTGGCTCCTCATTGCTCTATTATGACTCTAGTACAGCTTGTAGCAGCTCTATTATGACTCTTTTATCTATGTCGACTTTTTAGTCTAATGGACGGTTTCACTTCAGGCTTGATTGACTATACCTTAATCTAATAAATTAGTCTTTTAGTCACATTTTTTTATAACTTCTAGGCAAAACTGATTTCCCAAAATCCCCACTTTGCTAGACTTTCAAAAGTTGGGTTTAGTCTAGGATTTCCCCCTAGATATCATGTTCCCCTAGAATTAAGCCAGAGCATCTCACAAAACACCTAGGTTTACCTTGATTGTGATTGAAAAACATAGAATAGCGTGAGATGCATAGGGTATAGCCTGGACTCAAGAATGCTTATATCTGTGCATCAATATGAGTCTGGGCGTTAAATATGCAATAAACATTAATCAAGTTAAAGTTCTCCAGCTCTAGTCAAGTCTATCTGGACCCAAATAACTTAACTTGACTAACCTAGTAAAAGCTATTATCCTATAGACAATCAGCAAGTAACTAAAGGTTAGACAGTTGGCAAAAGATACTCAATTTCTTTTTCAAAAATGTTTTGTTCTCTATGGCTCTGATACCTAATATATAAACATGACTTGTGCTTGGACTTAAGGACCAACTGAACTTAAATGAATAATCTTGTCCTAAAAACTTAAATTCCAATTGACCTTAACTTCCAAACTCTGTTGAATATTGCTAACTTTAATCATGTACAACTCTTTATACATTGCCCATTTTTTGAGTTATGGCAAAGGGGGAGAGTAGCAAAAGTTAAGGGGGAGCCAAAGTTAAGGGGGAGTATATAGGGCAAAATTTACTTTAGTTACCTTGTTCATCTATACTTAGCAAATTTTGCCTGTGTTTAAAATGACTATCTATTCGCTTGTTTACTTAACTTCGAATTCGTGTTGCCATAATCAAAAAGGGGGAGATTGTTGGTGCGGGAAGCATCCGACGATCAAACTCGTGTTTTGATAACGGCAAAGAATTCAAAGTTAAGATGTTTTTTAGTCTAACAAGTCTACTTGAGGATTTCAGGAAAGTCTTAGCTGCGGTTAGGCAAAGGGAAAACCCTAGGGGGCGGTAACCCTAGGTCATAGGGGGTGGTAACCCTATGCGGAAAGTCTTGGCAGGTTGATGGCTTCAGGCAAAAGTCCTAGGGGGTGGTAACCCTAGGTGAAAAGTCCTGGTGTCGCGAACCAGGTGAAAGACTGGACTAGCCGGGGAAGCGGATGCCCAGCAGAAAGTCCGGAAGCATCGAGTGCTGAGCAAAAGTCCAGTCGATCTGGAGGATTGACTGGCAACAGGTAAATCTCCTGAGTGGAGTAGGTGAGGACGCGTTCCCCGCAGAGGGAACAGTAGGCGTCGGGTCGACCTAGGGTTTCGGATGGAAATCCAAAGTCAGACTCGGACAGTCCGAAGACTGTCAATTATTACCTACTGTGTTTTATCAGATTCTAACATTGTCTTGTAGGGTATTTTGCTTGGACTAACCTTTGTTTGCAGGTGAGGAACCTGCTGGAAAAAGGCTGTCCGGGCGCCCGTGATGGATCCGGGCGCCCGGAACAGGTCCGGGCGCCCGGGACCAAATTCTATCCCCTGCGCGACTTCACCACATGGAGCATCCTGGTTGGTTGGCCACATCACACTCCAGGCGCCCGAAACCGCATATAAAAGGAGGGTTGAGGTGCAGCTTCAAGAAATAACGAATTCTAAGTGATCTTTCATTAACACGCTGCTCCAAAAGACGCTCCGAAGTGCTACTACAAGAGCCCGACGACCCAAAGCTTCAGGATTAGCATTTCTTGTTGTCGATATAATTTTCGATAGCTTTTATTTGTACTCATAATTGTAATCTTTTAACGATCTTATAGTTGTTGCTCACCGGAAGCGATCAAGGATCGCGGGCCTTCAAGTAGGAGTCGACTTAGGCTCCGAACGAAGTAAAATCGACCTGCCTCTTTGTGTTGTCTCTTTATTTTATTTCCTCTTATTCCGCTGCACGTTTTAACTCCGATAGTTTTCCGATAATCGAACAAAATAGCCACGAGCGTTATTCACCCCCCCCCTCTAGCGCTTCTCGATCCAACACACACAACCAAACTCAACATCTCAAACAATGTATACAATCAAGTCCACACAAATCTAGCACTAAAAACAACTTACCCTCGAGCCATATCTGATATCTCTCTCGGAGGGCTCGGGAGGTTATTGTGGCGGTGAACTGGGACAGAGGAATAGGGCAATGCCAACACTAGAGTAAAGATCGGTTAGAGCAAACCTGGTTCGATCGTTGAAGCTGCGATGTGTAGAGAGGCGCCGCAGGAGGTTAGATCTAGGGTTCAAACCCCTCTTAACCGGAGATCCACCAATGCAGGGTCGGCGACTCTAGGAGAAGAGAAATCTCCGGATGGACTCCAGTGATCAGTGGAGAAGAGCCTTAGCCAGCGGTGGACGCTTGGTGCTAGCGCGATCGATTTCCTCGTGGCTCCGGCGTCGGGGAAGAGTTAGGGCTCGGCGACGACAGCTATGGCATTGATCGGAGCAAGGCACGACTCAATGAGGCTTCAACCGGCGTTGAGTAACTCTTGGCTGGTGGTTATGTATGCGGGGAGAAGAAGTATCGCGGCGTCGATAGGCGGCGAGGATCAGCGTCGGGTTGGGAAGGAGGGGAAAGGGGAATCGGCAGTGGTGACCTAGCCTCACGCGAACAAAAAAACTCTTTGTTCATGAGTTTTTTTTCGTGAAGTTAAAAAAACTATTATTTTTTTGGGATTCAACAGCATTCAATAGACAACATTTTAATAAAACTGTTGTATATTATCATGTAAGCAACGCTAAAAGACAACAGTTTTTTAAAATCGTTGTCTTTGACATACATTATACAACAGTTTTTTAAAAATCGTTGTCTTTGACATACATTAGACAACAGTTTTTTAAAAACCGTTGTCATTTAAAAAAAATTATGGTGAACAACAACGGTTTTCAATAAAACCATTGTTAAATGGCAAAAAGACAACAGTTTCTCGAAAAATTGTTGTCTATTAGGTGTGGTTAAATCTAAAATTTCTTGTAGCGCGCGTATCGGATCGAGTCCCGGTTTGTTACTTCTTCTCCAAGATTGGTTAGTTGCGTGATCAGTTTTTTGATCCTTGCTTGGAGTTGCGCTACCTTCTCGCCTTGGTTCATCTGGAGGTTCGTCAACTGGGTACGGAGGATGTCGCGCCTGGCTAGCTTCGCTTAAGAGGTACCTTCGTGAAGCTCCAGGAATTTCTCCCAGAGATCTTTCGCGGAGTCGTAGCTTCCGATCCAATTTACCTCCTGAGGTGGTAGTACACTGAGTAGATGGAACTCAGCCTTTCCGTTGGCGACGAAATCGGCTTGCTCCTTCTTGCTCCATGTGTTTTCTTCTTTATCTTTCGGCGCTGCAAAACCATATTTCATTGTAATAAGAATATCAAAATCCGTTTTAAAAATACCTCCATTTTTCGCTTCCATGTGGCGAAATCTTCGTCGAACTTTGGAGGATGAATATTTGCTCCGGCCATCGTCTTGATTGTTGTGCTTCAGTCGACGGTTAGTCCTTCTGAGGTGGTCTGGCTCTGATACCAATTGTAGGTGTAGCGGAGGCCGGCAAGAGGGGGGTGAATTGCTCCTGAAAAATTAAAACTATACCCTCCTCAGAATTTAACTCAAAAATAAAAGCAGCAGTAAAATAATAGCAACTAAATTAAGAAGACAGAAAATAAATCAGAAACAGAATTTAACCTGGTTACAACCAAGAGGGTTGTTAATCCAGGGCGATGAAAAGCGCACTAATAAAAATCTCCTTCTCTGAAGGCGGAGAAGCCTTTTACACTTTGGAAGTTCACTAGTTGCTTAGGAATTGCTTACAGTATTGATTGCTTGAGTTGTATTAAATTCCTAGCTCCAGGGGTCCTTTTATAGCCCCTAGAAATTCTATCTCGGAGGTCCAGGGCGCCTCCAACAGAGGTCCAAGGCGCCTCCATGGGGTGAGCGGATAAAACTTTATCCGCAGCGCAAATGGTCAGTTTTGACTTGTTGAAGGCGCCTTCAACAAGGCTGAAGGCACCTTCAAGCTGGAGGCGCCTCCAAGCTGGCAGCTTGAATTCCAGCTTACTTCTTTGCTTCGCTTTGACTTCCGACGCTTCGATCTTTTGGGTGATTTTGGCCAACCGAAATAGGGCTCATCCGAACCCAATTCCCGACCTTCTCCTCGAGCAGGCTTCCGTCCGGCTTCTCATCCCTCGAACGTCGCACACGTTCTTCTCGCTCCACCATAGTACTCTTCCGCAGCTCTCTCGTCCTTCGGACGCACCGAGCCCGTCGGCTCCCTTCCCGTGCCGTCCTTCTCACTAGCTGCGTCTTCCGCTCGACTTCCTGCGCTCCTAAGCTCCTGCACACTCAGACACAGGGATCAAATAAAGTAGGACCTAACCAACTTGGTTGATCACATCAAAACACCCACGGGGTCAACAGAAGGCATCTTCCTTAAAGGCGTCTTCCATCCCCTAGAAGGCACCTTGTGTACTATTCACCTGAGGCTTTTTGTGCTCTTCTTGCCCTGCAAAGCGTGTTAATCTAATAAATCAAATAATAGCCTACAAGACAAATGTTAGCACAATAATAGTATGTTGTAATTAGACTCTGTCTTTTCAAGATCAGGATCTAGTCAAAGTCTCAGTTTAGGGATCCAAAATGGACCTAAACTGGACCAATGCCTACTGTCCCATAATTGGGACGTGTTCTCACTGAGTCACTCTCCTCTAGTGACTTACCTTACTTACTAACATACAGTCGATTACAACCTCTTGACCCACCAGGTCTTCATGTAATTGTCAGGTCCGTAGATTCAACTGGACTTCTGCCAGTTGTCAGGTCCTGCAGACCCAATCGAACTTCCCGCCAGATATCAGGTCAGCTCTTTGATCTATCTGGGCTTTGCACCAACTATCAAGTCCTCAGACCTAGTTGGATTTCAGCCTGGTGTCAGGTCCTTTAGACCCGTCAACTCCTACACACTTGGTAAAGAGGTTAGACAAATACCACATCTAACTTTAACCTATTTGTCATACATTAAAATCTGATTATCAATGCAACCTACACCAATAGAATCACCGGTGGCAATTTGGCAGAAATTGGAAAGCCGATATATGTCCAAATCTCTGACAAACAAGTTTTATCTTAAACAAAAGTTATTTGGGCTTAAGATGTTAGAGGACACAGATCAGAGTCAACATATCAACATTTTCAATCAAATTGTAAGTGATCTAAAATGGATTGATGTGAAGATCAAAGACAAAGATAAGATATTGATGTTATTGAATTCTCTACCATCATCTCCTACATATGAGAATTTGGTTATTGATGTGGAAAAGGAAACCCTCAAGTTAGAGGAAGTTACAAGTGTTCTTTTGGAATTTCATCGGTGGGAGAAAGATAGTGATGAGACATCTCAAGGTAAAGGGCTCATGGTGAGAGGTTATCAAGAACGTGGTAGGAGCAAAGCTCGATATGGGCCAAGCAATGATAATAAAGTCTGATCTAAATTGTGAAAGAAGAAGGTGGTCATGTGCTATAAGTGTAAGTAAATGGTCACTTTAAGAGAGATTGTACAGGGAAAAAAAAGTCAATGCAGAGAGTAAAGATGATTCATCAAAGACTGCAAATATAGTGGAAGAAGAAAATTTAGAGAATGACAACATCAATGGTGATATGTTTTATGTTTCATCTAGTTCAAACCAATTAACATATTCTTGGATCTTAGATTCATGATGATGTGGATATGTTTAGAGGACTTAGAAGGAATTAGGAAAAGAAGGAGGGGCAATTTGGTCATATCACTATTTATGGCGTTAAGGGAAAAAGAGGACATTGTAGCAAAGGGGAGGGGGCTCGTTTTTTGCTCCATCGCCAGCAGGGGAGGCCAAGGCCAGCAACTGCTCTTCACGCCGCCACCGTCACCGCCTTCTCCCTCATCGTCGGCACAACTCTCCTCCCTTTTTCTCCTCTATCTCTCTCTCTGTCTCTCCTTTGCGTTTTTCACGCCGTCGCCGCCACCAAAGAGGAGATGTCTGGCTCATTTTTCCGCTGCCACCACAGCAACGCGTGGTCGTCAAGCTAGCGACACCGAGCTCACGCCGCCAAGCATGCACGACCATCTCCTTTGTCCACATTGACGCCACTAAGGAGGTTCTCCTTTCTCGGTTCGGCATTGCCTCACCAGAGGGTTCGCCGCAGCTTCACCGTGAGCCTCACAACGGACTCCCCCCTCACCGTAGCCTCACCAGGAAGCTTGCAGCCGACTCGCCCCTCTTCATCGCCGGCCAGCGGCTGCCCCAAGTCGGTTACCCCACATCTCGCGGCTAACCTCCTCACCCCTCTCTCGCACAGTCGCCTCCGGTCACCGCCGTCAAGGGTGCACGTGACTGCCGCCTTCTCTTCTCCTTGTTCACATACGGCAGCACCCCCCTCACCGGCGGGTGCCACAAGCCGTAGTCGGGTCCCATCGTCGTAGACGACCTCTGAGCCGCAGCCGCCCCCACATTGTCGCGCCTTCGATCCGCGCGGTCATACATCGCCTACGTTGATTTGGTATCCGATCCATGTTGACGTATGTTTTCAACATTGCTTAGACCCTTGGGCCATCGTTGTTCTGGCTCTGTGTCATGGTTGTGTTCCGGCCCTTGAGTCGTGGCTATGTTCCCGTCTTTGCACCGTCCAACCTGTGTGTTAGATCCTGGGTTGTGTGTCATATCTCGGCCTACGTGCTGATATCATGTTTCATCATTCCTGTCATCATTGTATCTCGATCTGTGTGCCGATGTAGTATCTTGGCCTACGTGCCGATGTCATAACTCAGACTACGTGCCAAGGTCACATCAGATTTTGTGTCACCGCGTTCGGCTCCTCGTGTAACGACCCGACCCCTTGGGTGGCCCAACTGGCGAGCCCTTATGTCGTCGACCAACGACCCTCAGCCGTGCCATTACTCATTAGGTCTTCCCACCCCTGGCCAGTGGATTTTTGCCTTCCCCAGGATTCGAACTCTAGACCTCCAGGCTAAGTACTAGAGTTTATGAATCCTGGTAGCCAAGTGAGCGGCACTCAAGGGGTCGCTAATTGGGCCACCCAAGGGACCGCCAAATGGGCCGCCAGTTGGGCCACCCAAGGGGCCGAGGGGTCGGGTCGTTACAATAAAAAGGCGCCTTTTTATTGTAACGACCCGACCCCTTGGGCGACCCAACTGGTGACCCATTTGGCGGCCCCTTGGCGGTCCCTTGGGCGGCCCAACTGGCGACCTCTTATGTCATCGACCGACAACCCTCGGCTGTGCCGTTACTCACTAGGTCTTCCCACGGCGTTGGTTTTTACCTTCCTAGGATTGAACTCTATACCGCTTGATCGCGTTGAGATCTGCATCCAAAGAAAATGTAACGACCCGACCCCTCGGCCCCTTGGGCGACCCAACTGGCGGCCCCTTGGGCGGCCACAATGGCGGCCCAACTGGTGACCCCTTATGTCGTCGACCGACGACCCTCGACCGTGCCGTTACTCACTAGGTCTTCCCACCCCTGGCCAGTGGATTTTTGCCTTCCCCAGGATTCGAACTCTAGACCTCCAGGCTAAGTACTAGAGTTTATGAATCCTGGTAGCCAAGTGAGCGCCACTCACTTGGCTACCAGGATTCATAAACTCTAATACTTAGTCTGGAGGTCTAGAGTTTGAATCCTGGGGAAGACAAAAATCCACTGGCCAGGGGTGAGAAGTCCTAGCGAGTAACGACACGACCGAGGGTCGTCGGCCGACGACATAAGGGGTCACCAGTTGGGTCGCCCAAGGGGTCGAGGGGCCGGGTCGTTACACCTCGTCGTTAGATCCAGCTCTTCATCCGGTTCAGCGTCATCTGCTCTTCCGGGTCACAACAACTCGAGCAGCATCCCATCCAAGGGTGCCCCCTGGGCCAGGGTACGTTTTCCATACTCACCCCTCATTTATTTCATTATTATATTATTAGCGTGTTACTCATATATTCGTTGGATCCACCTCGAGCCTCGGGGTACCAGGGACCGGGGGTGACCTGGTCACTGGTTGCAGGTAGCATTGACTAGAGGGCTTTTGACGACTTTGTCAACATAGAAGTCATCTCAACATACCCCCCCCCCCCTCCGGGACGTCGTGATTTGGTCAACATTCCATCCACCTCACCTGGCGGCCCATTTGACTCAGTTTCCGGACAGGATCACATGATATTCTTATCACATGACATCTAATAAGGATTGGTTCAACACTTATAGATTGGTAAATTCTGATTTAGTTCTGATGGATAATGATACATCCTGCAGAATCATTGGAATATGGAATGTTATAATTAAGATATTTGATGGTGAGATCAAAACATTGAGTGATGTTAGACATGTATCATATATATGGAATAACTTGATTTCATTGCGCACGTTGGATGGTAACAGTTGTTGTTACAAATATGTGAGCGGAGTAATGAAAGTCAATAAAGGTGCTGATAAAAGGACAAAAACTAGTAGAGAACATCTACAGGTTGTTGGGTACTACAGTTGTAGGTGGAGTTGTCATTGTAAAATCTAAATCAGATAAGACAGACTTGTGGCATATACGGCTGGGTCATATAAGTGAGCATGGGATGCTGGAGTTTCATAAAAGAAATATATTGAAGGGTGTCAAGATGTGCAAACTCAAGTTATGCAAGTATTAAGTTCTTAGAAAATAAAGCAGAGTGCAGTTCAAGATAGTCGCACACAAGACGGAGAAAATTTTGGACTATATTCATAAGGATCTTTGGGTGCTGACTAGTGTAGCATCATGTGGAGGATAAGTGTATTTTGTGAGTTTCATCAACGATTACTAACAGAAAGTCTAGGTGTACTTCATGTATCATAAGTCAGTAACTTTCTCAAAGTTTAAGATGTGAAAAATTGAAATAAAGAATCAGACTGGAAGAAAGATCAAATGTCATAGATCGGACAATGGTACTAAGTATACGGATTCAAAGTTCTAGAAATTTTGTGAGCATCATGGAATCAAGAGACATTTTATGATTCACAGGACACCATAACAAAATAGTGTAGTGGAAAGGATGAATATGACAATAATTGTGAGAGTTCGATGTCTTAGGTTGAATGTAGGGCTTGCAAAGAACTTCTGGACAAAGGCAGTAAACATGACATGTTTCTTGACCAATTGATCACCAAGGGCAACACTAAATGGCAAAATTGTAGAGGAGGTGTGGACAGGAAGTCTGGTTGATTACTTTAGTCTAAGAGTATTTGGATGTCCAACCTACATGCACATTCTAGTGAAGACAGATCAAAGCTGGATGTAAAGTCTAGATAGTGGATCTTTCTGGGTTATCAAAAAGGGGTGAAACGTTTTAAGCTTTGGGGTCTGAAGGCAAATAAGGTGGTGATAATTAGAGATGTGGTATTTGATGAAAGAGCCATATTACAACGTAGTTAGGAGGAAGAGATACAAATACCAGAAAATAATAACAACAAGGATATTGTACAAGTGGAGCTAGAAACTCATGATCTTGATGAAGCTAGTTCAAAAGCACATGGAGTATCATACTATAGCATAGAGAGGGCCAAACTTGCAATCAAACCACCTACTAGGTATGGTTTTGAGAACTTAGTATCTTATGCACTAATCACTAATATCGAAGATCCTACTACTTTTTAGGAGGCAGTACACAACTCAGAGAAGGATAAGTGGATGGGTGTTATGACAGAAGAGAAAGAGTCATTGCGTAAGAACCAAACATGGAATCTAGTGGAGTTTCTTGAAGGGAAGAGAGATATTGGATGCGAGTTGGTGTACAAGAAGAAAGAAGCCTTCTTAGGAAAGTAAGAGAAGTCCAAGGCTCGACTAGTAACAAAGGGTTACTCATAGAGAAAGAGAATTGACTATGATAAGATATTTCCTCTGGTGGTCATACATATATCTATCAGGGTGGTATTGGCCTTAGTAGCACATCATGGTTTGGAGTTGGAATAAATGGAAATGAAGACATCGTTTCTTCATGGTGATTTGGAGCAGATTTACATGTCCTAATCATAAGGTTTTAGTTAGCCTGGGTAGGAGCACTTAGTCGATAAATTGAAGAAATCATTTAATGGGCTAAAGTAATCTCCAAGATAGTGGTACAACTGTTTTGACTCCTACATGGTTTAGAACGTGTACATGAGATGTGAGTATGAATATTGCATTTATGTGATGAGCCTTGGTGATGATTCACTTATCTTCTTGCTACTTTATATTGATGATATGTTGATTGTTGTGAAGAGTTTGACTAAAATCAACAAGTTAAAGAAACTGCTGAGTAAGGAATTTAACATGAAGATTTTGGATGCAGCTAAGAATATTCTTAAGATGAAAATACATAGAGACCGTGTCTCTCGGAGATTATGACTATCTCAGCGGATTTATATTAAGAAGATGTTAGACAAATTCAACATGGGAAATGCAAAGTCTAAAAGTACACCTCTAGCGCATCATTTCAAATTATCTTTTGCACAGTGCCTAAAGATGGATTAGGAGATTCAAGACATGTCAAAGATTTCCTATGTCAATGCAGTTGGTTGTCTAATATAGATCATGGTGTGCACAAAATCTGATTTGGCGAAAGTATGGTGAGCAAGTTTCTTTCAAATCCAGATCGACAACATTGAGATGCAATCAAGTGGATTTTAATATACATAAGGAATACTGCAGATTATGACATTGAGTACATAACAGTAGCTGAAACAACCAAGGTAGTGTTGTGACTTACAAAGTTGGTCAGAGAATTGAGTGTTCAAAAATATGAAGTCAAGTTGTATTGCGACAACAAAGTGCTATCTATTTGGTGAACAATTAAATATATTATGCAATGACCAAGCATATTAACGTGAGATTTCATAAGATTATAGAGCTAATTTCTTTTGAGGAAGTAGTACTTAAGAAGGTCTGCGCTTATGAAAATGTTGCAGATATGTTGACAAAGATAATTATCACGTAGAAGTTCAAGCTGTTGGTTGCTACTCGGAAAGCCTAGAGGTTCCACTGTACAAAAATTTTGTACAAAGGTCTGAACCTTTTCCTAGCTACCATGTGTTCTTTTAAATTAAATTTTGGACCGCCTGCGGAACTTAACACGTTTGATCCAAAACTTAATCTATTTGTTCTTTTAGGTTTTGACTTGGATTTCCTGCGGAACTTAACACGTTCGACCCAAGTCACCTTAAGTTATTAATTCCATTAAATATTAATTTCCATAATTGGTTCCCAGTACTGACGTGGCGAGGCACATGGCCTTCTTGGATATGGGAGCAACCACCACCGACTAGACAAAACCTTTTATAGAAATCTAATATTTAATTTCCTAAAATAACTTTAGGTTAACCGAAAAGAACAATCAAATCACAAGGAAAAATAAAACAAAAGAACACAACTTCGAAAAACATATTCGAAATACTAGAATCGTAAGCCTCTTGTATTTGGTATTATTGTTGGAGTGTATACTGAAAGCCTAAGCTTTGTAAACATTCATTATGAATAAAGAATCACATTTGGTCTAATTATCTACATTTGTTTGTAGTTGTTCATTTAATTTATATTGTAGATAACATAGTATGTGGTGTCACATACAGAAGATGATGTTATCAGTACCTTATAAATTATAAACAGTAGCTCACGACCAGAATGGAAAGGAACAAACCATTAGAAAGTCGTAGTGTAATTAGGTATTAGTTTATCTTGACTATATAATTACACTAGTACACTCAGAGTGTATTGAGTAGGACCATTTGAGGTCGTTCCTTTTATACTGACTTTATAAAGGAACAAAGACCTCAGTTATTATGGAAGTGTGTGCTCTTAATCCTAATATAATAACAAGCACATATGTTTGATATTTATTTCTTTAATTTATCAATGGGTAAGATTTAGCTCGATGAATCAATAAACCCGATAAATTGGGAAATGATATCACTTATAGTGTGTGTTGTTGATTATAGAAGGAAACTGTGTCCTAGTGATACTAGGTTGATAATGTCCTCAAGAGGAGCTCATAAAGATTGTCATGTTAAACCCTGCAGGTGGACTTAGTCCGACATGATAATAAGGTTGAGTGGTACTACTCTTGGACTTAGATATTAATTAAATGAGTTGTCAGTAACTCACTTAATTAGTGGACATTCGATATCTTAAACACAGGGAGACTAACACACTCATAATAAGAAGGAGCCCAAAAATGTAATTTGGGATTGGTGCGGTAGTTCAATGATAGTTCTCTAGTGGAATGAATTATCATTGATAAAATTAAGTTGTGTGTTCGGGGCGAACATGGGATGCTTAATTTTATCGGGAGACCAAAACCAATTCCTCCTCTCGGTCCCTATCGTAGCCTCTTATTTATAGAGTATTATACCCACCTTCTATACCCACCTAAAGGGGGCCGGCCAAGCTAGCTTGGGAACCAAGCTAGGGCCGGCCTAAGCTTGGGTTTAAGGTGGCCGGCCCTAGCTTGAACCCAAGCTAGTAGGGCCGGCCATAATTAAATAAAAAAGAAATTTAATTTTAGATTTTATTATTATGTGGAAGATATAATTTAAAGAGAATTAAAATTAAAATATCTCTCTTGTAAAAAATTTACAAAAGATTAAAGAAAGAGATTAGATCTTTTTCCTTATTTGTAGATTGGAGAGATTTTTATTTTCTCTTTAAAATTATTCACATGTTAATAAAATTAAAATTATAGATATTTCCTTTTATTAACCATGAAGAGATTTTTAAAGAGAAATTTTATTTTTTAAAATTTCTGGAAACAAATAAGGAAAGTTTTAATTGTTGATTAAAACTTGTCCAAATTGCTTCCTCTTGATGTGGCCGGCCATTAGAGTTTGTTTGGGAAATTTTATTTTATTTTTCTCAAATAAATCATGTCAAGGAAATTAAGGAAATTTTATTGTAATTAAATTTCCTAATTTGCCTAGGCCAAGGAATATAAAAGAAGGGGTGAGGGTGCCTTCACAAGACACAACCTCTATTGTTTTCTCTCCCTTTCTCCTTGGTGTTGTGGCCGGCCATTACCCTCTCCTTTTCTTCCTCTTGTGGTGGCCGAATACTTCATCTCTCTTGGAGTTCTTGTGGTGGCCGGATACTACTTGGAGAAGAAGAAGAAGAAGGAGAGAAAGCTAGCATCTCTTGGAGCTTGGTTAGTATTTTGATTTTCTTCTTTGGTAAAGTTCTTCCTTTGTGGCCGAACCTTGCTTGGAGAAGAAGAAGGTGGTTGGTGATTTCTTATCTTGGAGCTTGATCGTTGCCCACACAACGTCCGAGGTTAGAAGAGGAATACGGTAGAAGATCAAGAGGTTTTTCTACAAGGTATAACTAGTAATTTCTATTTCCGCATTATGCTAGTTATTTATGGAAATAATACCAAATACAAGAGGCTTACGTTCTAGTATTTCGAATATGTTTTTTCGAAGTTGTGTTCTTTTGTTTCTTTCTTTTCCTTGTGATTTGATTGTTCTCTTTGGTTAACCTAAAGTTATTTTAGGAAATTAAATATTAGCTTTCTATTAAAGGTTTTGTCTAGTCGGTGGTGGTTGCTCCCATATCCAAGAAGGCCATGTGCCTCGCCACGTCAGTACTGGGAACCTTTTATGGAAATTAATATTTAATGGAGTTAATAACTTAAGGAGACTTGGGTCGAACGTGTTAAGTTCCGCAGGAGATCCAAGTCAAAACCTAAAAGAACAAATAGATTAAGCTTTGGATCAAACGTGTTAAGTTCCGCAGGAGATCCAAAATTTAATTTAAAAGAACACATGGTAGCTAGGAAAAGGTTCAGATCCTTGTACAAAATTTTTGTACAGTGGAGCCTATAGGCTTTCCGAGTAGCAACCAACAATTATTTCCAAAAATAACTAGTATGATGCGGAAAGAAAAAATACTAGTTATACCTTTTAGAAAGACCTCTTGATCTTCTACCGTATTCCTCTTCTAACCTCGGACGTTGTGTGGGCAACGATCTTCCGAGATGAGAATCCACCGAAGCACCTTCTTCTCCTTTCTTCAAGTTTCGGCCAAGCACAAAGCTTCCAAAAGATGAAGATCTTTTTCCACCAACCAAGCTCCAAGGGATACAAGCTTTGTCTCCTTCTTCTTCTTCTTCTCCAAGTAGCATCCGGCCACCACAAGAGCTCCAAGCAAATAGAGAAGGTTCGGCCACCACCAAGAGGAAGAGAGGAAGAGAGGTTGGCCGGCCACAACACCAAGGAAAAGAGGGAGAGAAATAATAGAGGTTGTTCACCATGAAGCCTTCTCTACCCCCTCTTTTATAATCCTTGGTCTTGGCAAATAAGGAAATTTAATTAAAACTTCCTTAATTCTTTTGCCATGAAAAGGAAAAATTTATTTAATTAAAAACAATTTTCCTTTTCTCAATTTACATGGCCGGCCACACCAAAGCTACAAACAAGGAGAGTTTTAATTAATTAAAACTTCCTAATTTGTCTCCAGAAATTTATAAAATTTCTCCAATAATTTAATCCCTTCATGATTGGTTTATAAAAAGGAAATTTAATAAATTAAAATCTTTCTTTTAAACATGTGGATAAAAAGAAAGTTATCTCTAAAAATTAAAATCTCTTTTAATCTACAAATAAGGAAAGATATCAAATCTTTCTCAATCTTATAAAAGAGAATTATTAATTTTTAAACTTTTCTTTTAAATCATGAACATGGTTAAAAAGGAAAGTTTTCTTAAAATTTAAAATCCTCCTTTAATCAACAAATAAGGAAAGATTTCAAATTTTAAACTCTCTTTTAAACATGTAGATGATTTACAAATAAGGAAAGTTTTTACCAAAAATTAAAACCATCCTTTTAAACTACAAATAAGGAAAGAGATTAATCTCTTCTCTTAATCTTTTGTAGAAAACTATAAAAGGAAATTTTTAATTTTTAAACTCTCTTTTAAAATCATGATATCCACATAAGAAATAATTTTAATAAAAATCCTTTTAATATTCTAGTGGTCGGCCACCTAAGCTTGGGACCCAAGCTTTGGCCGGCCACCTACATGTCTCATCCACTTGGTCTTGGCCGGCCCTAGCTTGGGTTCCAAGCTAGCTTGGCCGGCCCCATTGGATGGGTAAGAAGGTGGGTATGCGGTGGGTATAAATCTCTATATACTAGAGGCTACGATAGGGACCGAGAGGAGGAATTGGTTTTGGTCTCCCGATGAAATTAAGCATCCCGTGTTCGCCCCGAACACACAACTAAATTTCATCAATAATAATTCATTTCACTAAAGAACTATTATTGAACTACCGCACCAATCCCAAATTACATTTTGGGCTCCTTCTTATTATGAGTGTGTTAGTCTCCCTGTGTTTAAGATAACAAATGCCCACTAATTAAGTAAGTTACTGACAACTCACTTAATTAATATCTAGCTCCAAGAGTAGTACCACTCAACTTCATCGTCATGTCGGACTAAGTCCACCTGCAGGGTTTAACATGACAATCCTTATGAGCTCCTCTTGGGGACATTCTCAACCTAGATCACTAGGACACAGTTTCCTTCTATAGTCAACAACACACACTATAAGTGATATCATTTCCCAACTTATCGGGCTTATTGATTCATCGAACTAAATCTCACTCATTGATAAATTAAATAAATAAATATCAAATATATGTGTTTGTTATTATATTAGGATTAAGAGCACACACTTCCATAATAACTAAGGTCTAGTTCTTTTATCAAGTCAGTATAAAAAGAACTTATCTAAAATGGTCCAACTCAATACACTTAGAGTGTACTAGTGTAATTTATTAGTCAAGATAAACTAATACCTAATTACACTACGACTATTCCAATGGTTTGTTCCTTTCCATTATGGTCGTGAGCAACTGTTTATAATTTATAAGGTACTGATAACATGATCTTCTGTGTGTGACACCACACACCATGTTATCTACAATATAAATTAATTGAACAACTACATTTATCATAAATGTAGATATTTGACCAATGTGATTCTTATTTCTAGATAAATGTTTATACCAAAAGCTAGGCTTTTAGTATACACTCTAACAATCTCCCACTTATACTAAAAGACTAAGCTGCCATATCTGCTGCCATACATCTGATTCCCAACCCTTCAACATGTCCATCAAAAGCTCTCGCTTTAAGGACCTTAGTGAAAAGATCTATAGGTCATCATCTGATGCATTCTAGGCGGCAACAACTTCTCCTCGTTTATACGATCTCTCGTATTGGGTAGTACTTGCGCTCTTTTGTGTTTACTTGCCTTATAGACTCATGGTTTCTTCGAGTTTGTTACTGCACCATTATTATTACAATAAATTGTAATAATCTTTGGACAAACTAGAAATCATATCTAAGTCTATCTTGAGGTAATTAAGTCATTCAGCTTTTATGGTTTCCTCAGAGGCTTGCCATATACTAAGCTTCTATGGTGGAGTCCAGAAAAACACCTATGCTTATCACTCTTCCATAGTTATGACTTTACCTCCTAAAGTAAACACAAAACCCTGAGGTTGACTTATTATTGTCCCTATCCGATTGGAAGTCAAAATCCATGCAACCCACAAGGACCAAATTAACTGCCTTGTAAGCTAGCATATAATCTCTAGTTCCTCTAAGGTACTTTAATATATGCTTTACTGCAGTCCAATGTCCTTGTCTAGGGTTACTTTGATATCTGCTAACTATGCCCTTGGCAAAACAGATTTCTGATCTCGTGCATAGCATACATTAGGTTGTCTAACTGCCGAAGCATAAAGAACTGCCTACATGTCCTCAATCTCCTTTGATGTTATCGGAGACATCTCTTTAGATAAAGACACTCCATGCTTAAAAGGTAAGAAACCTTTCTAGGAGTTTTGCATGCTTAAAATGAGCAAGGATTTTTCCGATGTATCAAGCTTGGGATAAGTAAAATATATTTTTTTTTCTTGCGATCCCTTATTACTTTGATCTCAAGAATATATACATTCTCCCAAGTCCTTTATATCGAATTGTTTGGACAACCATACCCTTACTTCTGACAACATTTTGATATTGTTTCCAACTACCAAAAATGTTATCTACGTATAGTACAAGAAATACCACCACGCTTCCATCACACCTTTTGTATACACAAGACTTATCCGGTTACTAAATCCATAGATCTGGATTACTTTGATAAACCGGATGTTCCAAGACCTTGAAGCTTTACCTCAGTCCATAGACTGATTGAGCTTGCACACAAGATGCTCTTAGCCCTTTGCAATGAACCCTTCTGGTTGCTTTATATGGATGCTTTCTTCAAGACTTCCATTAAGGAATGCTGTCTTGACATCCACTTGCCAAATAGATAAAAGAATCCGGATAGAATTAAGCATGGCTACCGGTGAAAAGTTTCCTTTCTCATCAAGCCTTGCTTTGAAAGTTACCACCTTCCTGTCTATCCCTCTTTTCCTATTATATACCTTTTTACACCCAACGGCTTTTACACCATTTGGTGATTCTATAAGCTTCCAGATTTTATTAGAATACATATATTCTAATTCTGTTATTCATTACTCTTTGCCAAGATGCTGCATCTTTATCTTGGAGTACTTCATCATATGACCGGAGATCAGGTTCATGTCCTCCAGGGATCGAATCCAAAAACTCTCCCAAAACATGAACCTATTTAGGTTGCCTAACAACCCTCCCACTACGACAAGGTATTTTCTGCAATTGTGTATCATATGTGATACGTGTTGCAGTTTTCTTGTGGTATCTCATCTTGTACAGTTGGTACTAGGTTAGACATGTCCTTTATTATTTCTTTAAGAACAAATTTACTTATGAGCACGTGGTTTATTATATAGTCCTTTTCTAAAAATCAGTCATTGATGCTAACAATGACCTTCTGATTTTTAAGACTATAAACCTACTCTTTTTTTTTTATCTAGGATAACTTACAAACAAGTGAACTCCTATCCAACTTATCATTATCTCTCTTTAACATATGTGCTAGATTACCCGAATCCGAATATGCTTCAAAATAGGCTTACGCCTATTCAGCAATTCTATATGAGTAGAGAGTTATGACTTGGAAGGCACTATGTTCACTTTCATTTTCAGAGTTTATCCTTAAAACAAATTTGGTAATTTTCTGAATAATTCATCATCTATCTAATTATTCCATAAGAGTTCTTTACCTTCTTTCTACTACACCATTCTGTTGGGGTGTACCAGATGCAGTTAGTTGGGATTGAAATCCAACTTATGATAAGTGACTCCTAAAATCTCTCAAGAGGTACTTGCCACTACGATCTTCCATAGTGACTTTTTACTTTATTTCTCCGCATCAACCTTGTACTCTTTGAACTAATCAAAGTACTTAGTCTTGCGGTACATTAAGTAAATTTATTTGTATCTTGAATAGTTGTCTATAAATTAGACAAAATATTCAATACTACCTCTTGTCTGGATAGTCATAGGATCACACAAATCAGAATGAACCGATTTCAACATATCTTTGACTCCATACCCCTTGGACTTAAAAGCTTCTTGGTTATTTTTCTTCCAAGTAAGACTCGCAGGTTGGAAAGATTTCCACTACCAATGAACCCAAAAGTTCATCAGCTACCAATGAATCCTACTCAAGTATAACCTAGCTTTAGATGCCAAAGATATAATTGGTTCATTTCCGAAGGTTGCTTTCTCTTAAAATTAGAAGATGTGTTACTAATTTCCATTTGTTGCATCGTGGGAGTTATTGGATTATAAATTGTCAACCATCATACCAGAATAGATAACTTTCTTATTTTTCTTGATAACAACTTTGTTATCAAAATAGACATAATATCTATAATAGTTTAGAAACTGAAATCAGGTTCTTTCTAAACTTGGTACGTAAAGACAATTACTTATAATCCATGTTTTATTCTTATCAAAAGATAAACATCTCCCACTGCAACAGCTACCATTTTTACAGTAGTGCATGTGGACGGTGTTTTAATTTTCATTTAATTGCCGGATTTCCTGGAACCCTGTAATGAATTGCGGACATGATTAATGTCATCTGTATCTACATTCCAGGTTCTGGTAGATAACACCACTAAACAGGTTTCAACTAATGAATTAAATACACCTATGTTGTTCTTAGTTCTAAGAAGACAGTCTACCTTAATGTCCAAGTCCTATTTTCAATCATTACAATTGGGATTACTAAGTCTTTTCTATAGTATGACTACTAGGGATTGACAAACATCCTAAGAATCACAAAAATATTCGGTCAAGATCAACTCCTTAAAATCTCCATGAATTTTGTGTATACAAAATCGAAGAGGAGATTTTATTCATTAATTTTATTATCTCGTCAACTTTACTTTATGACGAATAAAATTAATAATTGATCTGTCTTTGATCAAATATTTGGTCAAAACTTTGAATTTAAAATAATATTGATTCCTCAAACAATATTATTTAAATTTACCAACACCTCAAACACCGTGAATTTTGCATGCCACGTTAGTGTGGACGTATACAAATTCAACATTTGTAAAAGGAGGGTTTTACCCATTAACTATCTTGTCAACGTATCTTTATGACAAATAAAATTATCTCAAACACCGTTAATTTTGTATGCAACGTTAGTGTGGACATATACAAAATCAATCATTTGTAAGAGGGTTTTTAATTTTATTATCTTGTCAACCTAGTTTTATGACAAATTAATAGTTGGTTTCATTTGGTCACACAAATAATAGCGGTGACTCCGATGGGAGGATACTATTAGATGTGTCTAAGTGTATACCATTACTTGACACTAAGTCCATTAATAAGATTATGCCCTTCCGTTGGGGAAGATCACACGCTCTTAATTAACTTCCTATAGTCATCCAAAATGGAAGTTTGTCTAGTGATCCACAAACAAGCTCATCCGTTATGGAGGAAGGCACTCGAGCCAACGCGCAAGCTTGTTTGCATCACTTACAAACCAGTAATGGAGACCATGGGATTTATTTAAAAATCCTCTCCCACTTAGTTATTTATAAGCGAGGAATTTTAACTATGCTAGCCTACTAGTCATGTATACTAACATGCACACAAAGACAATATAAAAGCAATAAATGGAAAATCTAATTTTCAACTATTATGGCTTTTATCTCTAGTTGTCCTCCGTGTGTTGTCATCCCAAGTTGCTGCCATATTTGGCCACCGCCACCGGGTCTAGTCATCCAACTTGCTCCTAGTTCCGCTGCGCCTCTGGTCCTTAGAAGGTTCTACGCTTTGCAAGATTCGATCCGTGACATAAATAGAATTTTACATTTTTGATCCTATATTCCATAAAAGGAATGTACATGTATCTAGATCAAAAATAAAATCCTAATAAAACTAAATACAGCTCCTGCTGTATTTTAATACAATCATGCACACACAGATAAATGCCCTTGACATGTCCAAGGGTCCAATCACACACATAATAACTAAAAGCCATAATAGTTGGATCCTGCATCCACAAAGTTAGCACATCCTACTATTAACCTGCCTAAATTATGTATGACATGTGCATAATTAAACTAATACCAAATACACAGAGGCAAAACCCTAGCTCTGATACCAATTGTTGGTTGCTACTCGGAAAGCCTAGAGGTTCCACTGTACAAAAATTTTGTACAAAGGTCTGAACCTTTTCCTAGCTACCATGTGTTCTTTTAAATTAAATTTTGGATCGCCTGCGGAACTTAACACGTTTGATCCAAAACTTAATCTATTTGTTCTTTTAGGTTTTGACTTGGATTTCCTGTGGAACTTAACACGTTCGACCCAAGTCACCTTAAGTTATTAATTCCATTAAATATTAATTTCCATAATTGGTTCCCAGTACTGATGTGGCGAGGCACATGGCCTTCTTGGATATGAGAGCAACCACCACCGACTAGACAAAACCTTTTATAGAAATCTAATATTTAATTTCCTAAAATAACTTTAGGTTAACCGAAAAGAACAATCAAATCACAAGGAAAAATAAAAAAAAAAGAACACAACTTCGAAAAACATATTCGAAATACTAGAATCGTAAGCCTCTTGTATTTGGTATTATTTCCAAAAATAACTAGTATGATGCGGAAAGAAAAAATACTAGTTATACCTTTTAGAAAGACCTCTTGATCTTCTACCGTATTCCTCTTCTAACCTCGGACGTTGTGTGGGCAACGATCTTCCGAGATGAGAATCCACCGAAGCACCTTCTTCTCCTTTCTTCAAGTTTCGGCCAAGCACAAAGCTTCCAAAAGATGAAGATCTTTTTCCACCAACCAAGCTCCAAGGGATACAAGCTTTGTCTCCTTCTTCTTCTTCTTCTCCAAGTAGTATCCGGCCACCACAAGAGCTCCAAGCAAATAGAGAAGGTTCGGCCACCACCAAGAGGAAGAGAGGAAGAGAGGTTGGCCGGCCACAACACCAAGGAAAAGAGGGAGAGAAATAATAGAGGTTGTTCACCATGAAGTCTTCTCTACCCCCTCTTTTATAATCCTTGGTCTTGGCAAATAAGGAAATTTAATTAAAAACTTCCTTAATTCTTTTGCCATGAAAAGGAAAAATTTATTTAATTAAAAACAATTTTCCTTTTCTCAATTTACATGGCCGGCCACACCAAAGCTACAAACAAGGAGAGTTTTAATTAATTAAAACTTCCTAATTTGTCTCCAGAAATTTATAAAATTTCTCCAATAATTTAATCCCTTCATGATTGGTTTATAAAAATGAAATTTAATAAATTAAAATCTTTCTTTTAAACATGTGGATAAAAAGAAAGTTATCTCTAAAAATTAAAATCTCTTTTAATCTACAAATAAGGAAAGATATCAAATCTTTTCTCAATCTTTTGTAGAAAGAGAATTATTAATTTTTAAACTTTTCTTTTAAATCATGAACATGGTTAAAAAGGAAAATTTTCTTAAAATTTAAAATCCTCCTTTAATCAACAAATAAGAAAAGATTTCAAATTTTAAACTCTCTTTTAAACATGTAGATGATTTACAAATAAGGAAAGTTTTAACCAAAAATTAAAACCATCCTTTTAAACTACAAATAAGGAAAGAGATTAATCTCTTCTCTTAATCTTTTGTAGAAAACTATAAAAGGAAATTTTTAATTTTTAAACTCTCTTTAAAATCATGATATCCACATAAGAAATAATTTTAATAAAATCCTTTTAATATTCTAGTGGTCGGCCACCAAGCTTGGGACCCAAGCTTTGGCCGCCACCTACATGTCTCATCCACTTGGTCTTGGCCGCCCTAGCTTGGGTTCCAAGCTAGCTTGGCCCCATTGGATGGGTAAGAAGGTGGGTATGGTGGGTATAAATCTCTATATACTAGAGGCTACGATAGGGACCGAGAGGAGGAATTGGTTTTGGTCTCCCGATGAAATTAAGCATCCCGTGTTCGCCCCGAACACACAACTAAATTTCATCAATAATAATTCATTCCACTAAAGAACTATTATTGAACTACCGCACCAATCCCAAATTACATTTTGGGCTCCTTCTTATTATGAGTGTGTTAGACTCCCTGTGTTTAAGATAACAAATGCCCACTAATTAAGTAAGTTACTGACAACTCACTTAATTAATATCTAGCTCCAAGAGTAGTACCACTCAACTTCATCGTCATGTCGGACTAAGTCCACCTGCAGGGTTTAACATGACAATCCTTATGAGCTCCTCTTGGGGACATTCTCAACCTAGATCACTATAACACAGTTTCCTTCTATAGTCAACAACACACACTATAAGTGATATCATTTCCCAACTTATCGGGCTTATTGATTCATCGAACTAAATCTCACTCATTGATAAATTAAAGAAATAAATATCAAATATATGTGTTTGTTATTATATTAGGATTAAGAGCACACACTTCCATAATAACTGAGGTCTTTGTTTCTTTATAAAGTCAGTATAAAAGAAACGACCTCTAATGGTCCTACTCAATACACTCTAAGTGTACTAGTGTAATTATATAGTTAAGATAAACTAATACCTAATTACACTACGACCTTCCAATGGTTTGTTCCTTTCCATTATGGTCGTGAGCTACTGTTTATAATTTATAAGGTACTGATAACATGATCCTCTGTGTGTGACACCACACACCATGTTATCTACAATATAAATTAATTGAACAACTACATTTATCATAAATGTAGATATTTGACCAATGTGATTCTTATTTCTAGATAAATGTTTATACCAAAAGCTAGGCTTTTAGTATACACTCTAACACAAGCATTATTTGAACTTGATTCATTTTAATAGTTCCTAGAGGGAGGCAGTCCAGACTCAGCATTCTAACAGGAGTTCTTCTCATATGCTCATAATTCTCTAAAGGAGTAGATACTCATCAAGGTAGAAATTTCTAGAGATGGTGCATATTTAGCAATCACAGAACACAGTCATGTTTGAAGGCATGGTCAGACCGTGCTGAAAGGCACGACTAGGCCATGCCAACTTCTAAGGTACGAAGCACGGTCATGTCCGAGTATCTTGAACGGGACTCTCGTTGTCAATGTCCGGGGTAAAGGAAGACGGAACGTGGCTTGGGTCCTTGAGGACGGCTATCCCGTAGGTGACCACGGCCATGAGGGCGAGCACCGCGAGCGCAGCGGTGTTGGCAAGCCCAGCCGCCGCAGACAAGCCAGCCACCCGTCAATCACCATGAACACGGTGGTGTAGTAGATGTACACCACAGTCGACAGAACGAATAGGATCGACGGCGTCATGTAGCCCCTCATCTGCTTCTAGGGATGAGCATTCGGTTAATTCGGTCTATAAATTAACCGAATTAACCGAAAACCGATTTAGTATTGGCTAACCGAATCAAATCAAAATTTTACTAAAATTAAATTAACCGAATTAGTTATTTAAGTTAACACAGAATTAACTAAATTTGTTTAAAATAACAATAAAAAAAATTATACAAAATTAATATCAAATTAACCAAATGTTCACCCCTATTTGTTTCCCTTCCCGCTAGGATTTGTTCCGCCCTCGCCTTCCCCTTCAACGGTGCGCCTTATGTCTAGCGCTGACCAAGGTTATACGAGAGGAGAGCAGGCCATCAGCTAAGACGACAAAGGCGCCGGTGGCGGGACAACAACGGCGACACCGTCACTTCTCGTCTACGGCGCAAAATAGACGGTGGATAATTTAGCAACAGACACTAAGGTTTCTCGACTTCTCTCTAGCTAGTACATTTCCAAATTCAACCTCAATATTTTCGCACCCAGGGTTTGTGTATGCATTCAATGTTTTGATATCTTAGAAGCAAAATTAGCAAATAGGTACAAGTGATAGTGATTACAACAATTAATTAAAACTTCAATGAGTGCAGGAAACATCCAGTAGGCAACCCAAAAGAACCAAACTAATTATTGCTATCGTTGTTTTCGTGTAATGAAAGATGGAGAATAACAGTATCTTCGAGATTTAACAACTCTCTTCATTGAGCAAGCATCTGCTTGATGGAGCTGTATGAGCCAATGAAAGAAGATGCCACTGCTACCATGATAATGAGAGTGCAAACTGAGACCTGAAATAATTTAAAATTACGATTAGGCAAGAAATTCTGCTAAATTTTGAAGATTACAGATGCAGACATTACCTGTAGATAAGTTGCAGATTTACGCTTGATGCTGAGATAACATGCACAGGGAAGAATGAGAGCCTACATCATTAGTGGAGGTGCCAATGAATGTCTCGAGTGAGATATATACTGTATTTAGATTGTCATTTCAAACAATATCGGTTCGATAGAAACTTACCAGAAGCATTGCAAAGACGGAACCAAGCAGTGCCATGACATATGCTACAGTCAGGAAGAAAAACATTTATGACTTGAATGTGCAAGAATTAGATATCAGAAGCAGTCTAAGTACTCAAAAAAGAACTTGAAATTCAAACTCATTTTAGAATTTTATGCAGGATTGTAAATTGATGACTGAAATATATGGCAGTTCAGAATTCCAGCCAAGCAATTGGAAGTTTATGTACAGTTGGATATAGTGAAACTTTTATATATCTCAAATTAACAGCTAGTGAAGCATTAATTTCAGTATATACTGTTCAAGGTTTATAAATAACTGATTCGGGGAAAATTGAAATGCCTCAGCGAAATATGAGTATAAAGATTTATTTTAAACTTGAGAATCCAGACAGATCACTATCTGTAATGTAATGTGGTCAAAACATTTGCATGTAGCACAATTGAAATTAAGATTCTGAAGGACCCTCACCGAAGTATGGAAATGTAAGTGCCACAACCAGCGTTGAAAGAACAAGAAGCGTTCTGATCAAGACCATAATAAAACATAAATTCCCAGATGAAGGCAGCAATTCTTCTATGCTAAGTGCAATTGGCGTTATAGTCAAAGCATATTTTGTCAACGGACTTATAACCTGCATTGAACATACTTGAGAATTAGTCGACTCGAAGGTACTTGCTAAATCTGATTGATCTAACAGAGCCGTAAACATTGAAAGGGGTCTTCCTAGTTATTGCAGAGAAAGATTCAGCATACGGTTTTGCATATACCGTAGTCCATACTGCAATCTGAGAAGAAAGATATTGATGGGGCATATTCAGCGTAAACTGAGACTTGAGAGAATCACCAAATATCAAATACCCCGCCGTAGCTACTCCGGAATACAGAATTGTAGATAGTATAAAGCTGAATAAACCAATTCTTTAGTTGAAGCATAAATATCAAAAAGACAATAGAGGAGAATCCTCTTTAATAATGTATCAGAATATACGAAGATAAAATCGCTAAGAAGGAAAAGGTTAATGCGCAGGAAATGAGTAGTATAGGAGATTATTTTGCATTCAGAAAAATGAATCACAAGAAGGTGCTATAAGTACAACAAATCCATAGGAGCCAGGAAACCTTCTTACTGCATCTCGAATCTATATGTTCTCAAGCTTATTCTCTGGTCAACTTTCATTAGTAGTTACTGAGCATGCCTCCATCCAAGAAATCAGTTCTAATGATTCAGGTCCATATCCATACATATTATTCGATTCAAACATAGTTGACATAAATTAGAAGTATGTAGATGTATAGTAAAAAATCATTATCCCGGAACTATTCTACCTTGGTTTTATAACAATCACATCTATTCTGGATTTATGTACTAGATCTTTTTAGTAACATTAAAGCACTTTTCTTGGTTCGTTCTGTGAGCATTAACATTTAGCTAATTTAACTTGTCTACCTCTGAAATTTATCATTCCGAATCCATACCATCTCAACATACTTTCTAAACAACCATAGTCAGAAAAGCAAGTACAGAATTATACAATGAAAAATATGAGTACCATATACAACTTCCATAGGCAACTAACCAGATTAGTAGGATGATTGGAAAGCGAGATGGGTTCTTCATGGAGGAATATATATTTGGAAAAACTGAATGTCCTGAATAGCAGAACCCATACAGCCCAATTGCAATCGGAAGATCGACGAGATTCAGTGCAGTTCCACCCGAATGGAAACCCACTTTATCCACCACACCGACCCAAAGTAAGCAGATTGTCACCAATATTGATAAAAACACCCCACCCGCTAACAAGAAAATAGGCACCTCAGGCTAAAGCTCGATCGGAATATGATTTTTAGAAAATTCAAAACTTTTTCAACAAGCATCACCTGAAATATATGATAGCAAACTGAGGTTTCTCAGCCAAACGGTAGGGAGAACCACAATGGCTGTTGCAACAGCAAAAGACTGTTGAGCACTTAAATCAAATCCCAAGAAATTTGTCCGGGCATTTGGGAAGATAGATTCCAAGTTGTCACCTACCATAGTTATGAACTCAACACAACATCCCTGTGGCAAAATGGAAGTCAGAGTAAAACTGCACAATAGATTAAAATATGATCTTAGATTTTTCAAATACTTACATAGAGTTCTAGGTAAAGCACTATCTGCATCAAATTGTTTTAAAAGTTAGCCATGGATGAAGCATGAAAGCATTAATATATATCGTTAAATATCAGTAAGGAGGCTCACTGATATAAATACACGTCCAGCCAATCCAAATGCAGCATGTCCGATATCAGGATAAGTCTTCAGTCCGGGAGAGCTATCTAAACATCGCTTTAGCAAGATTCCAGTGTAAAATGAGATGGAACCCATTCCAAACAGTAAAATCAAGCCTAACCATCCTCCTTCTTTAACTGCATAAGGAATTGAGAGGATTCCCACTCCACATAAAACATTCATTCCTAAAAAAAGGAGTTCCATTTTGTAATTAGCTTACAAAACAGAATATAATAGAATAAGTGGATGAACACA
Source organism: Zingiber officinale (assembly GCF_018446385.1). Classification (NCBI taxonomy): domain Eukaryota; kingdom Viridiplantae; phylum Streptophyta; class Magnoliopsida; order Zingiberales; family Zingiberaceae; genus Zingiber; species Zingiber officinale. The sequence continues at coordinate 9,062,281 of NC_055999.1, read as the reverse complement.
AAATGTAATTGTATCCAAGATTTTTGTACTTATTCCAAGTGATCCTACCATTTCATATGATTAAAATGTGATATAAGCTAAATGATGTCCTAAGAAGAGCAACATAAGGCAAGTAGACGAGCAGCTTGATACTTCAACTATCTGGGAGTTGCCATTTAGAACATTTAGTATGCACTGTTCCTAGCCTCATGTAATCTGTATTATCGTCACTAATCAATTAAACAAAATCGAAAAAGTATTTAATAGTACCATTGACCAATGCTTGAGCAGTAGAGCATTGCCGCGTAGGGGGCAAGTCATTGTAAGAAGAAAAGGTTTGTGAAATTTTTGGCGGAACAGTGTCTACGAAGGCTAGATCAGCTCCAACATGGTTCCGCTCTGAAGCACGAGGTAACAGGGATTGTGTTGGAGAATTCAATTCCTCCCGGTCGAAAGAAAATGAACTCCTGATGAATGAATTGCTAACGCGGGCGAAACCTGAATCTTTCAAGAGCTCAACTTTTTGACTCAACTCGCTGCTAAAAACATCAATCGACTGCCTGAAAATGCAATCAAGATCCATCATAACAGTGTACCCTAACCGGGAGATATCGTTTGCTTAATCTTTAGGGTAAATGGCTGAAAGACGCATAGCAGCGGCACCTGTAACTCTGGGGCCAGGTTGTCTGATAAGGATCGGGATCTTCGCCATTGCAGTCGCCACGGGACGACGACGACGAACAAGAAGAAGAAGAAGACCAGAAAATCACAGCGCCGTCATTGTGGTGGCCGAGGTTGCCCTCGTCGTCAATCTCTAACTTGATTGCACTGGCAAGATCGCTCTCGTCTTTCTTCATCTCTTCCTCCTCTCTCTATAATCTCAAATATTAGGTTTCTAGGTGATACATATCACCTATAAACTTAATATTTATCGTGGCACCAAGCAAATGAAGTTGAATTCCCGTCTTCTTCTCGTTTTAAGTTTTGTCTCTTTCGAAGGAGAACAACACTACGACAGGAGTCTGAACCACGTGCGTCGGCGAGTGGCGTACGACAAGCCACCTCGTTTTGTTTTCCAGGATTTTTCTTTTGGTTTGAAAGGGGAGACCGCCTCTATGGACCTACGGCTGTGGAGTAATTGCCATCAAGATAAACACGTGAGGATTAACTCAGGAATTTAGCATCATTGATTACGTTCTTTATTTTAAAAAAAAAATCAATAAATATATCATAATTAATGTTCTAATTATGAATACCTAAATGATAATTTAAATATTCTATCACGATATTATACCCCCGAGGACATGAAATAACTATTCATGATCCTATCATTAGAGATATATTAGATACAGTAGGTCTGTGATTGATCGGGAGAACGATTTTTGCTCCGTGGAGATGCTTTCCTTCTCTCATGTGTATATGGAGATGAGTCAATAAAATATTAACATCTAAAAATCAAGGAGAGTTCATTCGAACGGGTGAATGAAGAATAGTGAGAAACTTGCGTGAGAGTGGAGTTTAGATGTTCAAAGAACGTACTTTTCTAATGGAGATAACCCCCTTTATATACCACCTCTCATAACCTCCGTAATCATGAAGTAACAAAGTGTATCAAAGGTTGTTAGGTAAAGGAGAGTATACAACCTAGACAATGTGCTTTAATTGTTTGAGGAATCTTCTATTTACCCACATGTTTATCTTTTTTTGTCGTTTATAGCTTATGCTATTTCTGAGGTTGTTGAAGGAAATATGCTGTCATAAGTGGTCTGCTGATGGGAGACAAGATAATCCCTGAAGAAAGTTCTAGAAGAATATTCTCTGACACATAGTTGTTATTCTGACAGATTGTTAGGATTCTTTGCTCATGCTGTCCGCTAGTATACCCCGACCGACCCATAAGGTATGTCGTCTCTATGCATCTCCTCACATTAAGCTGCTTTATTATGCACCAAGGACTATTTGGAAATTCATTTAGGAAATAATAATATGATACACTAGGCGTACTAAAAATCCATCTGGGAAGCAACATGAAGTTAAGTATTGCAGGTTCGATCGAACTTTTGTCTGATCGGGCGTATAATGGGCCACCCAAAGAAATAAAGCTGTATTCTGAAAAATTCGGTCGGTATTTTGAGTCGAGATGCCTCGGGCCCGATCAACCTCTTGTCCGGCCTAGCATGTAAACCTGTCTAGTTCCATGACCAAATGGATACACAAACATAGTATAAGGTGGATCGGGCATCCGGTCGACTTGTAAGGTTAGCCATCCCTACACCCTGTCGGCTATTGAATGACCAGACACATTATCTTTCTAATTTCATACTAAAGCACTAAAAACTCCTTAGGTTAGATTGTCTTAAGGGTCGGCCGACCCTCTACGAACGGCCTGCAATCCGATCGGGCTGGACCGGCGAGCCTCAACACTAGGCAAAAACTCAAAGCCCGGTGAGGGATGCTTTTCTCCCTCGACTTTGACCTCCCTGTCACCTTGACTTTGACCACCACATCATTTTCTAGGTCCACCCCTTACATCCCATATCGCTAGCCTCCCCTTCAAGTATAGTCGAAGGAGGTGTAGCTGATTGACTGGACCCAAGTCTAACTCTCATCCGTTCATCTTTCTCGCTAAGGCCATCTGGAAATTCACGTTTCCCTTTGCGCCTTGAACACTTGGTAAAACATTTTCAAAAACTGCTTGTTAGAGGTGCTTTCTTTAGAAGAGACTACCAAGTACACGTGGAGAAGCGCAGTAGCAGTGGAATGATTTGGTTATTACCTCCATCATAAATGCTTATTTATGGATAGACGCCACGTGGCACGATTCCTTCTTTTTTGAAATGACTTCTAGCACATGCTTCTTCGTACGGACCAACGACTTCTCTCCTTTTGCATATCAACAGTCCGATGCTTGCCCCTTATTTTAATCGGACGACGATGATTAACTTATACTTAGTGAAAAATCCTAAATGATGCAAAATCTCAACACTTCGCCTTTCGTCTTTCCTGATCGACTTCTCCTTTGCAACCTTCTTCTCTTTTGCGCCCTAAGTGACCTAGTAAGTTTTTCATTTCTTGAGTCTGCGTTCTCTCATGGCTCAAGAATCCTTCACCCCCTAGTATACTTTTACCCGCTCTAATTTTGATAACTCCGATAGAACTTACATCTGCTTTTGGTATGAAATCCCTGGGAGTTATCACATCGTCATTCCTTCCTTTGATGCCCATCCTCATCGTCCTCCTAACAAATACATCACTTTTTTTAAGGACCAATTAGTAGTCGGTCTACGTTTTCCTATCCCTCCGTTCCTATCGGAGATGAGTCAATATTTCCATATCCCTTTATAATAATTTGCTCCAAACGTCTTCCGCTACATGTGTGGTACATTCATATTATTTCTCCTATATGGCATTCCTCCTACACCATGCAATCTTTTTCTGTTTGGTTACCCCAAAAAATTCAAACTAGGGAAGGGGTTTTTCTTTTTCAATTATGCCCTAAGTTTGTTTTTTTGAGGATATGCTTTCTTTGAACAAGGGATGGAAATCTAACTTCTTTTATCTTGAGATGTCGGAACCCGCTACTTGGTCTACCTAATGGCAATCTTCCCTTCCTCCTTTTCTTGTTCTTGGAAATCATAAGCGCGATCCAATTTTCATCTCAACTCCAATAAGTTAAGCGGCCAACGCTTTAAAATCCACAAATAGTTGTACGAAGGTCTTCTGTGCATGTTCAGCTTGAGCCTCCTTCGAAAGAAGCTTTCTTGCTCTTTTGGTAAGTTTTGTTAACTCGGTTATTGCATTGTCACTAACTAAGGTATTTTTATTTTATATAGTGGATGCTATTTATGAATCCTTGGTCAACGACAAGATTACCCTAGAGGAAAGGGAACTCCTTGCTACGGGGCAAGCACTGTTAGCTGAGCAGGCTGCCCAACCGGCAGTCCCTTTCAGCAGAGCGTCTGGCAGCCAATCGACCGAGTCTAGTGCGGCCACCGCCTTGGGGGAGATGTTTTTCGATCCTCTTGCCTTGCTTGAGGATTCTTCTACAGAAGCGAAGGACGTCCTGAAAAAGGGGCACAGGCTTGTCCACGCTCAAGTCCCTGAAAAACAGACACCCTCTATCGAAGTACCCTCCCCGTGTTTATCTCATGTCTAGGAAGATCCCACCCGTGAAATGACACAAGAGCAATCTTCCGAGCAATCCTTGTAAGCCTTCCTTCCACCAGTCCAATGCTGGGAGCTGCCCAAGTACAGGAGGTCACTTCTCCACCGGGCAATTCTTTGACTCCTGCACCTCTTGCTTCTTCGTCAGCAAGAACCCCTTCGGTCTCCTTCTCTACCACACCTGAGAGGCCTTACCAATTTTCAACTATCTTCGATTTATTGTCCGCCCAGACCATAGTTGCTCCATCGACCGCTCCTCACTCTACTGGTCAAATACCATTGAGGGGTCATTTAACAGATTCCTGGGAGGATGCTGGAAATTAGCTTAGTGAATTTACTCCTCAGGAGCTGGCTGATGAATACTCATATGAACTAACCAAGGTAATATGACTTTATTTACTTGTTTTTCATATTGGATGTTTCTAATGTTATTTGCCTTTTAGCACTGGGTGATGAGGATGAGCCTTGCGCAGTAATCGTCTTCCCTAGCTCAGGAAAATGAATCCCTGAGGCAACATGTTTCTGAGGCTAATTCTATACCCTCCAGTGATTGGCTAAGCAGGCTAGAGACTCAGCTTCAAGAAGCTCAAAGGTTGGTGAAAATTGAGCGCGAGAGCACAACCAAATTGAAGACTGCCCTGGAGACTTCTGAAGCTCAAGTTTGATTAGATGCAACTCTCCAAGCGAGCATGAAGGCAAAGCTAAACGGGAAAACTGTAGAGATAGAACAACTTTCCACTCAGCTGAAAGAATTAAAAGTTACATATGACACTGAGCTAGCTGCCAAGGATGCTGAACGAGAATCATTGAGCTCGGACTTAAAGACTGCCTAGACCACCTTATCTGATAAAGAATCTGAACTGGTGGGTCTTTCAATGACATTAACAGTTGCCCGAGCGAAGCTAGTGGCCTATCAAGCGGGAGAATATGAGCATTTTGAAACAAGGAAAAATGTCATCCTTCAAACACGCGAATTCAACGCACTCATCACCAGCTCCATCAACAAAACTCTTCTTTTTGGAGATGACGGTGCATTGGAGCAACAAAGAGAGGGAGGATATCTGGCCTCCGAGTCTCCTGCTCGCTTTTTCAACAGTAAAAAACTATTCAAGAATCGCCTGCCCAGTTTTTTTCCCAACTTGTTATGATTTTCTTTATTTTCCTTTCTTATTTTAGTTAATTGAAACAGAACTTGGTGTTTATATCCACTATATATACGGTTAAGTTTACGTTGAATTTGTCATCTATCTTTATTCTAATGTTTGGTTGTCTAGTATCTTTTGCTTTCTCTGAGTGTGTGCGATATACTAAGGATCACGAAAATCTGTTTGGACCGACGTTTGAATGGGATGTAATCGCATGGTTCTCTTTAGTTTAACAAGGTAGAACTTTAAAACCATTCAGGCTTAAACCCATTTGGATTTATCTCTGCTGGAAATTAAAACTGGTCAGAGATGAATTTGGATGGATGTTTGATTATTGTCCTTCTGAGCAAGTCATAAAAACTCAATCGAATCTAGGATCGATCAAGCTTCCCTAAGGGCTTATACAAAAATCAAAAGTCCACCTCGGTAAATCCGTCGATGCTTCATGCTAAATACCTATCACATTAGTTACCAACGTGCTCTTCCTATTGGTAACATGTGTGCACTCTCATTATGGTCAGTGTACACCTTTCCTTATACCCATCATTTTATCTTACCATCCTACAATCCAAAATTTAGCTTGTCTCTTTATTGTTATGATCCAATAGCTTTGCTCAATAAGACTCAAAAAGTGACTTTTAAGGGCTTTCGTAAGGAATTTTCCAGAACTTTAGCGCATTCTCTTCATCTTCTTCTTCGTTGTTCTCACAATCTTCGTCCTCTAATCCTTCATCTTCCTTCTCTTAATGGTTGAGGATAACGTGTGGTATGCACTCTGCTCCTCATTTCTTAGTAATATGGATGTTGATGACTTCAATTTTAACTACGGGCTCCCCACCTATGTAGTCATACTTCAGAACCAAGATCGTCTCCACTTTCCTCCTACGAAAGTGTCGCTATCTTTAGGGAGCAAGTTATAGTGGGGCTTTGCTTCCCTGTTCATCTTTTCTTTTCCGTCGTCAGCTAATACTTTCATATTCCACTCCACCAACTTATTCCAAGTTCCCTTTACATCCTAAGCGGGGCCAGTATTGCTTTTGGTCTACTTGGCATCCCCTTATTTCCTTGCTTATTTCATCATTGCTTTTACCCTGAACAAGTGACAGATGCCTTGTTCCATTTTCATGTTTGCCCTAAAGCGACTTTATTCGATAAGATTCCCCCTCAGGACAAGTGGAGAACCAAATACTTCTTCATTCGAGTTACACCTTCTCCATCTTAGCCAGTTGCGTGGCAACAACACCTTCCCTCTATCCCAGATTTGGGCAATATCTGCATGGATCAGGACCTACGCAAGGCCTTGGAGAGGTTGCGTGATCTAAAGTTTAGTCTGTCTGAGCTAACTATAGAGGGATTATTATACGTTTTTGGGCTTAGTCAAGTTGACCTTAGGGTAAGTGCCACTTTTAGTAAGGAATTTCTATCACCCCCTCTAAGTTATTTATGAAGACTTTTCTCATAACATATACTTGTTTTTATTGTAGAGGTTATTATCTTGTCATTTCCTTTTAAGAGGCCTTAGATAAAGGAGGACACTTTGAATTGCCTGGGTGATTCTTACCAAGTGGACAAGAAAAGGTTAGAAATCTTGCTACAAACTAGCGAATCCAAGCTCCAAGCAGAAACCCCAATGAAGGTCAGAGCTATTTCCGACCTGGCTCAAAAAATTGTCCTGCTAGAGGAGCTGAGACTTTCTCATATGTCTGGACCCTTTGAGCAAACCGACAAATTATCTTCAATGGACTTAGTGATACTAGAACAATGGAGTAAATTGGGCACACAAGAATCCCATTTGAAGTTGCTACAAACCTAATTGGACTCTGCAAAGATTGAACTAGAAATGTACAAAGTCAGGGAGGACAAGTGCTTTGAGGCCAGACAAAAAACTTATTTTGAGTCCAATAAATTCAATAAAAAATTCGCCAAGTGCATTTTGAGAACGCTCTCCCATACAGCCAGAGTGGTTACCCAACAATTATGGGAGAACATATATCTATCAATAGAACCTCCTCAACAATCCTTATATAGACGGTCACCAACTTCTCAAAGAGCTCCCAAAGGATCTCTTGAGTAGATTTGACTAAGTGTATTTTTCATATTGTATAATCGTTGAAGGGAGTAAACTTTAAATGCCAAAATATTTATAAAATATTATTAAATTGTACCTGTTTTCTCATGTATCTTCAAAACTACCAGTATCTCTTTGTAAAATAGGTTCCATATGAAATCCTCCAGAAATATTTATTACTCTGCCTGATAGACTGGGTGAGATAATAACACTGAGTAGAACCATCAAGTCAAGCTAAGGAGGTATCTTATAAGGGATCTCCGGGATGCATAATATGCTGGACGGGAAGCTAACACTAATAGAATGACCAGGGTGGATGACTATGATCCCTTGATATATTTATGATGTGACCTTTGAATGAATTATCATAATTGATTATCAGACTGAATATTAAATTGGATGAGATGATACCGAACAAAATGACCAGGCACGTAATTTTTCATCATTGATTGTCGGACTGAATAATAAATCAGACGAGCTGAAGATGCCGAGTGGAATAACCAGACCGACTAACACAATGAACGTCTTATAATTAGAACTCGTGTGAGAATTTAAGAGTCTGGAATGTAAAGGCGCGAGATCATGTTCACTTATAACCAGGCTGGTGGCTCAGGAGTCTAGAATATAGGCGCAAGAGCATGCTTGCTTATAACATGACTGGTGGTTCGAGAGTCTGAAATACAGGTGTGAGAGTATGCTCTCTTATAACCTGACCAGTGGCTCGGGAATTTGGAATAGGCACAAGAGTATGCTCACTTATAACTCGGCCGGTGGCTCAGGAGTTTGGAATATAAGTGCGAGAGCATGCTAGCTTATAACTCGGACGGTGGCTCGGGATTCTGGAATATAGGCGTGAGAGCATGCTCGTTTATGACTCGATCAGTGGCTCAGGAGTCTGGAATATAGGCACGAGAACATGATCGCTTATAACCCGATTGGTGGCTCGAAAGTCTGGAATATAGGCGCAAGTGCATGCTCGCTTATAACATGGTTGGTGGCTTGGGAGTCTGAAATATAGGCGCGAGAGCATGCTCACTTATAACACTGGCTCGAGAGTCTGGAATATAGATGTGGGAGCATGCTCACTTATAACCCGACCAGTGGCTCAAGAGTCTGAATATAAACGTGAGCACATGCTCTCTTATAACCTGGTCGATCGCTCGGGAGTTTAGAATATAGGCACGAGAGCATGTTTGCTTATAACCAGGCTGTTGGCTCGAGAGTTTGGAGTATAAGCACGAGAGCATGCTCTCTTATAATCCGACCGATGGCTGGGGAGTCTGGACTATAGGCACTAGAGTATGCTCACTTATAACCAGACCAGTGGCTCAGGAGTCTGGAATATAGGCACGAGAGTATGTTCGCTTATAACCGGGTCAATGGCTCGAAAATTTGGAATATAGGTGAGAGAGCATGCTCGCTTATAACCCGACCGGTGGCTCAGGAGTCTAGAATATAGGCGCGAGAGTATGCTCACTTATAACCTGGCTGGTAGCTCAGGAGTTTGGAATATAGACGCGAGAGCATACTCACTTATAACCAAACTGGTGGCTCGGGAGCCTGGAATACAGGCACGAGATCATACTTGCTTATAACCAAGCTGATGGCCCGGAAGCCTGGAATACAGGCGCGAGAGCATGCTCGCTTATAACCCGATCAGTGGCTCGGGAGTCTGAAATATAGGTAAGAGAGCATACTCGCTTATAACTTGGTCGGTGGCTCTGGAGTCTAGAATACAGGCACGAGAGCATGCTCGCTTATAACCCGGTAGGTGGTTCGAGAGTCTGGAGTATAGGTATGAGAGCATTCTCGCTTATAACTCGGCCGGTGGCTCGGGAGTCTGGAATATGCTAGGACCTTTTGAGATAGAATTACCTACATTTTCATTGAGTAAAAAATATTTAAAGTATTACATTAATGTATTACAAGCGTACTCTTAGGTCTATAAGGCTGCAAGTGATTAGCACTCCAAGGTCGCTCTAAATTTTTTCTCTCTGTGTCCTGGATATAATAGGAGCCTGAGACAAGCTTTTGCGCCACTTTGTATGGTCCTCTCCATTGCGGTTCCAGCTTGTTAACATCTTCGACCAGCTTAATCCTCTTTCAGACCAGATCGCTAACCTGAAAAAATTAGGGGATGACCCTTCTATTGTAATTTTGCCTCATCCTTTAGTGGTATGTCATTAGTCTAGCTGCCGCCTTATCTCTGACTTCTTCTATTAGATCAATCTCCATGAGGCATCGATCGACATTGTCCTCATCGTACAACTGCCTTCGATCGAACTCCATGCTAATCTTGACTGAACCACTACTTCACCACCATAAACTAGGTGAAAATGAGTTATACCTATTGCTCCTCGGAGGGTTGTGCGATATGCCCACAGTACATTGGGTAACTCGTCAATCCAACTTTCTTCGACATGGTCCAATTTGGTTTTAAGCTCTCTGATAATTTCTCTATTTGTTACTTCTACTTAACCATTGCTCTAGGGATAAGCCACAAATGTGAAGACCTGTGTGATACTATAGGTTGAACACCACTCACTGATTTTCCTGTCCTAGAATTGTCTTCCATTATCTGAAACTAGTTTATGTGAAATTTTGATCCTGCAAATAATATGTTGCCATAGGAATTTGATAACCATATGCTCAGTTATCTTAGCCAATGGCTCGACTTTCACCCATTTCAAAAAGTAGTCCACTGCCACTAGTTAAAATTTTTTCTGAACAGATGCCAAGGGAAAAGACCCCACTATATTCATACCACACTAATCGAATGAGCAAGAGACAACGAAAATTTTCAACAACTCCATGGGATGGTGTGAGATGTTTTGGTGCTTCTGATAGGATAAACAGATTCTTACTAACTAAGATGCCTCAACATGCAAAGTGTGTCAAAAATATCTAGCTAGTAATACTTTCAGAGCAAGGGACTGACTACCTGAATGACTGCCACAGGAACCCCAATACACTTCCTATAAGATGTATTGCACTTTGTCTGATCCAATACACTTGAGTAAAGAACATGAGAAAGCTCATTTATAAAAATGATCTCCAATCATAATGAATTAACCGACTCTTTTCTTGATCATGCACTCTTTCTCACCATCTACTGGTAGGGCATCCTGCTATAGAAATAAAATGATGAGTGCCCTCCAATCACTTTATAATTTTAAATCAGTCTATCGCTCAATACAAGCTCCTAATAGTGTTTTCTCTACAAGCTTATCTAGGATCCATGGGACTATAACAGGGGCCAATTTGGCCAAGTCATCTGTTGTTTGACTTTTTACTCGAGATATCTTTTGTATGATCACTTTTTGGAATCCAACTCTGAGCTTCTTGAATACTTCTACATAGAGCTTGAGTCGCTTATTATTGATCTTAAAATTTCTTGATAATTGCTGAGTATCTAATTGAGAATATGAATAAATTAACACTAGAGAAACTCCCACATGTCTGGTGGTTTGCAAGTCGACTATCAGCGCTTCGTATTTTGCTTCATTGTTAGTGGCCAGATAATTCAGCCAAACAGATAGCTACATTCTGTCTTCCCTGGGGGATATCATTAGAATACCTATTCTGCTACCTTACCGAGTAGAGGATCCATATATATATATATATATATATATATATATATATATATATATATATATATATATATATATATTTCAAGTTCCTTTAGGCTCAGGGTTTTGCACCTCTGTTATGAAATCAGCTAAGGCTTGAGCCTTGATGGTCACTCGGGGTTAATATTGTATGTCATATTCGCTGAGCTCCATGGTTCACTTAATCAATCTCCCTGAGGCTTCTGGGTTGATCAATACTCAACCCAAGGTACTATTAGTAAGTTCCATGATCTGATGAGAAAGAAAATAAGGACGCAATCTTCGAGCAGCTAAGACCAATCCATACACTAATTTCTCAAGTGTGGTGTAATGACACTTGGCTCCTTTTAATAAATAACTTAAAAAGTATACAAGTTGTTGATCTTTTCTCTCCTGCCTCACTAATACTAATCTGACTGCATGCTTATTGGTTGACAAATACACCCACAAAAGTTCGCCTGCCATCGGCTTAGCAAGTATAAGTAGGGTGGATGAATAATCTTTTAACTCCTCAAAAGCATTGTCGCAGTCAGCATCCCACTAGAATTTGGTCGTTTGGCGGAGGATCTTGAAAAAAGGTAATCTTTGATCAGTAGGCCAGGAGAAGAAGTGAGACAGAGCTATGATCTGACCAATCAATTTTTGTGCCTCCTTCAGATTGCGCAGGGGAGCCATGTTTCAGAGGGCTTAAACTTTACTTAGGTTGACTTCTATCCCTCACTCGGTCACAATGTATCCAAAGAACCTCCTGCTTTTTATTTCAAGCAAACATTTGCTGGGATTGAGCTTCAGATCATACTGCCTTAAAGTATGGTAGGTTTCTTCCTCATCGACACACAAGTCAGTCGCTTAGAGGGACTTGATAAGGATATTGTTCATATAAACTTCCATATTTTACCCGATCTTCTCTCAGAATATTTTATTCATAAGTCATTGGTAACTAGCGCCTGCATTCTTAAGTTCAAAGGGAATAACATTGTAACAGTAAGTGCCTTCAGCAGTTATAAAGCTAACATTCTCTTGGTCGTCGATACTTGATGGTACCCTTGATAGACGTTCAGCATGCAAATTAGCTCATAATCAGAAGTCAAATTTACTACCTAGTTAATTCTCGACAAGGGGTAATAATCCTTGGGGTATGCTTTATTGAGGTCCATACAAATCCTCCATTTGTTTCTTGGCTTGGACATTAGGACCATGTTAGCTAACTAGCTTGGAAACTGTACCTCTCGAATATAGTCGACCTCTAGCAGCTTGTCTACTTCCGCCCGGATGATTTTGTTTTGATCCACCCTGAAGTCTCTCTTTCTCTGCTTGACTGGTTGGGCTTCAGGGAAGACATGGAGTACGTGCTCCATGACTTTGGGTGAGACACCCGTGATCTCTTTGGGCTCCCAAGCAAAAACATCATTGTTACATGTTAAACATGTAACAAACTCTTCTTTAAGCTCCGGAGGTAAGTCGACCGCTATTTGCATAGTGGCTTCTGACTGGCCTGTTCAGATTTGAACCTACTCTTTCTCTTCATCGACTTGGGTGGGCGGTGCTTTTCGGATGGTCCTGACCTCCATTCATTACATTTTTCAGGCGGAGTTGACCTCTGTCTTGACAATTTCTACGTAGCACTTGCATGTTACTAGCTGATCTCTTTTAACTTCCTTAACTTGATTATTCATGGAAAATTTTATTTTTTGGTAGAAGAATGAGATGACTGATCAGAATTCATTTAAGGTCGGTCGGCCCAAAATAATGTTATAGGCCGAGGGTGCATCCATGACTATGAAAGTTGATCAGTGTGTCCTCATTAGGGGTTCCTCCTCCCCCAAGGATATGACCAGCTTTATTTGGCCAAGCGGTTGAACCTCATTGCCCATGAACCCATACAAAAGAGTCTCCATGGGTTGAAGTTCGCTCGGATCTATTTACAGTTGTTCAAATGCTTGTTTGAAGATGATATTGACAGAGTTGCTTGTGTCAATGAAAGTATGATAAATGTTATAATTGGTTATAACAACCATAATTATTAAAGCATCATCATGGAGTATCTCTATCTCTTTTAAATCTTTAGGCCCGAAACTGATTTCAGGCTCGACCGCCTACTGTGTACTGCAGCCGACTGTATGAATCTCATAGCGTCGAATGTGTGACTTTCTCACTCGGTTGGAGTCTCCATCAGTTAGACCCTTGACTATCATGCCAATATTGCCCTAAGCAACGTTATTGTGATTCTTCTCCTAACGGGTTGGGGAGCTCTTGTTGGACCCTAGCGGGAGCTTGTGCCCGTTCTGCTGGAGATAGGGGTGTTCTTTGGCGTCGCTCAGCCTCCCTTCGGTCTCTCCTTGGTGAGCCATTCAGCTGTTGATAAGGGTGGTGATTGGGTAACGGGGAGCATCAATGAAATCTTTGATTGTTATTCTGGAGATTTACCAGATTATAACAATCCTGGGTATCATGTGTTGTTGACCAGTGGTATGTGCACCACCATCGTGGGGCTCCCCGAGGGATCTCGGTATATCGTTCTCGCTCCGCCTCCACATGCTACACGTCCTGGGGCCATGGTTCTTGATGATGAGGCTGAGGACCCGTCCGGGTCCCCTAGGTGGAGGAGCGGGTAATGCTCGACGCTCGGGGCGCTGGAGCCATGGCTGGCGCGATGACCTCCTTCCTCTGGGTGACTTGCGCCTCTTCGACATTAATGAATTCGGAAGCTTGGTCTAGCAGGCGATCAAAGTTCCTTGGAAGTTTCCTAACCAAGGAGCGGAAGAAGTCATTATCGGCGAGCCTTTGGAAGAAGACACTCACTAGAATCTCAATGGTGGCTACAGGAACATCCATGGTCACTTGATCAAATTTTTTTATATAAGCCCTAAGCGTCTCTTTGGGCCCATGCTTGAGCGAGAAAAGGCTCAGGGTTGTCTTCTGATAACGACAACTACTAGCGAAGTGATGAAGGAAAACCTTGCCAAAATCCTTAAAACTGAGAATAGATTCTGCCGGTAGACACTTAACCCATCTTTATTTCGAGCCGGCAAGTGTGGTGAGGAATACTCGACACTTCACACCATCAGTATATTAATACAGGAGGGTGGCGTGCTAAAATTTGAGGAGATGATCCTCAGGGCTAGTTGACCCTGAGTACTCCCCTATCGCCAGGGATTGATAATGTTTCGACAATTTGTCTTCTAACACCTTCTAAGAGAATGTGGTACTAATTTGTTCAGGGGAGTTACAAGTTGCTAGAGCTTGTCCCCTGAGTCCGTCTTGGACAGACGCTTCTCCAGAGGATTCTTGGTGTAGTCCTTCTTGGCCCATGTGCTTGGGTGGCGTGCGGAAGAGCGCTCGATGGTGTGCAACTGGTGAGTGAGACGTCGGTAGCAAATGAGCTAGGCCTTCCTCCCTAGCTCCTTTCTCCCTCTGATGGGTTGTTGTTGATACGACGGGATTGGGTGGCGGCAAAGTACCACTAGTAACTACTTGTTACTGTTGAAATAATTTTTGTGCTCAGGCGTTGATGAGCAGATCTAAATCTTCTTGTGTTAAGGTAACAGTGGTGAGTCATCCAGCTTCTTCCATCTCCGATCTTCAAATTCAAGAGAAAGTTTCCACAGACGACGTCAAATTTGATACTGTCTGAAAACTACAGAGATGGCTCGCTGGGCACGGTGGATCTGTGGTTGATCGAGAGAAGACTTTTTACTCAACGGAGATGCTTTCCCTTCAATCCTGTGCACACGGAGACGAGCCAACAAAACATCAACGCCGAGAAACCAGAGGGAGTCCTTGGCGAAGGCCGTCTGACGCTCAAGTCAGTCCCGGTCCAGACAGGTGAATGAAGAACAGTGAAAAACGTGCGCGAGAATGGAGTTCAGATGTTAAGAGAACGTACCTTTCTAATGGAGAGGACCCCCTTTATATACCACCTGTCATAACCTCCGTAATCATGAGATGGAAAAATGTGTCAGAGGTTGTTAGGTAAAGGAGAGTGTACAATCTAAGCAATGTGTTTTAATTGTCTGGGGAATCTTCCATTTACCCATATGTATATTTTTTTTGTCGTTTATAGCTTATGCTATTGTTGAGGTTGTTGAAGGAAAAATGTTGTCATAAGTGGTCTGCTGATGGGACATAAGATAATCCCTGAAAAAGTTCCAAAAGAATATTCTCTAACACATAGTTGTTATTCTGACAGATTGTTAGGATTCTTTGTTCATATTGTCGCCTGAGTATACTTCGACCGACCCATAAGGCCTGCCGTCTCTATGCATGTCCTCGCATTAAGCTACTTTGTTATGTACTAAGGGCTATTTGGAAATCCGTTCAGGAAATAATAATACGATGAACCGAGTGTACTGGAAATCCATCTAGGAAGCAACATGAAATTAAGTATTACAGATCCAGCCGGACTTTTGTTCGACCGGGCGTATAATGGGCCAACCAGAGAAATGAAGCTGTGTTCTGAAAAATTTGGTCGGTATTTTGAGTCGAGATGTCTCGGGCCCGGTCAACCTCTTGTCCGACCGGGCGTGTAACCTGTTTAGTTCCATGACCAAATGGATACACAAACATAGTGTAAGGTGGCTCAGCCATTCCGACCGGCTTGTAAGGTCGGTCATCCCTACACCGGTCAACTATTGAATGACCAGATACATTGTATTCCTAATTTCATAGTAAAGTACTAAAAACTCCTTGGATTCGATTGGCTTAAGGGCCGGCCAACCCTATCCGAACGGCCTGCCATCTCATCAGGATGAACCAGTGAACCTCAGCACTATGCAAACACTCAGAGTCCGGTGAGAGATGCTTTCTTTCCTTGATTTTAACCATCTCATCATTTTAACTTTAATCATCATATCATTCATTTTGTAGGTCCGCCCCTTACCTCCCTTATCAATCCACACACAAAAATGAAATCTCTTTTGTGACGGTGTTTGCTAACTTTTATTATCAAACTGGCAAATTTAATTAACCCAACTAAATCATTGACCCATGTGCAAACAAAATCTTCCTTCGGATGTCACGCCGTTCGGGACAAAAATCCAGGCACGTCAATCAATTATTTGTCGCATAAATTAATTTTCATATGTGTTTTAAGAATGTAACGGATAATTGCCAACCTAAAACTGACGTTGATGGCCTATCTCTAATTGTTCGAACGGTAACGATCGACTTGATGTTCAGTTGTTGACATTTTGAGCTAATTGATAGAGGAAAATGATGATCATAATTAAATCGGCAGAGTTAAACGGCAGCTAAACCTTCCTGTAGCCCCATCGGATGGTAAAAGATAGGGCTTATTTCTAAGCCAAGCAATAAGTAAAATTTAATATATTTCTATGCCAAGCAATAAGTAAAATTTAATATATTTCTATGCCAAGCAATCAGTAAAATTTAATTCCCACGTTGGACATACCTAGGGTAATAAAACTACTAATGATTGCTGGATCACAACATTTGGAGTCTCCTTACGATGGTACGATAGTTACAATATAATATTACCAAATAAAATTTTGAAATCGAAATTCGACACGTCTGAGTATGTCTTCTTCATATCTTAACCATCTATATTAATGATTAATAATCATCCATGATTTACCTTCTCCACATTTACCTAAGGACTAATTATCTAGTGGGAGCGTTAGAGACGAACAAATCATTTTTTTTACCATATGAATCATCACATTTGGAACCACCATATTTCTTAAATTTGCTTGATAGACAAACCACCAGATTTAATCATCTCGCAAGAACTGCATACCCAATTAAAAAAAATCCAATCGGGAAACAATTCCTCCACATACATGATTAAGCTGTTGTGTTGTATAAACATGCATCCTACAAAACCTTTAAATACTATTGTAGGAGATGAAATTATCACATGTACCGGCAGTGCTAACATTCCTCCCCAGTCACTAGCTCAGCACTCGACCTTCTCGGATCGACATCTCGGCACTCTCTGTTTGGCCTACTCAAATTGTTCAGCACTCGGTCTGCTCGACAACTTAACCGACTCATACAGTCAATAGCTCGACCCACTCAGCACTCGATCCACTCAAACACTCGACAGCTCAACCTATTCAAATACTCGACCGTTTGGCCCACTTCACACTCAACTAGTTCGGACAGCAGTTTAGCTTTCCATAGCAGCTCAGCCTTCTCAATTTGACAGCGTTGAGTTGAAGGCGTCAAGGTCATCACGGGAGATCAAATAAATCTGAATTGTAAATTTAATAATTTTGTATTTATATTCAATAAGATTGTCCAATGAGTTTAAAAGAGCCTGTCGTGTTAAATTGTCTAACAAAATAAGTGAACGAATTAGACAAAATATAATTGTTGTACTTATCCCATATAATCCTATCATTTTATACGACGGAAATGTAATGATGCAGTCAGAATCGGTCTCAAAGGCTTCGGACCTCCTATTATATTGCACCACTTAACTCGAGTTTGCACTGATAGAGTTCTTTTTTTTTTAAGCCTAAGGTTGGCCTCCGATATGAGATGTCAATACAAATCGGTGGTGGTTGGCAGTACCAATTTTACCCCTCCGATGTTTAAATCGGCACTAGTTAAAAATTAAAATTTATCTTCTCTTAGAGGACTTATGCTGGAAAAGAAAATGTCATTCTGTTGAGAAAGAGTGGTAAAGTGTGGTAGCAAGCTGTGTGAAAGTAGGTGTCTTTCTTAAATAATAGCTTTTTGGTGGAGGATGAAGAAGAGCAACAGTGGAGTCGGCCAACTGCTGTGTTGGCTGAAAAATACTCATACAAATTGAATGCGGGAGAGCACCTTCCTATTAGTGAACTTTCTTTACCTTATATAGACCTGAAGCTTCCTCCTCCGGTAACTCCCTATGTCTTGATGACCAACTCATCTGTCAGCCGTTGTCAACTTCCTATTGGGGGAGGTTGTCCTCTCTTCTTTGAGAGGACCTCTGATAGGGATAGGTTTGACAAATATTGATAAGGGCATCCACAACGCCTTTAACACTCAAACACGTTAATATATTTTTTTTAATTTATTTTATAATTAAATCTGTTCATTAGCGCATTCAAAGAATTGAACGCATTAATGCTACAGTAACAATAAAAGTGTACCATATTAACATTAACGTTTCACATTAACGTCCATTGTAGAAGTCCTAATAAGGATAACCTTTCCTTGCCACAACTCTTGTTTATCCATTTTGCTACTATTATTTTCATCACCTCGGTTAACCTTCGCTTTGCTCATTCGTCCATGCCTCATTGTTTAGTTCCTGGTTTAAGAATTGTTAGTAGTGACAATTAAGTAAAGTAATTGGCATACTGGGAATTAACGAAAGATATCCGCGTGTGGGGATATTTTTACAGAGATATGGTGCTCCTTGTTAGCCTATTAGGCAAAGGATATTAATGAGAGTATCACAGTAAAATAATTGGAGAAGTTATAATCACGTCCATGAGTAG
Organism: Zingiber officinale; assembly: GCF_018446385.1. Classification (NCBI taxonomy): domain Eukaryota; kingdom Viridiplantae; phylum Streptophyta; class Magnoliopsida; order Zingiberales; family Zingiberaceae; genus Zingiber; species Zingiber officinale. The sequence goes on along the minus strand of NC_055999.1, from coordinate 9,043,869 downwards.
GGAGGTTCTCACAACTTGAGATAGTTAGAATCTAGAAGAGATCTCCACAAATAAGGAGACTCTCACAATCTAGAGGAGATCTCGACAAGTAGGGAGGCTCTTGTAACCAGAGATAGTTAGACTCCAAGGGAGATAGTGTTGGAATCCCGTGGTAGTTTTGATGTGATCAACCAGGTTAAGTTAGGTCCTGTTGTGTTTAACCCTTGTATTTAAGTGTATAGGAGCTTAGGAATACAAGAAATCGAGCGGAAAACGCAGCTAATGAGAAGGATGGCACGAGAAGGGAGCCGACGAGTTCGGTGCATTCGAGGGACGAGAAGGACGTGCACTACGTTCCGAGAGATGAGAAGTTGGAGCGGAAGCCTACCCGAGGAGAAGGCCAAAAAAAGGATCCGGGTGAGGCCTATTTCGGATGACCACGATCACCCAGGCGATTAGAGCAGCAGAAGAACGAAAGGAGGCTAAAATTATTACTGGAGGCACCTTCAAAGTGAATTGAAGGCGCCCCCGCACCTTCACTGTGGAAGGCGCCTTCCATGGATGGAAAGGGCCTACGATGAACAGTACGAAGGAACCTTCCAGCCCTATGGAAGATGCCTTCGACCAGACTAATTTTACCATTGCCAAGGGAAAAAGTTTTATCCTTTGGCATCTCACTGGAGGCACCTTCCAACCTGTTGGAGGCGCCTTCCACCCACGGATAGGATTTTCCAGGAGCTATAAAAAGATCCCTGGAGCTAGGAAATAGACAACAACTTTATTATCAACTCTTGTAATTATTTCCTAGCAACTGTCTAAGCTTTTCAACGAGTGTAAGAGGCTTCTCCACCTTCAACGAAGGAGATTTTTATTGCGCTTTCACTTGTCTTGGATTAACAACCATCTAGGTTGTAACCAAGTGAACCTTGTGCCTCTTCTTTCTAGTTGTTATTTTAATTTATCATTATTATTGCTTTTAATTAGAGTTGAAAGAATAGAAAAGGTATTATTTTCTTTATAAGGCAATTCACTCCCTCAAGTCAGCCACCAAGGGTCCCAACAAGTGGTATCAGAATCAAGACGCCTCAGAAGGACTAACCGTCGACTGAAGCAACGAGACGATGGCCGGTGCAAGCATTCACCCACCAAAATTTGAGGGAGACTTCGCACAATGGAAATGTTGGATGGAGGTATTCTTTAAAATGAATTTTGAAATTTTGTTAATCATGAAATATAGTTTCACAGTTCTGAAAAACAAAGAAGAATATTAGTAGACGAAGAAGTAGTAAGCCGACTTCGTGGCGAATGGTAAAGCAGAATTCTATCTGCTCAACGTTCTTCCGTCCCAGGAAGTCAATCAAATCGGTAGCTATGACTCTGCTAAAAAGCTCTGGAAGAAGTTCCTAGGACTCCACGAAGGCACTTCTAAAGCAAAATTGACAAGGTGAGATATCCTCCGAACCAAGCTGACAAACCTGCAAATGAACAATGGATAAAAGGTAGCGTAACTCCAAGAACGGATCAAAGAGCTCATCACTCAGCTCAACAATCTCGAGAAATGGTAACGAGTCAAGATTCAATTCGGTACGCCCTCAACGCCTTCCCAAGAACTCCAGTGTGGTCATCCTTAGTAGATGCATACTACATTTCTAAGGACTTCGAGGTAAGTACACTAGATAATTTGTTTTCTACCTTTGAACTTCACGAAACTCGATGTGCAGATTCTAAAGAAATTGAAAAGTTGAACAACGATCTTTCCTTGAAAGCCAAGATGGAAGATCCTGACTCCGAAGCGTCGATCGACGAAGATGAAGCGACACTACTGGTAAGAAAGTTTAATAAATTTAAATCGCAATCAAGAAAGCATTATCGGAATAAAACGAAGATCCGATGTTACAACTACAACGAAGAAAGACATATCAATGATGACTACCCAAAATTGAAGAATAGGGACAAGGAGAAAGACAAGGGAAACGAACCAAAGTACTAGAACTTGAAGGTCACATGGGATGAATCATCATTCTCTGAGTTCGAGATCAAGGCCTTCTTCGGACTAGCCCTAATGGCAAACCATCAAGAAGATGAAAGCAGCTCAAAATGAGCATCGATGAAGGGGGAGGATCCTCAGAGAAAAGCTGCGACGAAGGGGGAGTGACAGATCACGAGGTAAGTGAGGTACGTGTACTATCTCTCGAGCAGTCTTTTAATTTTATCAAAATACTTTCTAAAAATTTATGCAAATTAGAAATATAAAATGCTAAGTTAAAATTAAACTTAGCAAATTCATGCCCCTTAGAAATGTATGATAATTTGAAATTAGAAAATGATGAATTGAAAACTTAAGTTAAAAGTTTCAAGAATGACCATGCATGCTTGAATTTGAATAATTGTCAGTGATCCGGTGGTAAGAGGAGGGGGCCCGCTTGGCAGAAGGTCAAAGTGGTCAACACTCGGCAGACGTTCAATCCGGGCAGGGGGGGGGGTACCTTCCTGATCAACAGAAGGATTAGCCGACCCGACACCTCGACAGCTCGGCCTGACGCCGAGTTTCCGACGCTCATAAGGCAAAGCAAGAAAAAATGGAGGTCGAGCGGCCATCCTGCTCGGCCAACAGTAGCCACGGCGTTTGGCCGACCAGGCATCCGCCTGAAGGCCGTCAGCCGACGGGCCTCCGCTTGGCCCGAGAAAGGCGCTAGCCGAGTAGTTCCTCCGCTCGGATCGAGAAAAGTGCTAGTCGAGCGACCCCTCCGCTCGGCCTGGTAAAAGACAGAGGGAGCAAGTGGCGAGATCTTCCTAGGAACCAGTGTCGCTGACAAGAGGCATGGCCAGCGCCTTGGTCGAATAGAGAATCATACGGTGGAAAGTTCCACTGTCGCATTAGGGATATGCTCGTACTATTGAGGTATGGTGTCAGACGCGCTTTCCTGACACACCCATTTCAGGTATGCTTCGAGGGGCATGCACGTCTCGGGGAGCTGCACGCACCTCTGGGGAGCCCTATATAAGGACCTTCAGGCTTCGACGGAGGTATGTTGACATCTCTACTGTAGCTACAGTTCTCACTTTTGCTATACTTCTTTCTTTCTTGCTGCCGGAGGTTTGACTTGAGCGTCGGAGGGTCATCGCCGAGGGACCCCTCCTCGTCTCGGCACTGTGTTTACAGATCCGCGGCAGCGAGGGAGCTACGTCTCCGGAGTCTTCAACCAGTCAACAGAAGCGTCCATCGACTCAGCACTCGGACATGATCAATCAGAAACCAAAATCTAGAAAGTATGGTAGACTAAACTGGTATATTAGACATCACCAGGGGTAAATTAGGAATATTCCTAAAAATTATGTACCCCCTACAAATTTTTAATTAACCTAGTAGGTAAGAACTTATATTGGGTTCCAAAAATATACTTAGAGTAAAATTCTTTTTAAAAAGGTTGAATGCAAGAAAGAAAATTAAATAATAATTTCTTTAAAAGATTTTGTCTAAGAAAGTAGTTGTTGCTCTAATATACAAGAAGATCTAGTACCTCGCCACATCCTAAAAGTCTATTATTGAAATAAATATTTAATTAACTAACTGTTAAAACGATTTACTGTTATAATCTGTTAACAAAGTCAGATTTTTTTTCAAAATATTTTTTCGTTAACTTTTTTAAAAAATAAAAAGTATGACTTTATGAAAATTTTTAAACATTCTGTTTACTATTTTATTAAGTACCCCTCAAAATCAATTTCAAAATATTCTAACTTCTTATGTTATTTTTCCTATTTTTTGATGTGATCAAAGGGGGAGGAATAAGTATAAGTTGAAGATTTTAGGGGGAGATTTTAAAATTTTGAATTTTGTAAAATTTTAAATTTTGCAACATTATACTTGTTCCTAAAATGTTATTATTGCAATTTCTTTACAATACTTTTATTGCATTGATTTACCCTAACTTGAACCGAGTTGATGCACATCAAAAAGTGGGAGATTATTGGAATCCCGTAGTAGTTTTGATGTGATCAACTAGATTAAGTTAGGTCATGTTGTGTTTGATCTTTGTGTCTAAGTGTGCAGGAGCTTAGGAACACAGGAAGTTGAGCGGAAGACGCAACTAGCGAGAATGATGGCACGGGAAGGGAGCTGACGAACTCAGTACGTCTGAGGGACGAGGTGTTGCGGAAGAGTACACCGGTGGACGAGAAGGACGTGCGTGACGTTCCGAGGGATGAGAAGCGGAGTGGAAGCTTGCTTGAGGAGAAGGGCGGAAAATGGGTCAGAGTGAGCCCTATTTTAGATGACCGCGATCACCCGAGGCGCCTTCAAAGTGAATTGAAAGCGCCCCCGCACCTTCACTATGGAAGGCACTTTTCATGAACAGTACGAAGACGCCTTCCAGCCCTATGGAAGGTGTTTTCGACCAAGCTAATTTTACCATTGCCAAGGGATAAAGCTTTATCCTTTGGCGCCTCGCTGGAGGCCCCTTCCAGCCTATTGGAGGCACCTTCCACCCACGGATAGGTTTTTCCAGGACCTATAAAAAGGCCCATAGAGGTAGGAAATAGACAACAACTTTAATATCACCTCTTGTAATCATTTTCTAGCAATTGTCTAAGCTTTTCAATGAGTGCAAAAGGCTTATTCACCTTCAACGAAGGAGATTTTTATTGCACTTTCACTTGCCTTGGATTAACAATCATCTAGGTTGTAACCAAGTAAACCTTGTGCCTCTTCTTTCTAGTCGTTATTTTAATTTATCATTATTGTTGCTTTTAATTAGAGTTGAAAGAACAGGAAAGGTATTATTTTCTTTGTCAGACAATTCACTCCCTCAAGCCGACCGCCAAGGGTCCTAACAAGTGGTATCCTAACCTGAACCCGACCTGAACTTGAATACAACCCAAAATCCCTAAACTCATACCCGAATTTGACCAACTGGAATCTGACCCAAATAACTCGAATAACTGGATTAAAAATGACTTTTTACTATTTTTCTATAATTCTTTACTTTTATCTCAATACTGCATTATTATCATATTAATATTGATATTGATATATATAAAAACATCTCAATTTTTAAAATAAAGTTTGATTTAACTCCAAAAAAATCCTAAAACCTAACTTCGGTTCAACCCGAACCCAATCTAAAAATCTCCAATCCAAAAACCTTCTAACCCGAACTTGACTCAAACCCAAAAACTCTTAACCCGAACATGATTTTTTCTGGTTGACTTGAGTTGGGTCGTCAGGTCAAGTTTATTTTTGACACCCCTAACCCTCTGTTTAGATGGGATGAGCCAACGTTCATCAACAGAATGGGAAGGGAGGGAAAATGAGGGGAAGTAAAGTATTTATATTCTCCTTGATTGAGAGGGAGGGAAGGTTCATTAACTTAACATGTATTACCGTATACGGGAGGAAAGTGAGGGTAATGAAGGTTAAATATATAAAGTTACAAAATTATCCTCACTTTTGTTAAAAACTTAAGCATTCAAGAACCTAGTGCATCTTGCATACATTTTTTGGTTAAGTATTATGCATTTAAGCAATTGTAGCTCATTTGTTAAAGTCTTCATCGGCGTTGGCGTTGAAGTCAGTGTCGGTGTCAAAGTTAGTGTTGGATCGAAGTCGGCGTCAACATCGACATTGAAGTCAGTGTTGGCGTCAAAATCGGTGTTTACATCAAAGTCGGCATCGAAGTAGACATTCGTGTCAATGTCGATATCAAAGTCGGAGTTCGCATCGAAGTCGGTGTCAAAGTGGCGTCAGCGTTGAAATCGATGTCGACGTGGATCGAGTATGAGCGTCAAGTAATGCGAGTGTTCTTGGTCATGACATAAAGAATACCTAAAACAATAATATTTGGAATTAATATAATAAAATAGAGATAAAATTGGAATATAAATTTTCTTAATTCCCTTTACCCTTTCTTATATCCCAAATTGAGATATAAGAAATTCTTTCGTTTTATGGGTAAGGAAGATTAAAGTTTATCCTTCTTTACTTTTCCTTTTCATAGCTCATTTCATCCCAAACAAAGTTTCAAGTCTCCCTTCTCCTTCCCTACCCTTTTCTCCTCTTCTCTCACCTCCTCCCAAATAGTGCGTAAGGGGAGATCTCCATAGGTAGGGAGACTCTCGCAGCTTAGGATAATTGGGGTTCAAGGGAATCTCCACAAGCAGGGATACTCTCATAGCTTGAGACAGTTGGGGTCCAAGGGAGAGATCCATAAGTAGGGAGACTCTTGTAGCCTAGGACAATTGGTGTATAAGAGAGGTCTCTACGAGGAGGAAGACTCTCATAATCTACGACAGTCGAAGTCCAAGGGAGATCTCCATGAATAGGGAGACTCTTGCAGCCTGGGATAGTGTTAGTTTGAGAAATATCATCAAGAATGATGAAGTAAAGTAAGTGAAAGGATAGGAGTCTAGGGAAGATATGCTTGACTGGAGATGTTCTTGTAGCCTAGATATTGTGTTGAGACATTCCTGAGCGAGGATGCTCTCGTGTTGGTTTGACCAAGATTGGTGGACCGCCACTTCTTCCTTCAATCAGTCTAGCTACTAAGTTGCTTTGGGAATGCTCCCAAGGGGATGTTTTTAAGCCGTATACTTCTTGTTTGGTCACGTCTTTGGTGAGGATACTTAGATCTATCCAGGAATGTATGCTCGGGCAAGATTGTGAGGTGCATCATGTGACATAAGCTAAATAATATCCTAAGAAGAGCAACTTATTTTAGTTTGCCATAAGCCAAATAGACAAACAGCATGATCCTCTAACTAGTGTCTTCATGGGATATCCAATTAGTTAGAGGATGACAGATTTATTATAATAGAATAGGAAAAAAACTTCTCCTAACCTCTAGTTACTTAACGATCAATTATAAGCTACCTCATGATTTATCTCCTTTTATATAACTTATGACGAACTATGAGGGATACCTAAGGTGAGCATAATTCTTTTTTTTTTAATTTTTTTTATTTTTTCTTGCTACAAATTGATTCTCCAACTATTTGGTTTGGGAGTTGCCACTTAATACATTCACACTGTTCCTACCCTCATGTAATATGTATTATCGTCACTAATCAATTGAGCAAAATCGAAAAAGTATTTAATAGTACCATTGACCAATGCTTGAGCAGTAGAGCATTGCCGCGTAGGGGGCAAGTCATTGTAAGAAGAAAAGATCTCTGAAAATTTTGGCGGAACAGTCTCCGCGAAGGGTAGATCAACTCCAACATAGTTCGGCTCTGAAGCACGAGGTAACAGGGATTGTGTTGGAGAATTTAATTCCTCCCGGTCGAAAGAAAATGAACTCCTGATGAATGAATTGCTAACGCGGGTGATACCAGAATCTTTCAAGAGCTCAACTTTTTGACTCAACTCGCTGCTCAAAACATCGATCGACTGCCTGAAAAATGTAATTAAGAGCGATCATAATAGTGTACACTAACCGGGAGATACCGTTTACTTAATCTTTAGGTTAATGCCTGAAAGCAGCCGCACCTGTAGCTTTGGGGCCAGGTTGTCTGATAAGGCCCGGGATCTTCGCCACAGCAGTCGCCACCAGACAACGACGTGGCACAAGAAGAACAAGACCAGAAATTCGCAGCGCCGTCTATGGGGTGGACGAGGTTGCCCACGTCTTCAATCTCCAACTTGACTTCACTGTCGAAACCGCTCTCGTTTTTCTTCATCTCTTCCCCCTCTCACTCAAATCACAAAAAAAACATTGTCTATCTGCAAACCCAATATTAATATTTATCGTCGCACGAAGCAAATAAAGTTGAATTCCTTTCTTCTTCTTTGTCGCTTTGCTTCGTTAATCCCGAGCTTAGAAGCGAACAACATTCATCATGTACTAAAATCATGGAAATAATAAGTTAAAAATATGACTACTACATTGACGGGATTGGATGTAGACTCTGTTTAATTTTATAATATAAAAAATATCAGTATATGTCTAAATGTTGATCTTCTGACTTCAAGTTAATCATCGAAAAAAGAAAAATGATAGAGCAATATAGACGTAAATAGTGAATAATACATATCCTCATCGATATATGAACCTCTTTTATATAGTGTCATGATGGGTGACGTACATACTCCTTGAGGTGTAGACATGTTCTCTATATAGTCGTGAACATATTCTCCAATTTGTCCTATAAAGGAATCTGTTAGGAAAGTACCTCTGACACCATACTTTAACAGGATATACATAATCCTGACAAGACAGTAGAAGTTTCTGTCGTACGATTCGTCTGTTAACCATGCTGCATGTCAACGGTACTATCTGCTAAAAGAATTTCGAAAGATACGATAATGATCCCGTTGTTCGGCCGAGTGAGGTGACCGATCGATTCGGACTCCGTAGATCGATCGGCCTCTGCTGTTTTTCCTTGTGATGACTCGACCTGATAGCTTCTTTCCGCCCAACCGGAATAACCTTACGGTCGTCTCAATGATTCTCTGCTCTGTGACATGCACCTCATAATCTTGGATGTACGAATGTTCTGCTTGGATCAATCCTTTGTCGATCGAAAGCTTTATGCTCGATCAATCACTGGAGTAGAACTTCTCTCGGATCCTTTCTGATGAGCCCATTAGCCCCTGATATTGACATCTATAATTTTGACCTCTACGTCTCCTTCATCACCGCATCAACACGAATATGAAAAACGTGCATGGGCGATCAAGTGGCGCAGAGGAAGCCGTCTCGTTCTGTTTTCCCGATTTTTTTTCTCCTTCTTTTCGGTTGGAAAGAAGAGACCGTCTCTATTGACCTCGACTTCTGTGGATAGAATTTCCTTTGAAATTTTTATTTTTTTTTTAAATACTGTAAATGAATAAATTAAGAGTAAATTACCCTACTACCCCTAATGCCAAATTGAACATCTTCCTTATTTCGCACGGCAGAACAATTTTATTCTCGCCCCCGCTATTAAACTTTCGTTCACTTTAACTCCTATTATATACCAATTTACTTAATTGTGATAACAAATTCTAAAGGATAATTCTTACTTAATTTAGCACATTTAAATTAAAATATAATATATGTTTTATCAAATTAAATATGGACTATTTTTCCATTTATTAGAAAAAAAATCTTCATTAAATTTTTAGTAAAAAAATCCATATATATTTTTTTAAAAATCAACATATTTAAATTAAAATCTAGTATATTTCTATCAAATTAAACATGATATTTTTTTTTATTTATCACCAGAGAACAAAAACTCTCATTAATTTTTTATTGGTAACAAAAATTTAAAATAAAATATAATTTCTACTAAATTCAAAATCATTTAACTAAAATAAAATTTATTTTTTTATCTAATTGATTATAGTTATTTTCTCACTACCAATCAATTCGGAACTCATACTAATTAATTATCCGATGTTTCTAATTAAATAGTGTTAAATTTAAAATAAATTAAATAAGTCAGTGATTAAGAAGTTGAAATAAAGAAAAGTTTGTAAATGCAGAGATTAGGAGGAAGTTGAGTTTGATGGTAGGGATTGCAACCAATTTACTGATAAATTAACGAAAAAAAAATAAAATCTATGTAGTTACGGGTTTTGGTAGCTTTATAGTTGTGCAATTATCTTGGAGTAAATATTATAGATGATAATAATCCTTATTATTTTTATAGATGATAATAATAACACTTATTTTTATTTTTTATGCTAGCAAGTAATTAAAAATAAATAAATACATAAATAGATAAAATATTAATTTTGAGAAAACTGCCTTGATACAAACTCAAGAGAAAATGTTCATATTGTCGTTAAACTTTATTGTATGGTCGTACCAAACTCATATTTAAAACATAAGAACATGACGATAACAAGACATTAATAAAGATTTATGATCCGATTTGTAATCAATGGGTATCACGTGGATAAAAATAAAGCTAATGATTCTATTGAGATCGGTAATTCTAGTAAATGGAAAATTGAGTTGATCTAGACTTTTTAGGCACACCTCTGCTCCTTGGTACACCTCGATTTTTTGATGTACCCCGACTTCTCAAGTGCATTCTGACTTCTTGGATGCACCCCAGTTTCTAAAGCATTCTCGACTCCTTGCTTCTTGATTCCTTGGCTTCTCAACTCCTCGACCTCTTATCTCTCGACTCGAAATTCAGGATTATTTCAGAAAAAAATAATCATTAAACAAATTTCAGATTAATTTAGGAAAAGGATAATCACTCATTAAATCTTAGATTATTTTGAGAAAAAGACAACGACATAAATGAGTATTCGATTATTTAAGAAATTAAATAATAATAACATCAAAATCAGGCCAAAAGGAAAAAATCTATCATCTCTTTATAAAAGATAATCCCTTTCGGCATCCAAGTTACTTGCACATACATACATCAAAACCTCAATACTCTTATTCTTCTTCGTTTTCTAACTTGAGCATTGGAGTGACTATACTGGAAAATCCTCTGGTCGTCATTCTAACCCTTTTCTTCTTTGCCTTCGTCCATGCTTCCAGAACCACACCATTATCCTCGTTGTCATTCAACGATTGACAATTAAGTCAGAAATGTGAATGAAATAAAGTAGTGGAGACGAAGAGACTCTATGTGCATAAGTTGTTAGTCTCATATTAGAAGTCCCTTGGCTTTATTATTAGTTTAAATTATGATACATGTATTGATGTTATAAACATATGCATGGGGAGAGACCTTCTCACGTGTGGGTGCACAAGGGTGGGTACAAATCCTGTGCCAAGGTTGACTTGTGTTCGAGCACGACCTACGCACGTCGAATGTTGGACCAGTCAAGGCAAGATTTGCCCAAGTGAATAAACTACATTTTACTACCTGAATCTCTTTTTGCTACCTGCTCAAAAGTGTAATGGAAGCATTAATATGAAATTAATGGTGATTTTGTAACGTTTCGACATTAATGACGATATTAAACTCATTTACAATAATTCTGTAACGTCTTAGTATTAATGAATGCATTAAATCCATTAATGACAATATTAAACCCAATATTAAATGACCATAATTTGATCATCCATTGCAGGCAAGGTGAGAGTTTCTATATAAGGAAGCTGAATCTTGAGCAAAGTGAGAGCGAGAGAAAAGCGAAAGCCAAAGCAAAAGCAAAAGAATTCCTCCACCATCGTTCCCCGATTCTTTTCTCTCAGCTGTGAATCCGTTCGGTTGAACTACTTGTGATAGCACTTGAGTGTATTCTCAATTCACCATGAACAACCAGTGTTTGGTTGCGTGTGTGGTTTTGCCATTGTATCTTGGGAAACAAATGACCCGAGAAAACATCGAAGCACAACCGGATGTGGGACGAATCTATTTCAAGGAAACTGTGTTGAACGTAGGCCTCGGTATCTTAGTCAGCAAATTCTCTTCCGGATTCGATGATCGACTCCCGATTCTGCTTCACACCACATTAACTCCGCAACTCAGACCACCGAAAGCTTGGTAAAACCAACCCCGCTGGCAGCCTGAGATTATCCACTTAGTTCATGTCAATAGATAAGTTAGAATTGATTTTGTATAATTTCAATTATATAATTTCCCCAATATCTCTGACAATAGATTGTCTAATAATCTTGAAACAGACTTTGATTATGTTGAGATGACCACAAAACAATGTGTTGAGGTGCAATAGACTCAACATATTAAGACCCCCTCTACCCCAATTGGAACTGTGATAATCAACCGTAGGGAAAGGCCAGAGAAGTTCACTGGATTGAACTTCAAGAGGTGGTAGCAGAAGATGATCTTCTACCTGATCACCCTCAATTTGGCTCGGTTCTTGACCGAGGACCCTCCCAAGCGTGCTGAGGATGCTGATGCGTAGACCATCAGTGCAGTGGAGGCATTAACTCACTCTAAGTTCCTTTGCCAAAACTACATCCTGACTCGTTGTACGCTGTCTATGGAATGAAAAGAACGACTAAGGAGTTGTGGGAGTCCGTGGACAAGAAGTACAAGACAGAGGATACAGGGGCCAAGAAGTTCATCATGAGCTGATTCCTGTACTACAAGATGGTTGACTCCAAGACAGTGATCAGTCAAGTCAAGGAGCTTCAGGTGATCTTGCACGAGATCCACTCAGAAGGGATGATTTTGAGTGAAACCTTTTAGGTGACTGCTATCATTGAGAAACTGCCTTCCGGCTAAAAGGACTTCAAGAACTACTTGTAGTACAAACGAAAGGAGATGAATGTGGAGGGATTTTTTGTTAGACTTTGCATCGAAGAAGACAATAAGAGTTTAGAGAGAAAGCTATTCTCTTAGGCTACTGTGAAAGCCAACATGGTCAAATACGGTTAAAACTTGAAATAGAAGAACCCCAAGACTTCCAAGATGGGACCTAGAGGAGGCATTAAGAAATTCTCTAGGAAGTGCTTCAACTGTGGTCGAGTCGGTCACAAATCTTTGGAATGCAGAAAGCTGAAGAAGAAGCAGGAGGCCAACCTGAATGAGGGAGCAGAAATGGACGACCTCTGCGCAGTGATCTCAGAACTGAACCTGATCGGTTCAAATCCGCGATAATGGTGGATTGATATTAGATCCACCAGACATGTCTGCTGCAATAAGGAGCTGCTCACAACTTTGAAGAAATGAATGAAGACAAGCAGTTCATGGGGAACTCAGCAACATTGGGCATCATGGGCCAAGGAAAAGTGATGTTGAAGATGAGCTTAGACAAGGAACTTACTTTGAATAATGTATTGTATGTTCTAGAGATTCGGAAGAATCTAATGTCCGGATCACTGTTAAGCAAGCATAACTTTCGCATTATTTTTGAGTCAGACAGAGTTATACTATCAAAAAATAGAATGTTTGTAAGAAGGAACTATGTATCTAATGGATTGTTCATGCTCAATGTAATGGGCATTGCGTTTAAGATAAATAAAAATGAATGTTCTTCCACTTATATGCTGGAGTCATCATGTTTGTAGCATGATAGAGTAGGATATGTTAACTACGATGTGCTACGTAGATTAATAAAAATGTGAAGCATACTTACATTCCACCCTGACCCAAAACACAAGTGTGAGATTTATGTTGAAGAAAAAATGACAAGGTCATTCTTTCAACATGTTGAGAGAAGCAATGAACCACTTGAGTTAATTCACACCAACATGTGTAACCTCAAAGGTACACCAACACGCGGTGGGAATAAATACTTCATCACTTTTGTAGATAATAACAAAAAATATCTTTATCACTTTTGTAGATGATAACACAAAATATTGTTATGTGTATCTTCTCAAAAATAAGGATGAAGCTATAGAAAAATTTACTCTCTATAAGAATGAAGTTGAAAATCAACTTAATAAAAAGATTAAGGTGGTTCGAAGTAACCGAGGCGGTGAATATGTATTATCGTTTGCTAAGTTGTGTGCTGAACATGAGATCATACACGAAATAACAACTCTTTATACTCCTCAGCAAAATGGAGTTACCGAGTGAAAGAATCAAACTTTAAAGGAGATGATGAATGCTCTTCCATTGAGCTTTGGACTGCCAAAGTTCATACGGGGGAAGCTGTGTTAACAGCTAATTATTACTTTTTAAATAAGGTGCCCTGGAAGAAAATAGATAAGAGCCCTTATGAGTTGTGGAATGGAAGACAATCATCCTACAAACATTTATGAATGTGGGGGTGTCTTGCCAAAGTTTTGCTGCCTGATCCGAAAAGGATTAAGATAGGACCAAAGATACTTCATTGCATATTTGTTGGATATGTACATAATAGCAGTGCATATTAGTTTTTTGTGTATGAGTCACAAGTACCGGATATACACAATAACTCGATAATAAAATTGAGAAATATCTCATTCTTTGAACATGTATTTCCGTATAAGACCCGAGAGGAAGCTAGCTCCTCAAAATGGGCATATGAAACACAAGGTGAAGATGATGATGAGGAACCAGTCAAGGTTGAGCTTAGATAGAACAAAAGAGCTCGGGTAGAAAAATTCTACGGATAAGATTTCATCACTTTCATATTGGAAAGTAAGCTCCGAAGTTACTCATAAGCAGTAAGCTCTTCTGATGGACCTCACTGGAGAGAAACAATTGCATCTGAGATAGAATCTATTTTATAAAATCACACTTGGGAACTTGTGGATCTTCCTCCAGGAAGCAAACTGTTGGTGTAATATCCCTTGGGTCAAGGTTGACCAGGATGACTAAGCTTGAGTCTTGTTGTTTAGCTTTCGATGTTTGACAATACATGGAGACTGACAATATGTGGAGATTGCAGGTGCAATCGTTCGATTGGGGAGATTGCTAGAGCAATTCCCCTCTGGTTAGGGTTTGACCAGATTGGTGTGAAGAAGAGTCAAGTAGGTCAAGATTGACCAGATACATGACTGGGAAGTCCTGGTGAGTGAAGCCAGGCAGTTTGAAAATCCTGGTGAGTGAAGCCAAGTGAAAGACCTAGTGAGTTAAGCCAGGCAGATGTAAAGTCCTAGTGAGTGAAGCCAGTCAGATGAAAAATCCTAGTGAGTGAAGCTAGGTGAAAGTCCTGGTGAGTGAAGCAAGGCAGATGTAAAGTCCTAATGAGTGAAGTTAGGCAGAAGGGAAATCCTAGTGAGTAAAGCTAGGTGAAAGTCCTGGTGAGTGAAGCCAGGCAGATGGGAAGTCATAGTGAGTGAAGCTAGGCAGAAGGGAAGTCCTGATGAGTGAAGCCAGACACGTGAAAATCCAAGTGGGTCAACGTTGACCGGACATATGGTATCGATAAGTCCAAGTGGGTCAAGGTTGACCGGACATTTGGCACGAGGAGAAAAGTCTAAGTGGGTCAAAAGGATTAACCAGACACTTGGAGTGGAAGCCCTAGCAGGTCGAGGGTGACCAGATGCTAGGCATAATGTTCGAACAGGTCATGGTTGACTAGATGTTGGTCTTAGGGACTTTGGACTTGATTTGGCAAGTCACATGTGAGCCGAATCGATCACCCGATCGATTGACTCATGCCCAATCGATCGGGTGATCGATTGGGTGAGTCCCGCAATAACAACTCCTCCCAATTGATTAGCCGATCGATTAGGAGGGAATTATCGTCGCATAGAAGTCCTCCCAATCGATCAGCCGATTGATTGGGAGCCCCCAATCGATCGGGCGATCGATTGGGAGGCTGGAAAATTATGAGAAGCTCTAAATCGATCGGGCAATCGATTCAGGAGATTTCCAGAGAGCACAGAGGCGCTCTGGATCGATCGGCCGATCGATCCAAAGCCTCCCCAATTGATTGAGAGCAATTCAATCGATTGGGATTCAACCGTTGCGCAAGTTATATCCGTTGACGAGCGATTTTCTGGGCACGACTTCGGCTTTCTTCTCCACACGATCACAGAGATTTCTACACAGAGACTCACGCCAGTTCTTGAAGCATTCTTGGAGCAAGGGTTGCTGTCCTTCCAAGATCAAGAGGCGCTCAGCACAAGAAGAAGAAGCTAGGGTTAGGGTTTTATGCTGAAAATCTTGTAAGATTTTACTTGTATTCGCTTCCCCTTCTTTCTTCGTGTACTGAGAGTGTTGTAAGACTTCTCCTCCTTCGGTAGTTACCGTAAAGGAGTGATTTCATTAGCGGAGAGTGTGTCGCATGTGGATCCTTGGATTAGTCACCTCTTCTTGAGGTGGATACCAAGTAAATCCTTGTGTTAGCATTGTATTTTTGTTTCTTGTTCTTTCCGCTGCATATCATCACTAAGAAGTAAGCAACGACGAGCGCGACGAGCTATTCACCCCCCCCTTAGCATATTTCGACCCTAATAAGTGGTATTAGAGCGAGGTCGCTCTTCACCGGAATCATCGCCGGAAGGGAAAACAAGGCTAGAAAGTGAAGAAGTAAGAGCAAAATTCTTCAAGTCAAAGATTTCATCAAGCTTAACTTCAAATGGAATTCGGAGATGGATTCGGATTCGACATGAGGGTGCCTCCACCATTTGTATCCACAAGCTTCGATCTTTGGAAATCAAGGATCGAAAATTTCTTGATGGTGGAGATGGAGCAATGGTTTGCTCTAATGGAAGGCTTCGAAGCTCCAAGAAATTCAAAAGGCAAGATCCTAAAGAAGAGCAAATGGAGCAAAGAACAGATTCAAAGGAGCGAGGCAAATGACAAAGTGACCAAGCTATTGGTCAATTTATTGCCAAGCAATATTTTGGCTCAAGTTAGAGAATTCAAGAATGCCAAGGAGCTTTGGAGCAAATTGGTAACGATTCATGAGATCCCCTCCATTGTACCAAATCAAGAAGAATCCAAATAGGGCGACTCAGTGAGTCAAGATCAAGAGGAAGAGGATTCCGTGGTGAGAGATGCTCAACATCGGAAGAAGAAGTCCTAGAAGCTTCATCCTCAAAGGAGTGCAACCAAAAGAGCAAGGAAGGAGTATATTCCTTGTTTCATGTACAAGAGGATAAAGAAGAGGAAGAAGCCTCCATCCCTGAATCAAGAAGGGATGAAGGTAAAGAAGCTTCCATCTCCAAAAGTCTAGTTAAATCATTTGGAGGATCGTCATTGTCGAATCAAGAGGAAGCCTCTACATCCGGATCAAAAGGAGAAGATGTCACCCCTACAAGCAAAGGTATAACAATTTCAATTATTAAAAATAAAAATCATATCATTTGCTTTGAGTGTAGGGAAAATGGGTACTACAAAAGCAAGTGCCCTAAATTGGCCAAGAAGAAGGGCCAAGTGACACCTAAGGGCAAGGAGAAGCCCAAGGAGACCACCCCTACAATAAAGAAGAGCAAAGAGCACATAGTATGCTTCTTGTGTCATCAAAAAGGACATTATCGGAGTCAATGTCAAAAGGGGAAGAAAGCGGTCAAAGCAAAAGGAGGAAGCACAAGTCAAGGGGGAGCTTCCAAGGTAAAACCCAAGGTATCATTTATTGAACCTATTCCTTTGACAAATGGTAAAAAATATGCTAATTCTAGTTTATATCATTTTAATGTTATTTATCATAAAAATAGGAGGCATGATAGACTTAATGGAAATCATGTGGTTTTTTTATGCTAAGACCTCCACACGTAGGATTAGGAAGGTAGATAAAAATCTAGGCAAGAACTCTAATGATTTTAGTTATAGTCCTAAAAATGAAAATGAACAAGGACACAATGAAAAACCAAAATCTAGGGATTTATGGAAAGAAAATCAAGTCCTGAGGTCAAGACTTGATAAAATTGAAAAGACCCTAAAAAGGATGGAAAATATCCTAAAAGGGCAACATGAGCAAAACATAGGTCTAGGAGTACAAAAGTCATCCTATGATCATAGAGGTTTAAGTTACAAACCAAAGACTAAGAAGGATGTAACTTCTTACCATAGGGTTCCATATAGCTATGGAACAAATCCTAGGTCTAGGGGTCAAGTCAAGGATACAAGGGAAGTTATCTCTAGGAGTATCTTTGTAATGACAAAGGTGACTAAGACTTCTAAGAAGTCTAAGAAAGTCACCAAGAAGGTCACAAGGAAAGCAATCCCTAGAGTTGACCTAGAGGAAGTGTCCAAGGCTTCTAAGAAGCCTAAAAAGGTCACTAGGAAGTTATCTAGGGAAGTTATCCCTAGTGAATACCTAGAACATCCAAGAAGCACCAATAGGTTTTGGGTTCCTAGGATCATCTTCTCTACCCCTTAGATAGGTTAGAGAGTGTCAACTCTAATTGGAAGGGTAGTTAACCCAACCTTGATAAAGTTGACACTCGGAGAGTATTTTCAAGGTTATTATTAACCTTTGAAAATGAAGTGGATTTTCATTTACTCTTTGGAAGAATAAATGTTGGTTGGTCCTAGGAAGATCGTACCGGTTTCACTGTACAAAAATTTTGTACAAGTGTCGAATCTTTTCTAAACAACCTATTGTGTTTTTTAGAAGTTAAATTAGGAATCACACACGTAACTTAACATTATTGATTCCAAATTTAACTTATCTGTTCTTAATGGTTTAGACTTGGATCGCAAGCGGAACTTAACACTATTGATCCAAATCCACCTATGTTATAAATTTAATTAAATATTAATTCTCAAAATTGGCTTCCAGGACTACATGGCGAGGCACAGTGCCTTCTTGGGTATGAGAGCATCCACCACCGCCTAGACAAAGCCTTTTAAGGAAAGCTAATATTTAATTTCCTTATATAACTCTAGGTTTAACCAAAAAGAACAATCGAATCACAAATTCAAAAAACAAAGAAAAAACACAAACATAAATTACTAATTCGAAAAATTAGATCTAATGCCTCTTATGTTTGGAATTCATACAAAGAAAAATAACTAGCATGATGCGGAAGAAAATTACTAGTTATATCTTTTCTTTGCAAGCTAATGACCTCAAGATCTTCTACCGTATTCCTCGTCTCGCCTTGGACGTCGTGTGGGCGACGATCCTCCAAGATGAACACCACCCAAAGACTTCTTCCTCCTCCTCTAGAATTCGGCCACCAACACCACCAAGGAGCAAAAGAGAGCAAAGGGAAAAGAGAGGGAGAGAGGGGTCGGCCACTTGAGGATCACCAAGCAAGAGAATAAGAATTGTTGTCTCATGAGGTCTCCTCACCCCTTCTTTTATATTACTTGCCTAAGGCAAATAAGGAAAGACTTTTTACAAAAGTTAAAATCTTCCTCTTGTTTTTCCTTTTTCCTTTTCTTTCCTATTGATTGAATCAATCATCAAATATTAATTGGATGATGATTTTAATTTTATTTATTTTGGCCGGCCCCTTGCTTGGACACCAAGCAAGGGTGGTCGGCCACATCATCAAGGGGAAGGAAAATTTTTTAATAAAATTTTATAAAAGAAGAAATCCTCCTATAAAATTTTACATGCTCTCTTTCCTAAAGTGGATGTTAAAAAAGGAAAGTTTTAAAAATTAAAACCATGTTTTAAAATTTAAAACTTCTCTTATAAAATTTCCTATTTTAACATGGTTACAAAAATAGAAAATTTAAATTTTAAAACTTCTCTTCCTTTTTCCTAAAAACCATGAGGATGGTTAAAAAAGGAAAATTTTAAAACTTTTAAACTCTCTTTTAAACCATGTGGCTTAATTCAAATAAGGAAAGTTTTTAAATTTAAAATATCTCTTTTAAAACTTGTAGAATTCTACAAAAAGAAGATTTTAAAAATTCAAAATGCCCCTCCTTGTTTGAATTAATGTGGATGGCCCCCTCTTGCTTGGGCACCAAGCAAGGGGCCGACCCCTTAAGAGGATATGGCGGCCGGCCCTTGGCTTGGTCACCAAGCCTTGGGCCGACCCTCTCTTGGACATCAAGATGAGCTTTTAATGAGTGGTTTATAAGGCACTAATGAGGCTACGACAGGGACCTAGAGGAGAAATTAGTTTTGGCCTTCTGATGAGCTTGAATATCCCGTGTTCGCCCCAAACACACAACTCAAGTTCATCAATAATAACTCATTCCACTAGAGAGTTATTGTTGCACTACCGCACCAATCCCAAATTATATTTATGGGCTCCTTCTTATCATGAGTGTGTTAGTCTCCCTGCGTTTAAGATAACGAATGCCCACTAATTAAGTAAGTTACTGACAACTCACTTAATTAATATCTAAGTCCAAGAGTAGTACCACTCAACCTCATTGTCATGTCAGACTAAGTCCACCTGCAGAGTTTAACATGACAATCCTTATGAGCTCCTCTTAGAGACATTCTCAACCTAGATAACTAGGACACAATTTCCTTCTATAATCAACAACACACACTATAAGTAATATCATTTCCCAACTTATCGGGCCTATTGATTTATCGAGCTAAATCTCACCCTTTGATAAGTTAAAGAAATAAATACTAAATATATGTGCTTGTTATTATATTAGGATTAAGAGTACACACTTCCATAATAACTAAGGTCTAGTTCTTTTATTAAGTCAGTATAAAAAGAACTTACCTAAAATGGTCCTACTCAATACACTTAGAGTGTACTAGTGTAATTTATTAGTCAAGATAAACTAATACCTAATTACACTACGACTATACCAATGGTTTGTTCCTTTCCATCTTAGTCGTGAGCAACTGTTTATAATTTATAAAGAGATGATAACATGATCTTCTGTGTGTGACACCACACACCATATTATCTACTTTATAAATTAATTGAACAACTATATTTAACAAATAAATATAGACATTTGACCAATGTGATTCTTTTATTTTAAAAATAAATGTTTACAAAAGCTAGACTTTTAGTATAAACTCCAACAGTAAAATGTGTCAAGTTTTGAGAATTGAATTTAATTTTGATTGGCACAAATAAGAAGAGTACAAGAAATGCCAAGTTGAGATTTTAGCATTTTCTTGGTGAATTAAAGGCAAATCTAGGCCTTAATTTATTTGTTTACCCTTAAAACAAGTAAAATGTGTCAAAGATTTGAGAAATATGCTTAACCTTAATTGGCACAAATTAATCAAGAGATAAAGAAATATCAATTTGGGTTTTGACATTTTCATGAGAAGATAAGGGGCAATCTAGGTTAATTTTAGGTTTAGCGAAGGATTTAAGGACACTTAGATAGATAATCTAGGTACTTTATTTAAGCTAAATTACCATGCTTTGTTTGCCCATCATATGTCTTGACATCATTTTGACATTCATG
Organism: Zingiber officinale; assembly: GCF_018446385.1. NCBI lineage: Eukaryota > Viridiplantae > Streptophyta > Magnoliopsida > Zingiberales > Zingiberaceae > Zingiber > Zingiber officinale. The sequence continues at coordinate 9,023,298 of NC_055999.1, read as the reverse complement.
CTTATTATGAAAAATAAATAAAAATATCATGTCATGTCATACATACATCATGTAGTTATAACAAATTTTCTTTTGAAAATTATTCATTTTGATGTAAGCCATAACTCATCATGCATTATTTTTAATTCCTTGTAATTAAGGACAAATGACATTTACTAACAAGTAACATCTTTGGTGGATGTTCATAATCTAAAATGCCTAGATAGATATGCATGATCCATAGTTTAGGACAAAACCAAACCTTACATCTCACAAAGACCTATAAGGTGACTTGCATATGTTTTAGTACACATTAGATACAAGTGAGATATTATAATGATGAACAAAACTCAAGATGTTGATTTAGTGCATTCTTTTGAGTTTTAGGTTCATCAAAACACATAGTTATGTGTTTTCCAATCATTGGGAAAGCTAATGTACAAGTCATGTACATTGAGCCCAAAGAACATGGTTGGATATTGGTTTTGAAAATGATTTTAAAATGATTTTGGAAAACCTTGGTGAAGATTATCTTTTGATAGTAATCATCATTGAGAAGTTAGACACAAAGTAGAAGAAAACACTAAAGTTTTTACAAGTTTTCAAGTTTGTGTCAATCCTTAAAAATAGGAAGTATTTTCTTAGAAAACTATTTTTCCTTGATAGTGTATACCCTAAGTAATGTCTACATGAATTTTCATAATTTTTAGAATTTTGTAGAATTTTTAGGGAGTTTCTGAAATTCACTGAAATTGAATTTTAGAGTTTCAGTGCTTCAATCGATCACCCGATCGATTGAAGTGCCTCAATCGATCAGGCGATTGATTGAGAGGGGTTTTCTCGCGAGAAGAAGATCGCTGGATCGATTCTCTGATCGATTCACAGCATCTGAATCAATCCGTGGATCGATTGGACGGGTTTCAATCGATTGGGACCCAACCCCAATCGATTGGAAATGCTGATTTTGGCTGGGAAAGCTTAATTCAGCATTTTAAACCATTTTTAGTCCATGAAACCAATTCCTAACCCCTCAACACACATTTGTATACATTTAGAGGGCATTTTCATGATGAAAATATGGATGAATTGGTTACGAAAGACTAAGTAGAGGTTTAGGTTGAGGTTTGGTTTCAATATAAAATTTTTGAACCTCAAAACTTCTAGATTTTGGGTTTCCTAAAGATCTAGGGAGTCCAAGTCATTGTTGGTGCAATGACAGAAGTCATGAGCATGTCTTTAGGAGGAGTTACTCTTTAAGGACATGAAAATTTATTTTTCATACATCTTGGAAGGTGGTCAACCTTCTTTAGTGTAAATGCTCAAGGTTGAGCATTTCAAATACAATGAGGAGTGGATATCTTCATTGTTTAGTTGTTCATGCTCAAGGGTGAGCATTGAAGGATAATGAAGGGTATGAGACCTTCATTGTTAGATTGGTTAATGCTCAAGGGTAAGCATTAAAGGATAATGAAGGGTATGAAGGATAATGAAGGGTAAGCATTATCGTGTTGAACACAACAAGTGGGGTTGTGAACAACGGTAAGTAACTCTTCAGGGGGAGAGTTTTTGATGTATGCCAATAGGGGTAGAATGTGTGGTTTAAGTTAGACCTTCATTACTTAAAAGAGGGAGTTTGCCCTCTAGGAAAGGGGGAGAATGAAAGGAACACTCATTCATTCATTGGCATGAAGGAAGTTGAGGTTATGAGATTAGCCTAACTTAAAGGTATTGTCAAATATCAAAAAGGGGGAGATTGTTGGTGTAATATCTCTTGGGTCAAGGTTGACTAGGATTACTAAGCTTGAGTTGGCTCAAACTTGAGTCTTGTTGTCTAGGTTTCGATGTTTGACAATACATGGAGACTGACAATATGTGGAGATTGCAGGTGCAATCGTCCGATTGGGGAGATTGCTGGAGCAATTCTCCTCTGATTAGAGTTTGACCAGATTGGTGTGAAGAAGAGTCAAATAGGTCAAGATTGACCGGATACTTGACTGGGAAGTCCTGGTGAGTGAAGCCAGACAGTTTGAAAATCCTGGTGAGTGAAGCCAGGTGAAAGACCTAGTGAGTGAAGCTAGGAAGATGTAAAGTCCTGGTGAGTGAAGCCAGGTAGATGGAAAATCTTAGCGAGTGAAGCTAGGTAAAAGTTCTGGCGAGTGAAGCTAGATAGATGTAAAGTCCTAGTGAGTGAAGCTAGGCAGAAGGGAAATCCTAGTGAGTGAAGCTAGATGAAAGTCTTGGTGAGTGAAGTCATCCAGATGGGAAGTCATAGTGAGTGAAGTTAGGCAGAAGGAAAGTCCTGGTGAGTGAAGCCAGGCACGTGAAAATCTAGGTGGGTCAACATTGACCAAACATCTGGTATCGATAAGTCCAAGTGGGCCAAGGTTGACCGGACATTTGGTACGAGGAGAAAAGTCCAAGTGGGTCAAAAGGATTGACTAGACACTTGGAGTGGAAGCCCTAGCAGGTCAAGGGTGACCAGATGCTAGGTATGATGTTCGAACAGGTCATGGTTGACCAGATGTTGGTCTTAGGGACTTTGGACTTGATTTGGCAAGTCGCATGTGAGCCGAATCGATCACCCGATCGATTGACTCATGCCCAATCGATCAGGTGATCGATTGGGTGAGTCCCATGATAACAACTCCTCCCAATCGATCAGTCGATCGATTGGGAGGGAATTGCCATTACACAGAAGTCCTCCCAATCGATCAACTGATCGATTGGGAGCCCCTAATCAATCGGGCGATCGATTGGGAGGCTGGAAAATTGTGAGAAGCTCTAAATCGATCAGGCAATCGATTCAGGCGATTTCCAGAGAGTACAAAGGCGCTTTGGATCAATCCTTCGATCGATCTAAAGCCTCCCCAATCGATTGAGAGCGATTCAATCGATTGGGATTCGACCATTACGCAGGTTATATCCGTTGGCGAGCGATTTTCTGGGCATGACTTCAACTTTCTTCTCCACGCGATCACAGAGATTTTTACACAGAGACTCACGCCAGTTCTTGAAGCATTCTTAAAGCAAGGGTTGCTGTCCTTCCAAGATCAAGAGGTGCTCAGCACAAGAAGAAGAAGCCAGGGTTGGGGTTTTATGCTGAAAATCTTGTAAGATTTTACTTGTAGTCGCTTCCCCTTCTTTCTTCTTGTACTGAGAGTGTTGTAAGGCTTCTCCGCCTTCGGTAGTTACCGTAAAGGAGTGATTTCATTAGTGGAGAGTGTGTCGCGTGTGGATCCTTGGATTAGTCACCTCTTCTTGAGGTGGATACCAAGTAAATCCTTGTGTTAGCGTTGTATTTTTGTTTCTTGTTCTTTCCGCTGCATATCATCACCAAGAAGCAAGCAACGATGAGCGCGATGAGCTATTCACCGCCACCTCTAGCATATTTCGACCCTAACACAAACCACTAGGTTGTAAGTGGATCTTTAAGAAGAAAATGAAGTTAGATGGTACAATTGATAATATAAGGCCAGATTGGTAATCAAACACTACAACAAAAATATACAAAGACAACAGTGAAAAATCGTTGTGAAAGAGGTAAAAAACCGTTGTTGTTATTCGCTTTGAGAAAGATAGGATCGCTCGAAGACAACGACTAAAAACCATTGTCTATTTACCTGAAACACAACGGGTTTTCACCATTGTATTTCAAGTTGAACCGTTGTGTATGCAATAAAGATTACAATGTTTTTTTTTAAAATGACAACGGTTTATAACTACTATGTTTAAAGTAAAAAAATAATAATTTTTTCATCGTTGTCTTTGAGCGATCCTATCTTTCTCATCGTAGATAACGATAATGATTTTTTTGCCTCTTGCACAATGGTTTTTTTTACCTTTTATATTAAAAAAATATACAAATAAAAATCTAACGATTTTTTTTAGTCTGATACAACAGTTTTTTACCGTTGTCATTTGCCCATTTTAAACATTGTCATTTCTCAACATATCAATTTAATCATTGTCATTTCTAAACACACTAGAGAATAATAAACCATTGTCAATAAATCATTGTATATAAACAATATACAATAATCTATTTTTTACAAACATAAATATCCCAATTTAAATGATCACTTTTTATATATATAAACTTGTAGCAAAAAATATATACAAACTTATAGTAAACCATATATATTAACTCTTTACCACATACACAAAAAGTACATTACTACAAATTAAAGTAAACAACCACAAAAAATAAATTCATACAACAATATCTTGTCGCCAAAATCATTTTGACAAATAATATTTCAGTTTTTCGATATGTTGTGGCCTCTCCTTTGTAATGTTTTCAGAGCCAGGATTTTTGCTTCTTCTCTTCTTCTACAATTAACTAATTTTACTAAATTCAGGGCGGAAGTGTCGTCTTAGAACTCTACCTACAAAGGACAGATTGGGATAAATAAAATTTGATTAAAAACAAAATTAGCTTGGCATGATGAGGATGTTGCAACATTTCCAACAAATCATGGTAAACAAGCACCTGCACAAGTTTTTGTTGGAGTGTATACTAAAAGCCTAGCTTTTGGTATAAACATTTATCTAGAAATAAGAATCACATTGGTCAAATGTCTACATTTATGATAAATGTAGTTGTTCAATTAATTTATATTGTAGATGACATGGTGTGTGGTGTCACACACAGAAGATCATGTTATCAGTACCTTATAAATTATAAACAGTAGCTCACGACCATGATGGAAAGGAACAAACCATTGGAAGGTCGTAGTGTAATTAGGTATTAGTTTATCTTGACTATATAATTACACTAGTACACTCAGAGTGTATTGAGTAGGACCATTTGAGGTCGTTTCTTTTATACTGACTTTATAAAGAAACAAAGACCTCGGTTATTATGGAAGTGTGTGCTCTTAATCCTAATGTAATAACAAGCACATATATTTGATATTTATTTCTTTAATTTATCAATGGGTGAGATTTAGTTCGTTGAATCAATAAACCCGATAAGTTGGGAAATGGTATCACTTATAGTGTGTGTTGTTGATTATAGAAGGAAACTGTGTCCTAGAGATACTAGGTTGATAATGTCCTCAAGAGGAGCTCATAAAGATTGTCATGTTAAACCCTGCAGGTGGACTTAGTCCGACATGATAATAAGGTTGAGTGGTACTACTCTTGGACTTAGATATTAATTAAATGAGTTGTCAGTAACTCACTTAATTAGTGGACATTTGATATCTTAAACACAGGGAGACTAACACACTCATAATAAGAAGGAGCCCAAAAATATAATTTGGGATTGGTGCGGTAGTTCAATGATAATTCTCTAGTAGAATGAATTATCATTGATAAAATTAAGTTGTGTGTTCGGGGCGAACACGGGATGCTTAATTTTATCGGGAGACCAAAACCAATTCCTCCTCTCGGTCCCTATCGTAGCCTCTTATTTGTAGAAGTTCTATACCCACCTATACCCACCTTCTATACCCACCAATAAGGGGCCGGCCAAGCTAGCTTGGGAACCAAGCTAGGGCCGGCCTAGGTATATTATTGGGTGGCCGGCCCTAGCTTGAACCCAAGCTAGTGGGGCCGGCCAAATTAAATTAAAAAGGGATTTTAATTTTAGTTTTTATTATGTGGAAGAAATAATTTTTTAAAGAGAATTAAAATTAAAATATCTCTCTTGTAAAAGATCTACAAAAGATTAAAGAAAGAGATTAGATCTCTTTCCTTATTTGTAGATTGATGAGTTATTTTATTTTCTCTTTAAAAATTATCCACATGTTGATAAAATTAAAATTATAGAAATTTCCTTTATCAACCATGAAGAGATTTTTAAAGAGAAATTTTATTTTTAAAAATTTCCGGAAACAAATTAGGAAGTTTTAATTTGTTGATTAAAACTTGTCTAATTTATTTCCTCTAGAAGTGGCCGGCCATTAGAGATTAAATTGGGAAAATTTATTTAATTTTTCTCAATTAAATCATTTCAAGGAAATTTTATTGTAATTAAATTTTCTAATTTGCCTAGGCCAAGGAATATAAAAGAAGGGGTGAGGGTGCCTTCATGGGTGAACCTCTATTATTATTCTCCCTCCTTTTTCCTTGGTATGGTGGCCGGCCCTTCTCTTTCTCTCCTCTCCTCTTGATGGCCGAAACCTATCTTCTTGGTGGAGCTTTTGTTGGTGGCCGGATCAAGGAAGGAGAAGAAGGAGAGAAAGCAAGTCTCGTCTCTAGCATCCCTTGGAGCACTGGTGGTGGCCGAAATTCTTCATGCTTGAAGAAAGTTATTTTGGCCGGCCATCTTCTTCTTTTCTTCCTCTTTGTGGTGGCCGAAACTTATATCTTGCTTGGAGCTCTTGTGGTGGCCGGATACTACTTGGAGAAGAAGAAGAAGAAGGAGAGGAAGCTAGCATCTCTTGGAGCTTGGTTGGTGTTTTGATTTTCTTCCTTGGTGAAGCTTCCTTGTTGTGGCTGAACTTAGCTAGGAGGAGAAGAAGGTGGTTGGTGGTTTCTCATCTTGGTAGATCGTTGCCCACACAACGTCCGAGGTTAGAAGAGGAATACGGTAGAAGATCAAGAGGTCTTTCTAGAAGGTATAACTAGTAGTTTTTCCTTTTCCGCATCATACTAGTTATTTATGGAAATAATACCAAATACAAGAGGCTTACGTTCTAGAATTTCGAATATGTTTTTCGATGTTGTGTTCTTTTGTTTTTTTTCTTTTCCTTGTGATTTGATTGTTCTCTTTGGTTAACCTAAAGTTATTTTAGGAAATTAAATATTAGCTTTCTATAAAAGGTTTTGTCTAGTCGGTGGTGTTTGCTCCCATATCCAAGAAGGCCATGTGCCTCGCCACGTCAGTACTGGGAACCAATTATGAAAATTAATATTTAATGGAATTAATAACTTAAGGAGACTTGGGTCGAACGTGTTAAGTTCCGCAGGAGATCCAAGTCAAAACCTAAAAGAACAAATAGATTAAGTTTTGGATCAAACGTGTTAAGTTCCGCAGGCGATCCAAAATTTAATTTAAAAGAACACATGGTAGCTAGGAAAAGGTTCAGACCTTTGTACAAAATTTTTGTACAGTGGAACCTATAGGTTTTCCGAGTAGCAACCATCAGTTTTGATGTTTATAGTCGGAAACATTTGATGTGAAACTCACATAACCAAGTAAAATCATCAGAGTAACAACAAAGATCACAAAAGGCATACTCATTGATGAAAAAAAAAGTTAATAAGTCTACCATTGAAAAGATAAGAGACAAATTTAATGGAAAAAGTTACAAAAGACAATGTTGTCTATAAACACTTAATGAAGGATAACAACAAGTCCAACACGAGCTAAGAGAGAAAAGGAAAAATAACTATGACTAAGTGGAAATTAAATACTTACTTTCTGTCTAACACCTCTAGCCAAGATCATTAGTACTTATAATGTCTCCTATATGGTAAATAACATGCTCAAGCAAAGCTCCACATTTATCAAGCTCTTCAATGAAAAATTTTAGTACAAACTTCCATCTTACATCCCCATGAATGAATCACAAGCATTTTACTGGGTATATCCAAAGTCCCAAATGAAACTAAACCAATTGCCCCCAATTCCCATTTGTTGTGTCTTTTGTCATAATTTCTCAATAAGATCTAATCAATCTGGATGAACCAAATAGTATAGGTAAAAACATAAAAGAAACTTTAATTGCCTTACTTGCAATCCAGGTATAAAGATATTTATTATTAAGTACTGAAATATTCAGGCTTTTGCTATAAATGATGAATATTTTGATGTAGCTATATGTTTCATGGTACAACATTTTCTTGGGAATGTCACACATGAGAATTTTTCTTCTAAAAGTTGTAAATTTTTAGTTCTCATTATGCTAAAATCATCATGCAGTTGTAAATAAAATTAGAAATGGTTGTTTTCATAATTATAATATTTCGCTCTTTAAAAAATGAACCTAAATGTGCATGACTATCATGACACTACCGAGTCATTATTAAATAGGAAAATTCATCAAAAATAAAATATTTTTAAAAAATAAAGATAAGAAAAGTTCAGTGTAGAATTGTGAATATAACAGGAACATAGTTCACTTTTCAAGAACAATAAGTCATGACCACCTAATCATACTGATATCTTTTGTAAACAATCATTAAACATAATAAAAACAAGGAAAATGGAGATGACTTATGGAAGAACAATGTCCTATCTAAAAATAAAACACAAAAAAAAAAATCTAGAGATAAAAAAAATAATTGGACTATGATTAAGCTGAAATAAGTGAAACATAAGAAAATAAAACTCCTGTTGACATAAACCCAAAGAAAATAGCATAGATTTTCTTTCATATATAGCTTTAATGAGAGACTAAAAGTGCACATACACTAGAGTGCTGAAGGTGTTTGTTAAAATCTCTGAAGAGCGAGCCACATAAGTAACAAGGAGTGCATAATGAATAAATAGATAGGACCAACTGTAAAGATATATTTCAAGTCAACACCATAGCAAGGATATATTACATTACTCTTGAGAAACAAAAATATAAAACATAATAAATTAATGAAATTAGTCAAATAACCTTATGATATTCAATATGTTGGAGTCTAGTAATGAAGTATTAAAATAATAACGGGAAATTAAGCTTTAGTATGCTTCGTAGTTTTCAAGACATTGCAACAAGAATAGTTTTGAGAACTCTACCATAGAGTTTGATAAACAATCTAGGAAAATTAGTAAAAATTTTAGAGTTTAAAATATATTTTTTAAGATTTATTTTTGAAAATTATGTTGTTCTACTAAAATAAATTAGTTCTATTTGATTAAATAATATTTTACTAGGAAAATTTTTCTACTAATATAGATTATTCTATTCAAGTTTAACAAAAATTTTCAAGATTTTTTAAAATTGAAATGTAATTTTAAAATTATTTTTGTCAAATTATAAGATTAATTAGTAAAAATAGAATATTCTTAAAAAGAATTTCTGAAAAACATTAGTCTACGGGTAATATTTCAAAATTTTCCCTTGGACAAATATTTCAAAAAAAAAAAATTACTATATATTTTATTTTTTCTAATTTTTTTTGATGTGATCAAAAAGGAAGAAATATGTACAACTTAAAGGTGAGTTAGGATATTTTTAGAATTTAGAATTTTTATCTTTATACTTATTTTGCAAAACTCTTTAACTTAGTTAATTCCTTGTATTGCAATTTTTTTGTTATAATTGCAATCTACTTTATTTAATTATGTTATTGCATTTTGGTTTTAATCGTAACTTTAACTTGTGTTGATGCACATCAAAAAGGAAGAGATTGTAAATATCTCGTGGTAGTTTTGATATTGTCAACTAAGTAAAGTTTGGTCATATTTGTGTTTGATGTCTTGTGTCTAAGTGTGCAGGAACTTAGGAGCATAAGAAGTCGAGCGGAAGACACAACTGACAAGAAGGATGACACGAGAGAGTAGTCGACGGGTTCGGTGCATCCGAGAGACGAGGAGCTACATAAGAGTGCACCGGTGGACGAGAAGGACGTACATGACGTTTGATGGACGAGAAATTGGGGAGGAAGACTGCTCGAGGAGAAGGTCAGAGTTGAATTCGAGTGATCTCAACTCCAGGTAATCAGAGCATCACCCACACGAAGAAAATCTACTAAAAGGCTGATCTACCTCATGGAAGGCGCTTTCAATGGCTTGGAAGGTGTCTTGCATGAACAGTGTCGAAAGTGCCTTCCAGCCTATTGAAGATGCCTTCCAGCATGTTGAACGTGCCTTCAATAGCCGTTAGCTGAAGATAAACTTTATCTTCGGCAGATAAAACTTATCACATTGGAGATGCCTTGGACCTACTTAAAGGCGCCTTTGAGTAGCAGATAGGATTTTTCACGGACTAAAAAAAGACCCCTGGGGTAGGAATTAAACAACAACTTTAGTATTCATTTCTAGCTAATACCTGAGTTTTTCAAAGTGTATAAGAGGCTTCTCCGCCTTCAATGAAGGAAATATTTTTAGTGGAGCTTTCTAACTATCTTGGATTAACAAACAGTTAGGTTGTAACCAAGTAAAAGTCACAACCTTCTTACTTATTGCTTTTTAAAAGTTGTTATTTCTTTTATGTTAATTATTTTTATTTAATTAAATTGTGCAGCCTTGCTAAATAAAAGTAAGAGATTATTTCTAACTCTTATTTTAAGCTACTCACCCCCCTCTAGTCAGCCGCACTGGGACTAACACCTTGTACGAAGAGAAATCCGCTATTGCAACCTAGAAGATCTCAACCCTAACTATTTCTAAGTAGGGGGAGTTTGAGTCCTAAAAAGGACAAGGCAATAAGATACTCACTCAACTCTTGTAGGAAGGGAAGTCCACTACTGCAACTTGGAAGATTTCGACCCAATTATGTCCGAGTCAGGGGAGTATGAGTCCTAAAAAGGATAAGGCGATATAATACTCACTCAACCCTTATCCGAAGGGGACTTCGCTATCCATCCTAGAGGATCTCGACCTCGACTATATCCAAGTCAATGGAGTTTGGATCCTGAAAAGGACAAGACGATACTGTTGGATATTGGGGTCTTAAATGAACCAAAACGATTTAGAGGAAGGAAGCCATCAATTGTTGAAAGTCGTAATTGACTTCAAAATTGAAATCTACGATTCGCGTAGATAGATTTAGACTATTAATTTGCTCAAAACCGATGAAGGGTGAATGAGAAACTAATGTTTAAAGTCAACCCAAAATAACATTTGTTATTCATTAATAAAGTGCATAGGAGAATAGTCCCACATCGGAAATTCTCGATGTGTATTCTCTACTTATTAATGAAGATGTGTTAATGGAGTTAACACAAAAAAATAAAAGGACAGGTGACCCCTTAGCCCAGGGCGAGCAGGTGCTCGCACCTGTGAGCCCGCCACCCGCCACGTGCGCACGTGCACAATGGGCGCTTTGTAGGCGCACTTTGCACTTCGCACGAGCATTGAGGAGCTTAAATTTATGCTCCAGGTGACATTGCAGTGCCTGCGTGGCACTCGGGTGACGTGTCAGGCTCTTACCTGACGTGGCAGTGCCTATGCGGCATCCTCGTGGGCAAAGGGAGATGACTGGACAGTTGACTTAGGGAATGGATGGCTACCGTTGATCAACGTTGATCAAATAGATATGATGGATCGCTTGTGATGCGATCTAGAGCGTTGGATCGCAAAGAGTAACGATCTGACAGCCTGGGATGAGACTTGATCTGAAGCATCGAATCAATGGATCCAGATCCGATGGCTGATGACAATAGGCGGGATCTGAGGGTCACAACTCCTCAGATATGATGGATGAGATTGAAGTGGGCTTGGTGAAGGGTTACAACCCTTCAGAATAGATGATCTAGATCGATCCAGCCCAAGGAACACATCCACTCACCCAAAGGACACTCAACCTCTTCGTTCAGTATAAATAGAACCCTCCAGATGATGGAATACTCACTCAATCTTCTCTTCTCTTCCTCAAGCATTCATCTCATCTTGTGCATTCAAGAGTCCAAGAAGTCTACTAAAAGGTTCGCTGGTCTCGGAAGTCGGAGTGCTACGATTCCGAGACGTTCGTCGTCGTTGTATCTTGGGAACGAATTGCAACAATCCGTTAAGCACCGTAGCGGAGCAATATCGTTTACGGAGATAGTGTCGAACACTAGCCTCGACGATCAGTTTGCATACTCCAGAAGCTTCCCGGAAACAACAATCGTAAACGATATTTCCTGCAAACTGATATGGCTACCAACGACATTCCGACGGCCGTTCCGACCGTCGTTCCGACCGCCATTCCGACAACCATTTCACACGGAGAAAAGCCGGAGAAATTCACCGGAACCGACTTCAAAAGATGGCAACAGAAGATGTTGTTTTATCTAACAACGCTAAACCTTGTACGGTTTTTGCATGAAGACACGCCAGCCGCTACGGAAGGAAGTAAGGCTGCTAGCGATGCGTGGTCTCATGGAGATTTTCTGTGCCGCAATTATATACTCAACGCCTTGGACAACACGTTATATAACGTATATTGTTCTCTGGAGACGGCAAAATCTTTGTGGGAATCCCTTGAGAAGAAATACAAGACCGAAAATGCTGGATTGAAGAAATTCATCGTCGGTCGATTTCTGGATTTCAAGATGGTGGACTCAAAAAGCGTCTCATCTCAAGTCCAAGATATGCAATTAATACTGCATGATCTGGACGCCGAAGGCATGAAGCTGAACGAGACATTCGCAGTTGCTGCGGTAATTGAGAAGCTCCCTCCATCATGGAAGGATTTCAAGAATTACCTAAAGCACAAGCAAAAGGAAATAGGGCTGCAAGACCTGATCCTGAGGCTACGAATAGAAGAGGATAATCGAAAGTTATCCGACTCCAGAGGAACCAAGCGGACTATAGACGAAATGTCCAACCTGGTCGAGCCGAACGCCAAAAAGCCGAAGCAGTTCAAAAGGAAGGCTCAAGCAAAGAAGTTCAAAGGCTCCTGCTACAACTGTGGAAAGGCAGGACACCTATCCAAGGACTGCAGACGCCCAAAGAAGCCAACCAAGGGGCCAAAGGATGTTGCGAATCATGTCGCAACCTCTCTTGAGGACTTGGATCTCACTACGGTTGTATTTGAAGCCAACTTGGTGGATACCAACCCGAAGCAGTGGTTCATTGATACTGGAGCAACTCGTCATATCTGTTCCGATAAAGCGATGTTCTCCAAGTATACTCCGATAAATGGCAGGAAGCTCTATATGGGTAATTCCACGACGTCGCCAATTGTTGGACTCGGAAAAGTTGTTCTGAAGATGACGTCCGGAAAGGAGCTAACACTCATTGATGTACTCCATGTTCCCGACATCAGTAAGAACCTAGTTTCTGGAGCGGCATTGGTCAAGGCCGGATTTAGGCTAGTGTTCCAGTCAGACAACTTTGTACTTACGAAGAATGATGTCTTCGTAGGAAAGGGGTACCTAGAAAAGGGTCTATTCAAAATGGTTGTAATGCCTGTACTCCGAAATTTTGATGGTAATAAAATAAATGCTTCCAGCTATGTTGTTGAGTGTTTTAATTTATGGCATGATCGACTCGGACATGTGAATAATAATACTCTCAAACGTCTCGTCAAATTAAATTTATTACCAAACGTCAATGTTGACGGAACACTCAAATGTGAAGTGTGCGTGGAAGCGAAAATGACGAAACTACCTTTTCATTCGGTGGAAAGGACGACAACTCCTCTAGAGTTAATACATAGTGATCTATGTGACTTGAAATTTGTGCAAACTAGAGGAGGTAAAAAATATTTTATTACTTTTATCGAGGACTGCACAAAGTTCTGTTATGTCTTTCTTTTAAGAAGTAAAGACGAAGCCCTAGAGGCGTTCAGAACCTATAAAACAGAAGTTGAAAACCAACTTGACAAATGAATTAAAATAATTCGAAGCGATAGAGGTGGAGAATATGGTGCACCGTTTGATGAATTTTGTACAGAATCTGGCATTATCCATCAAACAACGGCACCTTACTCACCTCAATCAAACGGTGTTGCCGAACGTAAAAATCGGACACTAAAAGAAATGATGAATGCCTTGTTGATAAATTCAGGCTTACCTCAAAACTTGTGGGGGGGAAGCAATATTATCGGCAAATCACATTCTCAACAGAATCCCTCATAAGAAAAATGATAAAACTCCATATGAACTATGGAAAGGCCGCGAGCCATCGTACAAATACCTGAAAGTGTGGGGGTGCTTGGCAAAGGTCGAAGTACCTAAACCAAAGCAAGTAAAGATCGGACCTAAAACATTCGATGCGATATTTGTCGGATATGCCCATAATAGTAGTGCATATCATTTCCTAGTTCACAAATCAGATATTCCTGATATACATGTGGGAACAACCATAGAATCTCGAAATGCGATATTCTTTGAAAACGTATTCCCAAATAAAAAGGGAAACGTTGAAAGTGATGACAACGGAAGTTCAAACAAAAATGACGTTACCGAACTTAGCTGTTATAAAAGGACTATTGACGATCAAAGTGAAGAGCCACGTCGTAGCAAACGGGCTAGAGTTGAGAAATCGTTCGGGCCAGATTTCATGACTTTCATGTCAGAAATGGAACCAAGAACATTAAGTGAAGCTCTCTCTAGACCCGATGCTCCAATGTGGAAAGAAGCTGTCAATAGTGAAATTGAGTCTATCATGAATAATCATACTTGGGAATTAGTAGACCTTCCTTCTGGTAATAAACCATTAGGTTGTAAGTGGATACTAAAACGTAAGTATAAAGCTGATGGATCAATTGACAAGTATAAGGCCAGACTTGTAGCCAAGGGGTACAAGCAAGAGGAAGACCTTAATTACTTCGATACATACTCACCGGTGACAAGGATTACGTCCATACGAGTGCTAATAGTCATTGCAGCACTGTATGACCTTGAAATACATCAAATGGATGTTAAGACTGCATTCTTAAATGGTGAGTTGGAAGAAGAAATTTATATGGAGCAACCCGAAGGGTTCATGGCTCCTGGAAATGAGAAAAAGGTGTGTCGACTTGTTAAGTCGTTGTACGGACTTAAGCAAGCGCCTAAACAATGGCACGAAAAATTTGACAAAGTAATGCTGTCAAACGAATTCAGAATAAATGAATGTGACAAATGCATTTATGTCAAAAACACACCTGAAGGCTATGTAATTGTCTGTCTATACATAGACGACATGCTAATAATGGGCAGTAATCATGATGTAATCATGACTACAAAGAAAATGTTGACCAGAAATTTTGATATGAAAGATATGGGTAAAGCAGATGTTATATTGGGAATTAAAATTCTCAGGACATCAGAAGGGATATTTTTAACACAATCCCATTATGTAGAATCTGTATTGAAAAAATTCAATGCGTACGATCTCTCTACAGTGAAAACACCTATGGATCTAAGTCAACACTTAGCAAAAAACCATGGTGAGACCATATCGCAGTTGGAATATTCTTGGATAATAGGCAGTTTGATGTATCTCACAAACTGCACACGTCCGGATATTGCCTGTACGGTCAACAAACTGAGTCGTTTTACGAGTAATCCAAACGACACCCATTGGAAAGCATTGATGCGAGTTCTCAGATATTTGAAATATACTATGAACTATGGATTACATTATGGAAAATATCCCGCTGTATTGGAAGGATATTGTGATGCTAATTGGATATCAGATACAAAAGACTCCAAATCCACTAGTGGATATGTATTCATGATCGGTGGGGGAGCAGTATCTTGGAAATCCACTGAGTAGACTTGCATTGCTCGGTCAACTATGGAATCCGAGTTTATAGCACTAGAAAAAGCAACTGAGGAAGCTGAATGGCTGCGAAATTTCTTGGAAGATATTCCTAGCTGGGTGAAACCTGTGCCTGCCATACTAATCCACTGTGATAGTCAATCGGCGATTGGAAGGGCACAGAGTAATATGTATAATGGGAAGTCACGACATATACGTCGTAGACATAATACCATTAGGCAGTTGATCTCGAATGGAGTGATTGCAATCGACTATGTTAAGTCCAAAGATAATTTGGCAGATCCTCTAACGAAGGGGTTGAGTCGAGATCAAGTATACTGCTCATCAAGAGGAATGGGATTAAAAATCTACAGCTAAAAACGACTGTAGCGGTAACCCAACCTTGTTGACTGGAGATCCCAAGATCTTGGTTCAATGGGACAACGAAGTTACAGAAGTTGTAGTCCAGCACATTAGATAGTTTATCTCTATCCCAATCCTAGGATGAATTTGTGCTGTCCTACCTCATGTAGTGAGGTTAAGCTTATGCTTTTAGTGACTTCTATACCTGATAAGATGGAGTATGGTAGGATACTCTTGATAGAAGTGTCACCTATGTGAGTGTGAAGACAGGCCGCTTCAATGAAACACTCATGAATCCAAGATGGTATCCATGGCCGAAACGAAACCAACCATGAGAACCTAAAGTAGGTGAGATAGATCTCTGTGTGGGTGTTATTGTCTAAGTATACACCAACAGCTGAGCAGTTCAAGACATCACGTTCACTGCGCAGCCTAGTATACTCGATAGCATTTCACTACGGAAGGTTCAAAGCCACAAGCTACCTCTCCCGATGCAGTGACTTATCGATTGGAATCTTGTAAAATGTCAGCATGCATACACGCATTGCATTAATTTCCATTCATGTGGGGGATTGTTGGATATTGGGGCCTTAAATGGACCAAAACGATTTAGAGGAAGGAAGCCATCAATTGTTGAAAGTCGTAATTGACTTCAAAATTGAAATCTACGATTCGCGTAGATAGATTTAGACTATTAATTTGCTCAAAACCGATTAAGGGTGAATGAGAAATTAATGTTTAAGGTCAACCCAAAATAACATTTGTTATTCATTAATAAAGTGCATAGGAGAATAGTCCCACATCGAAAATTCTCGATGTGTATTCTCTACTTATTAATGAAGATGTGTTAATGGAGTTAACACAAAAAAATAAAAGGACAGGTGACCCCTTAGCCCAGGGCGAGCAGGTGCTCGCACCTGTGAGCCCGCCACCCGCCACGTGCGCACGTGCGCACGTGCGCACGTGCGCAATGGGCGCTTTGTAGGCGCACTTTGCACTTCGCACGAGCATTGAGGAGCTTAAATTTATGCTCCAGGTGACATTGCAGTGCCTGCGTGGCACTCGAGTGACGTGTCAGGCTCTTACCTGACGTGGCAGTGCCTATGCGACATCCTCGTGGGCAAAGGGAGATGACTGGACAGTTGACTTAGGGAATGGATGGCTACCGTTGATCAACGTTGATCAAATAGATATGATGGATCGCTTGTGATGCGATTTAGAGCGTTGGATCGCAAAGAGTAACGATCTAACAGCCTGGGATGAGACTTGATCTGAAGCATTGAATCAATGGATCCAGATCCGATGGCTGATGACAATAGGCGGGATCTGAGGGTCACAACTCCTCAGATCTGATGGATGAGATTGAAGTGGGCTTGGTGAAGGGTTACAACCCTTCAGAATAGATGATCTAGATCGATCTAGCCCAAGGAACACATCCACTCACCCAAAGGACACTCAACCTCTTCGTTCAGTATAAATAGAACCCTCCAGATGATGGAATACTCACTCAATCTTCTCTTCTCTTCCTCAAGCATTCATCTCATCTTGTGCATTCAAGAGTCCAAGAAGTCTACTAAAAGGTTCGCTGGTCTCGGAAGTCGGAGTGCTACGATTCCGAGACGTTCGTCGTCGTTGTATCTTGGGAACGAATTGCAACAATCCGTTAAGCACCGTAGCGGAGCAATATCGTTTACGGAGATAGTGTCGAACACTAGCCTCGACGATCAGTTTGCATACTCCAGAAGCAATCCGGAAACAACAGATACGATACTCACTTGATCCTTATACAAAGGAGAGTCCACTATCATAACCTGAAAGATCTCGACCCCAACTATATCCGAGCTAAAGGAGTTTGGTGAAAGGATGTTTAAAAAAATAATAATTTGTTGATAGGAAAAAGGAAATACAAACTGTGCTAAAAAGAAATTCTAAGGCTACTGAAATGACTAAGATGAATAGGGCTTTAGGTGATTGGCGCTCAACGGGCGATCGAGGTTCTTGCTATTGGCGTCTTTTAGATAGCATGCCCCACAAGAATTCTTATAGATCATACGAAATGGTCCCTCCATTGAGATTTCAATTTGTTAACATCACCTATCAGTTTGACCTTCTTCCAAACCTGATCTTCGATTTGAAAAGGCGAGGAATAATTTGTTTATTATACTTAATAGACATTCGCTTTGGATACGTCTTGAGTTGAGCAACCACTTGCTCTCGAGTCTTCATGATTAGGTTGAGATCTAGGAGCTATTGCTCAGAATTGTTTTGTCTATAAGTGCTTCTTCAAATTGATTTTTCCCCAATTTCTGCCGGGATGGAAAGCAGTCATTCTTGTTCTTTCCCCAGGCATGGTTTGGTAGACCCATAGAATACTCGACAACTAATCCACCCAACTACCTTTGACATGGTCCATTTTGATTTTGAGTCCTCAGACTATTTCTCTATTGACCATCTCGGTTGCCCATTGCTTTTTGGATAGGCTACTGAAGTAAGGCGTGGTTCAGTAAACCCATAGAATACTCAGCAACTCATCCAACCATCTACCTTTAACATAGTCCAGCTTGATTTTGAGTCCCCAGACTATTTCTCTATTAACCACCTCAATTGCCTATTGCTTTGTGGGTAGGCTACTGAAGTGAGGCTTGGTTCGATAAACCTATAGAATACTCGACAACTCATCTATCCAATTACCTTTGACATAATCTAGTTTGATTTTGAGTCTTCAGACTATTTCTCTATTGACCACCTTATGAGTTTAGATATTTTATAGTCTTCATTTCAATTCTAATTCATTTGATATATATTATGACTATTATTTGAATATATTTTACTTTATAAGAATTAAGGAAGATAACAATTGAGAAGAAGAGTACCGATTTAATCGAATGATTATTTGATTCAATTGCCAAATGATTAGATGAGAGAAAGAGAAGAAAAAAATCACATTCCAAAGCCCAATTTCAAATGTCCAGAAGAAATTACAATTGAATCCGATTCATTTTGGTTCAGCAGCTGGTTCAGTCGAACCAGCCAGTTCAATTTGAGTTTAAGGAGGAATTCCGGTTCAGTTGGTCCGGTTCAGTGGAAGCTCAAAAGGGAAATTGGGTTGAAGGGTTCAGCAGCTAGGGCGCTACTGTGCGCGTCTTCCTCATCTCACCCAATCCTTTTCTCCCGACAACTCCAACAAGCGATGACGGCGGCGTCCCTGGCGACGGCTGCGAGCTGCGGCAACAACGTATTCGACCATGACAAACTCACCGGAGTGGATTCCGGTGTTGGCTTTCCCTTCTTCCCTGTCTCCTATAATCCCTGACGGAGTGATTGCAAAGCTAGGGATTCAAGGAGCGGTGGAAGCAGCGGGCTCCGGTCATCTCCATCTCACTGAAGTGGTTCTCCAGTGTTGGCATCCACCTTCTGTTGTCCCTTCAACATTCCTTGCCTAATGTGGTTCAGAAGAGCAAGGAAATCAAGTGATGCCAGTTGTTCATCCCCTACTTCGGTAGTGACATTCCAATCCCTTCACATCCCACCATCAAGCTTCCGAGAATCCCCTACTGGAGTGGTTGCAAGGGCAGTTAGGTTCTGAAAGAAGCTCCAATAGCCACCTTCAGTTGCCAGCGAGTTTCCATAGCGTTGTCTCCGCCTCCGACTACAGCCGATCTAGCCAAGCTTGCTGTGGTTCGCGTGGGCAGAAGCACAGATTGACGGAGACGGACAGCCCTCCATATATTCCGGTCAACTTCCATTGGAGTGGTTCTTCGGTGGAAGATTCACATCACTATTGTTGTCAAGGAGAGCATCCCGGCATCTTCGTCGCTGTCCGCTGGAGCTTGTGGTTTCATCTCCGGGCCTCTGTGATGGCGGGGGTAGCCTTTGAAGTCGATTGTGGAAGAGTGGTTTGGTTAACTTAGTTTGTTTTCATATTTTAATTTGTAGTTATGTTTTTTTGCATTTTGGATTGTTTAGTTCCATACGTTGTTTAGTTTCAATTATCTATGATTGTTAATTTTGTATCATAGTATAGTATGACAATGTGGTGCAGATTTATCAATTATGCATAGTTAAATTTTGTTTAATTGTCATAAAGTTTGTTTAGCTCAATTGTATTTGTTAGAATGTTGCTCTTTCTTTTTGTACATTTGTAGTATTTGTTATGTTTTCATGTTATGCCTATTGATAGATGTGTTGTGTCGTAGAGCGACGATAAGGTGCAAGTTTATCTTCGATAGTTAGTTAGGATTTTAGTTTCATTTATGTATGTTTATTCTGTAGAAGGTGATGCTTGTAGCATAGAATGACATTATGCTATGGATTCACCATTGTCAGTAGTTAGGATTTCATTTATTACATTAAGTTTAGAGAACAACCCTCCAAACAAAAACCCCTCTTATTTGACTTGGTCTGAAAAATAAACATTATGTAGGATTATAGCACATGGGAGAGGGGAGGAGTGAATCATGTGGTTTTAAAAAACTTATCTTTTCGATTTTATAAAATGAATACGTAGTAAAAAGTAAATAATTAAGTAATGGAAAAAAAAGAACATAAGTGATTTTATTTGGTTCTGACTCTTGGGTAGCTCCTATTCCAAGATCCAGGTCCCTCGGACCTATCGATGGGCAATCACTATAAACTTCTTTTGGAATCGCTAGAAAAGGGAATCAAGTACAATAAAATCAAAAGGACAAGTGTAACAGCCTACACTTTCTTTAATTCAGTAATTAAACAATTAACAACACTTTCGTTACCCAATACATGAAGATTCTCGGTTCGAGTTCGGTGTCGGAAGGCTTCTCTACAATAGTAGGGCATGATAGCGTCATAGCACAGCAAGAGGATGAAGTCAGAGCAACCGGGAACTCGAAAGTTCACTTGCAAATGTCGTGAATGAGTTGTTCTTGAGTCCTGGTTGAGACTCCCTTTTATGGAGTATTAGAGGCGCTTCTAATGTCACTGAGGCGCCTCCACCTTCAAGGCTTATCCCCCAACACGACACCTCTTATCATCGATGAAGTCTTCTGTGTTATTTGACTAAAGGCGCCTTCAAGGCTATCCAAGGTATCTTCCATCGCCCAACTCAAGGTGCCTTCCATGCGATTAAAGGCACCTCTGCACCCTCTTACACCGAGTCTTCGAGCAGGCCTCTAAGGTGCCTCTACTTGCACAAGAGGTGCCTTGGAAGACTAAATTTGATTCTTTCATCCTACAACATGTGTTACTCCAAGAAAACAATGCATATCTTGCAAAACGAAATTAGCATAATAAAAATAAGTAGTATTAATTAGACCTTATCTTTCCAATACCAAGATCTAGTCAAGGTCTCAGTTTAAGGATCCAAAATAGACCTAAACTGGATCTACGCTTAAAGTCCCTAATTGGAACTCGTCCTCACTGGAACTCTTTCCTCCAGTGGTTGCCTTCACTCACCTGCCAAACTTCTGGTCCTTCAGACCTGTTTGGACTTTCACTGATTTTGCTTAGTATATGACCAAGCTGATCTACTAAGACTTACCTATAACACTGAGTTAACACAATAGATATAAAACATTAAAAAAAAATAATGTTAGCATTATTAATAATTCGCTAGAGTTTACTCCTTTAAGACTTTCATTACTTAGAATTACCTCCCCCTAGGGTTGCCCAGCTTCACTCACTAGGACTTCCATTGTCTGGCTTCACTCACTAGGACTTCCATCACCTAGCTTCACTCACTAGGGCATGACTTCACTCACTAGGACTTCCACCACCTAGCTGTTGGTTGCTACTCGGAAAACCTAATGGTTCCACTGTACAAAAATTTTGTACAAAGGTCTGAACCTTTTCCTAGCTACCATGTGTTCTTTTAAATTAAACTTGGATCGCCTGCGGAACTTAACACGTTTGATTCAAAGTTTAATCTATTTGTTCTTTTAGGTTTAGACTTGGATCTCCTGCGGAACTTAACACGTTCGATCTAAATCACCTAGGTTATTAATTCCATTAAATATTAATTTCCAAAATTAGCTTCCAGGACTGCATGGCGAGGCACATGACCTTCTTGGATATGGGAACAACCACCACCGCCTAGACAAAGTCTTTTAAGGAAAGCTAATATTTAATTTCCTTAAATAACTTTAGGTCAACCAAAAAGAACAATCAAATCACAAGGAAAAGAAAAACAAAGAACACAACATCAAAAACAAATTCGAAATACTAGAATCGCATGCCTCTTGTATTTGATATTTTTACATGAAGATAAAACTAGTATGATGCGGAAATTAAATACTAGTATACCTTTTCTTTTGCAAGCAAAAACCTCTAGGTCTTCTACCGTATTCCTCTTCTAACCTCGGACGTTGTGTGGGCAACGATCTTCCGAGATGAAAAACCACCAAAGCACCTTCTTCTCCTCCTAGTAAGGTTCGGCCAAATCAAGTGCACCTCCAAGGATGAAGAGAAACCACCAACCAAACTTTAAGGGATGAAAGCTTTCTCTCCTTCTTCTCCAAGCTAGAATCCGACCACCACTTGATCTCCAAGGAAGAAGAAAGGTCCGGCCACAAGATGGAGAGAAGAGAAAGTAAGGAGGCCGGCCACACCAAGGAAGAAAAGAGGGAGAAAATAATAGAGGTTGTTCACCATCAAGGCTCCCAAAACCCCCTCTTTTATAATCCTTAGCTTTGGCAAATAAGGAAATTTAATTATAATTGATCCGGCGGTAAGAATGAGGGACCCACTTCCTGAAGGGTCCCAGCTTGAGGACAGATGGAGGGCTGACTAAGCGGTTAATGGCCGCGCCGAGCAGTTGAGTAGGTCCGAGCGGAGCCAAAGATAACCCAGCCATGGGCTTGGGTTTCCGACGCCAAGGCGGGAAGACTGAATGGCCGAGCGGGTGGTCCGCTCGGCCAGGATAAGGGCGAGGATACAAAGATTAGCCGAGCAGCATATTCGTTCGGCTCAGGATATGGGATGTCAGCAAAGGCATGTCTGATGATTACGCCGTACACAAGAGTGCACGATGGAGGATCTCGCCGTCACATCATGGAGAGGTTGATACAGTAGCGGTATGGCCTTATGGATGCCCTTCTGACAAACCCATACCTGAGCATGGTCGAAAGCAGGTGATTGCTTTGATTGGCGCGCCCAGGCTCCTTCGAGAGGTCTATATAAGGCCTCCATTTCTTCATCGGAGGTACGCGGGTCTTAATCTCTGAAGCCACCTCTTTGTTATTCCTTGCCTGACTTGAGCGTCGGAGGGTCGTCGCCGGGGACCCCTCCCCGGCCCGACTTCTGTGCAGGTTCGCCGGAGGTCTGTGCAGCTGGTCGGAGATAGAGGAGAGCACCACGTGCCTAGCGTCCGTCGATTCAGCGACTCGGACAGGATCAAATTGGCGCCGTCTGTGGGAACGCGCCTGTATCCGAGCGGAATAGATGGACGAGGTTGGATGACCTCACACCGTGATGCTCTCCCAGGAGAGGCCCGACGCTCTAATTGAGGCAAGAGCAGCTAAGCTCGTGGAGCAACAGAAACAGAAGGCTCAAGCTGAGCGGATAGCACAGCTGAGCGGACCGACCGGAGCAACAGGCGAAATGGGGGCGAAATGGGGGTCCGACCGGAATTCAAGTGGGAGCAACGCCTGCCCCGATATCGGTCCGACGAGGAAGCCTTGATGAGTTTCGACAAGTATATATATTCTTCTCACTCCACGGGTATTCGGGAGTCAAGAAATTGGGTCAGATCCCCTGCTGGTCGGCAGGTCAGTTCTTCAATTATTTCTGTTGCTCATAAATTTGTAGTTTCTTGAGTAAAAACTCCCGTGCCGCTCGGCCGGGAGTGTATTAACCGAGCCAAAGGCTCGATGGGATAAATCCCGTGCCGCTCAGCCGGGAGTAAATAAACCGAGCCCCGAGCTCGATGAGAAGCCCGTGCCGCTCGGCCGGGAGTGTATTAACCAAGCCAAAGGCTCGATGGGATAAATCCCGTGCCGCTCGGCCGGGAGTAAATAAACCGAGCCAAAGGCTCGATGGGAAGACCCCGTGCCGCTCGGCCGGGAGTGTATTAGCCGAGCCAAAGGCTCGATGGGATAAATCCCGTGCCGCTCGGCCGGGAGTAAATAAACCGAGCCCCGAGCTCGATGGGAAGATCCCGTGCCGCTCGGCCGGGAGTGTATTAGCCGAGCCAAAGGCTCGATGGGAAGACTCCGTGCCGCTCGGCCGGGAGTGTATTAGCCGAGCCAAAGGCTCGATGGGATAAATCCCGTGCCGCTCGGCCGGGAGTAAATAAACCGAGCCCCGAGCTCGATGGGAAGATCCCGTGCCGCTCGGCCGGGAGTGTATTAGCCGAGCCAAAGGCTCGATGGGAAGACTCCGTGCCGCTCGGCCGGGAGTATATTAACCGAGCCAAAGGCTCGATGGGAAGACCCCATGTCGCTCGGCCAGGAGTAAATAAACCGAGCCAAATGCTCGATGGGATAAATCCCGTGCCGCTCGGCCGGGAGTAAATAAACCGAGCCAAAGGCTCGATGGGATAAATCCCGTGCCGCTCGGCCGGGAGTAAATAAACCGAGCCAAAGGCTCGATGGGAAGACCCCGTGCCACTCGGCCGGGAGTGTATTAGCCGAGCCAAAGGCTTGATGGGAAGCCTGTGCCGTTCGGCCGGGGAATATATTACCCGAGCCCCTAGCTCGATGGGAAGATCCCGTGCCGCTCGGCCGGGAGTGTATTAGCCGAGCCAAAGGCTCGATGGGAAGCCCGTGCCGCTCGGCCGGGAGTGTATTACCCGAGCCAAAGGCTCAATGGGAAGCCCGTGCCGCTCGGCCGGGAGTATGTTAACCGAGCCCCGAGCTCGAGGGGAAGACCCCGTGCCGCTCGGCCGGGAGTGTATTAGCCGAGCCAAAGGCTCGATGGGAAGACCCCGTGCCGCTCGGCCGGGAGTGTATTAGCCGAGCCAAAGGCTCGATGGGAAGCCTGTGCCGTTCGGCCGGGGAATATATTACCCGAGCCCCTAGCTCGATGGGAAGACCCCGTGCCGCTCGGCCGGGAGTAAATAAACCGAGCCAAAGGCTCGATGGGATAAATCCCGTGCCGCTCGGCCGGGAGTATAGAAGCCGAGCCAAAGGCTCGAGGATCGAAGGCCCCGGACCGTTCGGCCGGAGGTATATTGTACGAGCCGCACGCTCGAGGATCGAAGGCCCCGTGCCGCTCGGCCAGAGGTAAATTATCTGAGCCAAGCGCTCGACGACGAAGGCCCCGAGCTGCTCAGCCAGAGGTATAGTATCTGAAGGCCCCGTGCCGCTCGGCCGGAGGTAAATTATCTGAGCTAAGCGCTTGACGACGAAGGCCCCGAGCCGGAGGTATAGTATCAAGGCCCCGTGCCGCTCGGAGGTAAATTATCTGAGCCAAGCGCTCGACGAGCTGCCCAGCCGGAGGTATAGTATCTGAAGGCCCCGTGCCGCGGTAAATTATTCGAGCCAAGCGCTCGACGACGAAGGCCCCGAGCCGTCGGCAGGTATAGTATCCGAGCCCGTCCGGCCGGATGTAAATTATCCGAGCCAAGCGCTCGACGACGAAGGCCCCGCCGAGGATAAAGGCCCCGAGCCGTTCGGGCGGAGGTAATTATTCGAGCCAGCGCTCGGACGAAGGTCCCATGCTCGGTGGGAGGTATATTATGCAGCCAAAGGCTCAATTCAAGACCAGGGTTTGGCGGTGGCGTTATCAAATTAGGCTTAAAAGCCCGACGAGCTCCGTCGTTAAAGATCGAGAGGCCGTCTAGCCCAGAACGAGCCTCGTCGTTAAAGATCGAGAGCCGTCCCAATCGATTATATATATCCGTGACGAGCTCTTTTTAAAGATCGAGAGTCGATCGGACTATAAATATCCGCCGACGAGCTCCGTCGTTAAAGATCGAGCCGCCGATTGGCTATAAATATCCGCGCCGACGAGCTCCGTCGTTAAAGATCGAGAGCCGCGCCGATCGGCTATAAATATCCGCGCCGACGAGCTCCGTCGTTAAAGATCGAGAGCCGCGCCGATCGGCTATAAATATCTGCGCCGACGAGCTCCGTCGTTAAAGATCGAGAGCCGCGCCGATCGGCTATAAATATCCGCGCCGACGAGCTCCGTCGTTAAAGATCGACAGCCGCGCCGATCGGCTATAAATATCCGCGCCGACGAGCTCCGTCGTTAAAGATCGACAGCCGTGCCGATCGGCTATAAATATTCGAGCTGGGAGCTCGAGAGCGAAGGCCCCCGACTGTGAACTTACTGGACGGAACTAAGGACGCCAAATAACGAGCGTTCGCAAGTACTAAATTGATTAAGTCCGATCGGCCATCGGTTTGCCAATACTTCGCATTCACTGAATACAAATAGTGCAGCCAATCGCTAAACGATTTCGAGGAAAACAAGCCAATTGATTAACCTGATCGGTCGTCCAGTGGGAAACACGTGGAGCTTAACTGATTCTACGAATAAGCACCAAACAGACTAAAAAAGGGCAATGAAGGGCAAACAAAAATACAGGCAAAGGAACACAATTTGGCCGATCGACACATGCAAAAATTTACATCAGCAGAGCGGATGAAATACAAGAAGTACTTGGAAGAACTCGCCTCACTCCGGGTCCTCAAAATTAAAAAAGGCGTCCGGGATATCATCTATCATGGCCGCCAGGTCGGAGGCAGGAATGTGCATTCCCGCAGGAAGGTGGCCACCCTTCTTCAAGTACGCCATGATGACCTTGACCGCCTCGGCGAAAGTTGAGGAGACGTTGCCACCGAATTTTGTGCCGAACCGCTCCGAGCGGAGGTATTCTTGGCGCGCTGCTGCTAGGCGACTCGGCTCTCCCTCCTTATATTTTCTGAGCGCCGCCTGGGAGGCAATAAGTGAATCTTGGAGAACTTTCTGGTCGACCTCCGCTTTAGTACGTTCAGCCGAGCGCCCCTCCCGTTCAGCAGTTAGTTGTGCTTCCAGTTTCTTAGATTGCTGATCTAGGGCTCGGACTTCAACTTTCATCTTGTCCAAATCAGCAATCGCCCGTCTCTTCCGGCTACTGGCGCGCTTCACGTCTCCGTCGCGCTTCTTCACCAAGTCTTCGAGTCGAGCCACCTCTGTAGCCAGGTCGGCGGACTTCTTCTGTTCGGCCTCGAGGGCTTGTTTCTCCCGCTCGGCTGATGGACCCCCCGAGACTTGGAGTTTTTCTGAGCTCGGCCAGCCGATGGCTAGTGGCGATTTGCTCGGCCCAATGCTGTAAGGAAAATAATAAAATCAGGAACTGAACAGTAGCAGGGCACAAGAAGAAAAATGAACCTACCTGAGTGGCCTGCTGCATGTTGTTATCGCCTAGCTGCTTAGGCGTCATGAGGGCCACCCGAATCTGGGCGTCCTCGAAAAGCTTGGCGAGCGGACCCGTCAAGGTTATTTCATGAACGGGGCTTGATGGCCGATCGGCGGACAATAAATATTCCTCCGAGGGGAATCGAAGGGTAGTCTTGATGGTAGGGTGGCCGGCTGGCACTTCCTCAGACGCAGTCGCCTGGCCCGAGGACTCCCCTATGGTTGAAGTTTCGCCCAACCGTCGTAAGCGACGACGAGTCCGTGGAGGAGAGCCAGAGGGCTGTGCGGTGGGCGAGGCCACTGGGGTCCCGATCTGCGATGGCGTGCGATCTGGCGAAGCGACCCCGATCGGCGCTTGTGGATCGCCCTCTTAGGTCGGCGGAAGGCTGGAGCCTCTTCGACGTTTTCGCCGAACTTCCAGTGGTGAATCCCCGGCCCGGGGGACTCCCAGCTCGCCTGGAGCGGAGGAAACAGGATCCGCCTCAACCTCCGTTGAAGCGGACGGGGCAACCTCTGTTTCAGGGGCGGACTGCGCCCCCCCCTCTCCTGCATCTGCCGGGCGGCTGGGGATGAGACCTCGCTCGGCGAGTTCTTTTTTGGTAGCCGCCTCGATTTCCACGGCCTTCAGTTTCAGATGATCGGTAGCCTTGGAGCGCCACATGACTTCAGCTGCAGTGGAAAAAATTAAAATCAGTTAGATAAAAAAGACAAAGGGAGTAAAGAGTCCTTACTCATGCGGTAGGGGAGATTGGCCCGAACGGGAGATAGTCCAAAAATGTACAGCACCCCCTTGAGAAGCAACTGGTCGATTTTGTACCGCTGACCGGACAACCAGTTTGCCGCATGAAGGTAGGCTGGATTGCTTCTGAATTTGCCGAGCTCCGGCTGGGTCGGCACATCGGTCTGCCATTTGGTTCTGAATGCTGGCCGCTCGGGAAGTCGTATATAGAAGAAGAACTCCTTCCAGTGCTTGTTGGAGGTCGGCATATTCTCAAAAAATTTGAAGCCTATTCTACTTTGGAAAATAAAAATACCCAACTCGGATTGTTTGGGGTAGAAGAAGTAGTGGAATATTTGGGGGTCGAGTGGGATACTGTGCAGCCTAAAGAGGACGACCACCCCGCTCAGCAGCCTGAAGGAATTCGGCACAAGTTGGCCGAGCGGGATGCGGAAATAATTACAAACCTCCAAAATAAAGGGATGGGTAGGAAATCTAAGGCCGCCCTGGAATTGGTCTAGAAAAAAACAAACGGTGCCGATCGGAGGGTCATGGGGCCGGTCGGTCGGGTCGGCTATAACTATTTCATGGTCATCAGGAATCCCGTACGTCCGAACAAGGCGCCGAGCGCCCTCTTCATCAAATCAACTCTCCATGGTCAGATACCAAGGGCCATGAACATCAACAGTGGGTACGGAAGTGCTTTCCATGACTAAAGTACCAAGAAAAAGAAAGAAGGAAGCCGAAAGAAACTCGGAAACGGAGGGCAGATAAAAGTTCGCAAGCAAGGGAACGAAAGAAGTCCCACGTGAAAGGGAAAGGCCGAACGAAAGGAAGGGAGAAGCTTACTGAGGGAAGATGAGCGGAGAAGATCACCAGAAAGCCGAAAACCACCAAGAGGCAAGAACTAGGACAGCCGGAATGAGGCAGCCGCGGGCACCTTCGACGGAAGACGCGGAATGAAACAGAGAATGCAGCGTAAAGGCGAAGACGAAGGCTTTATGCGAACGAGGCTGGTCGGCCTCGTCCGTCGGATGCAGGTCACGAGAGGGGTCATCATCTCCGTCCATTTCAAAGTAATCGGGTCATCGGTACGGATCATCACCGCCACGCAAGAAGAGCCACGTGGCGCTCTGTCACCAGGTGCAATTAATGCGCCCATACCGCGCATGCTTCGACTTAATGAAGAGGATTTGCGTGATTTTCGAGAAGATTTAGACAAGCAAACATCCACGTTGAGCGACAAGACAACCAAAACGAAGAGCCGAGCGGCTGAATTTGGCATAAGGGCCGAACGGCTCAAGGGATATTATAAGCGACGGTAAGGCGACGACCGCCCGCTCGGACACATAGTCCAGTCAGTCGGACTCACTGCCTCCTTCGACTAGACTTGAAGGGAAGGCAAGTGATCCGGCGGTAAGAATGGGGGATCCACTTCCTGAAGGGTCTCAGCTTGAGGACAGATGGAGGGCTGACTAAGCGGTTAATGGCCGCGCCGAGCAGCTGAGTAGGTCCGAGCGGAACCAAAGATAACCCAGCCATGGGCTTGGGTTTCCGACGCCAAGGCGGGAAGACTGAATGGCCGAGCGGGTGTCCGCCCGGCTGGGACCGAAGGGCCGAGCGGGTGGTCCGCTCGGCCAGGATAAGGGCGAGGATACAAAGATTAGCCGAGCGGCCTATTCGTTCGGCTCAGGATATGGGATGTCAGCAAAGACATGTCTGATGATTACGCCGTACACAAGAGTGCAAGATGGAGGATCTCGCCGTCACATCATGGAGAGGTTGATACAGTAGCGGTATGGCCTTATGGATGCCCTTCTGACAAACCCATACCTGGGCATGGTCGAAAGCAGGTGATTGCTTTGATTGGCGCGCCCAGGCTCCTTCGAGAGGTCTATATAAGGCCTCCATTTCTTCATCGGAGGTACGCGGGTCTTAATCTCTGAAGCCACCTCTTTGTTATTCCTTGCCTGACTTGAGCGTCGGAGGGTCGTCGCCGGGGACCCCTCCCCGGCCCGACTTCTGTGCAGGTTCGCCGGAGGTCTGTGCAGCTGGTCGGAGATAGAGGAGAGCGCCACGTGCCCAGCGTCCGTCGATTCAGCGACTCGGACAGGATCAATAATAAAATTTCCTTAACTTTCCTTGATATGAATTAATTAAGAAAAATTAAACAAAATTTCCTAAACCTTCATGTCATGGCTGGCCACATCATTAAGAGCAAACAAGGCAATTTCAATCAACAATTAAAATTCCTTATTTGTCTTCGGAATTTTTTTTAAAAATAAAATTTCCTTTTAAAATCCCTTCATGGTTGATAAAAAGAAATTTCTATAATTTTAATTTTTCAACATGTGAATAATTTACAAAGAAGAAAAATAAAATATCTTTCCAATTTACAAATAAGGAAAGAGATCTAATATCTTTCTTTAATCTTTTGTAGATCCTTTTAAAAGAGATATTTTAATTTTTAATCTCTCCAATAAATTATATCTTTCACATAAGAAAAATTTAAAATTAGAATTCTTTTTAATTTAATGGGGGCCGACCACCTAAGCTTGGGTTCAAGCTAGGGCCGGCCACCCATGAACCAAGGCTTGGCCGACCCTAGCTTGATCCACAAGCTAGCTTGGCCGACCCCTACATCATGAGTATGAAGGTGGGTATAGGTGGGTATAGTACTTTATAAATAAGAGGCTATGATAGGGACCGAGAGGAGGAATTGGTTTTGGTCTCCCAATAAAATTAAGCATCTCGTGTTCGCCCCGAACACACAACTTTAATTTTATCAATAATAATTCATTCCACTAGAGAACTATTATTGAACTACCGCACCAATCCCAATTACATTTTTGGGCTCCTTCTTATTATGAGTGTGTTAGTCTCCCTGTGTTTAAGATGTCGAATGTCCACTAATTAAGTGAGTTACTGACAACTCATTTAATTAATATCTTAATCCAAGAATAGTACCACTCAGTCTTATCATCATGTCGGACTAAGTCCACTTGTAGGGTTTAACATGACAATTTTTATGAGCTCATCTTGGGGACATTATCAACCTAGATCACTAGGACACAGTTTCCTTCTATAATCAACAACACACAATATAAGTGATATCATTTCCCAACTTATCGGCCTTATTGATTCATCAAACTAAATCTCACCCATTGATAAATTAAAGAAATAAATATCAAATATATGTGCTTGTTATTATATTAGGATTAAGAGCACACACTTCCATAATAACTGAGGTCTTTGTTCCTTTATAAAGTCAGTATAAAAGAAAACGACCTCTGATGGTCCTACTCAATACACTCTAAGTGTACTAGTGTAATTATATAGTTCAGATAAACTAATACCTAATTACACTACGACCTTCCAATGGTTTGTTCCTTTCCATTTTGGTCGTGAGCTACTGTTTATAATTTATAAGGTACTGATAACATCATCTTCTGTATGTGACACCACATACTATGTTATCTACAATATAAATTAATTGAACAACTACAAATAAATGTAGACAATTTGACCAAATGTGATTCTTTATTTAAAATAAATGTTTACAAAAGCTTAGGCTTTCAGTATACACTCTAACACTAGTTTCACTCACTAGGGTCCGACTTCACTCACCAGGACTTCCACTACCTAACTTCACTCATTAAGGCTCGACTTTACTTACTCGAACTTCCACTACCTAACTTCACTCATTAAGGCTCGACTTTACTTACTCGAACTTCCACTACATAGTTTCACTCACTAGGGCCCAACTTCACTCACCAGAACTTCCCTTTGCCTAACATCCATTTAAAACTAGTCACTTAGTAGATTTTTCACTTTCCTAACCTGCGGTTGGGATTTACTCTTGTTAGTCTTCTAGTTCTGAGTAGACTTCTCTCTTTCAAATATCAAGTTCTGTTTGGATCAACCTTGTCAAACTGACTAAACTTAGGTATATTGTCAAACATCGAAACCCTCGAGGTTGATTGCACCAACAATCTCTTCCTTTTTAATGTTTGATAATTGTCTTAAGTTAGGCTTAGGTCTTAAGGGTTGTATACTAAAGTTTGAGAGATTCAAAAAGTTTGGGAGATTTAGACATATTTCTAACTTAAGATCACTTTTAACTTAAGATCACTCTCCCCCTCTGATACACATCAAAAAATATAAACTTAAGGTTACTCTCCATTAGACTTTGCACCAACAATAGCTTTTGAAAGACATAAATAAGTTGTAATACCTCGGTTCTGAGATTCTGGTTAAGTATGACTTAAAAGGTTAGATGGTACTATCCATATCATCAAGGTGCACATTCCTTTTCGGAAGCCCAAACTTAAGAACTCCAAAGTTAAGCATGCTTGACTTGGAGAAATCTTATGATGGGTGACCTCCTGGGAAGTTTCTCAGGGTGCATGCGAGTGAGGACAAAGCACGCTGAAAGGACCTCCGGTGGTTTGTGGAGTTAGTCGTCAACCCGATGGGCAATTCTGTGACGCTCTCGGTTCTGAGATTTTGGTTAAGTATGACTTAAAAGGTTAGATGGTACTATCCATATCACCACGGTGCATTTTCCTTTTCGGAAGCCTAAACTTAAGAACTCCAAAGTTAAGCGTGCTTGGTTTAGAGAAATCTGAGGATGGGTGACTTCCTGGGAAGTTTTCCAGGGTGCGTGCGAGTGAGGACAAATCACGCTGAAAAGATCTCCGGTGGTCTGTGGCGCTAGTCGTCAACCCAATGGGCAATTTTGGTGGCGTTCCTAGTTCGGTCAGGGTGGGGCCCGCCCCGGGCTGGGGCGTTACAGATGGTATCAGAGCGACCTTGCCATCGTGAGTGCACCTGTTGCAGGAGCACCCAGGGCACCACCTAGCGAGGGAGATTTTGGGATTTATTTGTGGTGTGATTCGTGGTTACACAACAAGGACGTTATGTCTTTAAGTGGGGGTGATTGTAATACCCCGGTTCTGAGATTCTGGTCAAGTATGGCTTAAAAGGTTAGATGGTACTATTTATATCACCAAAGTACACATTTCTTTTTGGAAGCCCAAACTTAAGAACTCCAAAGTTAAGCGTGCTTGGCTTGGAGAAATTTTTGGATGGGTGATCTCCTGGGAAGTTTCTCAAGGTGCGTGCGAGTGAGGACAAAGTATGCTGAAAGGACCTCCGGTGGTCTGTGGAGCTAGTCGTCAACCCGATGAGCAATTCTGATGTCATTCTGGGTTCGGTCAGGGTGGGGCTTGCCCGGGCCGGGGTTAAAGGGGACTTTCAAAATAAATTTTCAAAGTGGTATTGCAGACTAATTTTTAAAGTTAGTTTTGAAGGTAACTTTTGAAAGTTAAGCAACTTACCTTTTGAAAGTTAAGTAACTTTTGACAGTTAATTTTCAAAATATTTTTGCAAAAAACTTGTCAAGTATTTTTTAAAGACATGTTGTAAGTGTTTTTCACAAAATTTTTAAACATAAAATTTTATAAGAATTTTATAAAATATTTTTTAAAGTATTTTTAAAGAAGTTTTTCAAAGCAATATTCCAAAATAATTTTTTAAACAAAGTTTCAAAGATTTACAAAACTAATTTTTAAAGAATTTTGAAAATTTTGTTTAATCTTTCAATTATGACTCCCTCTTTAACTTGACACACCCTTAGGAATCCTTAGTAATAACAAGAAAATTTTCCTATATGTCTTAGGGTTTGATCTAAATAAAAAATAACTACAGTAATTTTCAAATCGAGTTTTTCACAAGGATTTTGAAAAATTATGTCAAAACTATTTTATCAAAATTTAAAAGATAAATTTTATAAAATATTTTATGCAATTAAATTTATCTTTCAAATAGTCTTCTCCTTAACATGATAGTTCCTTTTTAAACCCTTATTAACTGCAAAGATTACATACTTATATGTCTGGAGATCTAGAAGTTTATGGTTGATCTAAAGAATCTTGACACTAAGTGTTAGCCAATAATCATTTTCAAAAGTATATCTTTGAAAACTATACAATTAGTTGTAATCATAATTCAACCATTCTAGATTTTCAAGAATGGTAACCTTATGTATTTAAAGAGATGCTTAATATTTTTTTGTCCAAGGTAGAAATAATTTGATTTTTAATTAATTTGGATTAAAAGTTTTAACTTAAATAATATAAAATGAACTATAAATTTTTAATTAGGTTTGATTAATAAAATTACTTAAATTAATTAATTATGGATTAATTTATTATTCTTGAATAAATTTTAAATTAATCTCAAGTTATATTTAAGTTAAGTTTAATATTGTTTTCATATTAAATGTTTTAGTTAAATTAAATGAATTGATTAGTTGTAGATGATTAAGTTAAAATTGAGTTAATTAAGTTTGAATTGTTGAGTTTGAGTTGAGTGAGCGTAATTAAATGAGTTACAATTATTTTTGAAGTAACACAATTATTAAACTTGATCGATTATTATTAACTTTATTCAATTAATTAGTTTAATTTAGTATTGATTTAATTAATTAATTATTGATTTCAGAATAATTAAATTCGTATTAGTAAATTGATTATTAAATTTAGGATGAGCTTAACTAGTAATTAAATTTCAGATAAATTAATGATGATTAGTTATTAATTAATTAATATTTAAGTTAATTGAATTATTACTTAATTAAATTAATTAATTTAGATTTAATTGGGGTTAATTCTAATTAACTAGTTAATTTGAGTAAATTGAATGTCGACATTAATTTGATTTTTAATCTTAATTTATGTTTTAATTTTAACTTTTATTCTAGGTTTTAACTTAATTCTTAATTTAAGTTTAATTACGTTCAGTTTTAAATTTAGTTTTATTTAATTTTTGTTTTAATTAAAGTTTGATTTAGATTTGAGGTTAAATAAGTGTGTAAATTTTAATTAAGTTTTAGAATTTAGTGAAATTAATTAATTACATTTTTTATTTTAATTTAATTAATTTTCATTTAAGTTATTTTAATTCTAATTAATTTTAATTTGATTTAAATTTAAATTTTATTTTAATTTAATTTGATTTTGATTTTAATTTTAATTTTAATTTTAATTAATATAATCATCTCACCAGTCTAAGTTTTCAAATACAAGTATCTTATCATTTTGTGAGATGAGTTAAAGTTAGATTTTTAGGGGTTGGTTTAAATTATGTTAGATTTAATTTTAACTTTGGGTTAATCAAGCAGGTATTCTTTGAATAAATTTCTAAGCAGTGGTGAGTCACATGAGCATCATTAGAGTAACCACGTGCTTCGATATTTTTCAAATAGTCCTGTCCAAAGAATTTAGTACAAAACTTTGGTCTAACCAACTTAGATTGGTAAGAGATAGTTTCAGTTAGTTTCACTAAGTCAAATGCACCAGGTCGAACACATATGATTCTTCCTAGACATGTATAGACAGAGCTTCCCTAACCTACTATCATTCCAAACTTCTCTAGTACTATTTGTCAAGTTAAATTAGTCTCTAATTTATCTAGTCCTAATTACTCATCTAGGTAAACTATTATTTTGAAGATGTTAACTAATTTGGTGCCTCCTTGAATTATTGAACTTGGATTTCAGTTTTAGATTTGGTTTAGATTTGTTATTATTTTTATTAATTAGTTTTATAATTAAAAAATACTTGATTATAACTTGACTTGAGGAGTTCTAAGTTTTAAATTTGATTTAGACTTGTAACCCAAGTCTAAATTTTGTATATTGATAAAATTATCTATAATTGTTTCTAGTTTATCAAGTTTATCTTTCAAAAGTTTATTTTGTTTTCTTATTTTCTAAAATTTGAAGATAAATTTTTAAAATTTGAAAGATTATTAAATAATTTTGAATTAACTGATTAATTAAATTAATTGATTTATTTGAATGAGCATGCATATCTAATTTCTAGGGAGAATCTAAACTTGAGCAGTAGTGATTATCTAAGTTACTAACATGTGTAGAAAAAAAAAATTTCATGTATTATAAATTTACTAATCTTAGTTTACTAATCTTACCCCCCATCCTTGGGTCTTCTTTATAGGCATTGAAATCTGTAGTGACCTATCTTTTTGCACTTAAAGCATTGGATATGTTATTTTCCTTTTTGAACTTTTGGTGTTGACTTCTCCTTTACCTCCGGTTGTGTGGTTCGAGTATTTTAAGTGGGACACTTACTTTTGTAATGTCCTCTTTCACTGTATTTAAAATATATTATATGATCTTTGAATTTTTCATGTTTACCTTTTGAATCCTCGTTAGGATTCATCATCGTCTTAGATTCAAACTTTTGTTCTGACTCGGATTCAGATCCTTTTATCTTCTTCTTTGTCATTAATGTCATGAACCTAGTCTAGTCTGATTCTCCTAAATTTGATTTTGAGGATGACTTTGGGGAGTTAGACTCAAATTTGATTTTGAGTTTGACTTGATCTTCTAGCTTCGACGAGATCTTGTGAAGCTTGATCAGCTGGGTCCAAAGCTCGTATGCATTCTTAAACTTTTCTAATCTACATAATACCTTGTTAGGTAAAATACTACAAATTAATTCACTTATCTTTCTGTTTATTTCTGAGTCTCGAGAGAGCTTTTTAATATAAAAATTTGTCAATATTTTCACCTCCCAAGAACCATTTCATTCCTCGCTTCTAGTAGTTGAGATCTTCTTGATTATATGGTGGAGGTTCATGGATGCTCCGTCCTTCTTGATGAGACATCGGTATACTTGCAAAAAAAAAATATAGCCAAGAAGCAGTTTCCGAGACTTTATCTTGGGGAAAGTAGTGTGGTAGAAATGTAATTCAAAAATTGAATTGGCTCGAGTAGTATTGTACCAATTTCGAGCAATTCGACGAAATCAAAGCAGAAAACTAATCTGAAGAGGCAACAATGTTGGTTCAGATTGATTCAAAAAACTTAAAATAAAAAAATAAAGAAAAAAAGAGAAAAAAAATAAACCCTTTGCTTGATTATTGGTTGCACCAATTCAGAGCTAACAGAGCTTTGATACAACTTGTAGGATTGTAGCGCATGTGAGAGGGGGGGAGGGTGAATTACGTGGTTTTAAAAAACTTATCTTTTTAGTTTTATAAAATGAGTACACAACGGAAAGTAAATGATTAAGTAAAGGAAAAGAAGAACACAAGCGATTTTATTTAGTTCGAAGCCTTCAGTGACTCCTATTCTAAGACCCAGATCTCTCAGATCTATCGATGGGCAATCACTATAAAGTTCTTCCGGAATCGCCGGAAGAGAGAATTGAGTACAATAAAATCAAAAGGACAAGTGTAACAGCCTACACTTTCCTTAATGCAGTAATTAAACAATTAACAATACTTTCGTTACTCAACACGTGAAGATTCTTGGATTGAGCTCAATGTCTAACGGCTTCTCTGCATTAGTATGGCGTAGCAGAGTCGCAACACAGCGAGATGCCGGGAACTCGAAAGATCACTTGTAGAAGTCATGAATAAGTTGGTCTTGAGCCGCGGCCTAGACTCCCTTTTATGGAGCATTGGAGGCACCTTCAATGCCACTGAAGGTGCTTCCACCTTCAAGGCTTATCCCCAAACACGACACCTCTTATCATCGATAAAGTCTTCTGCGTTATCCGATCGAAGGCATCTTTAAGGTTATCCTAGCTCAAGGCGCCTTCCATGCGGTTAAAGGCGCCTCCGTGCCCTCCTACGTGGAGTCTTTGAGTAGGCCTCCAAGGTGCCTCCACTCGTACAGGAGGCACCTCAGGAGATTGAATTTGATTCTTTCGTCCTGCTAAATGTATTAGTCCAAGAAAACAAAGTATACCTTGCAAAACTAAGTTAACATAATAAAAATAAGTAATATTAATTAGACCTTGTATTTCCAAAATCAGGATCTAGTCAAGGTCTCAATTTAGAATCTAAACTGGACCTATGGCTAAAGTCCCTAATTGGGACTCATCCTCACTGGAACTCTCTCCTCCAATGCTTACCTCCACTTATCTTCCAAACATCTGATCCTTCAGACCTGTTTGGACTTTCACTGGTCTTGCTTAGTATCTGGCCAAGCTGATCTACTAAAACTTACCTACAACACTAAGTTAGCACAATAGATATAAAATAGTAGAAAAAAAAGTATTGCCTCCAAC
Organism: Zingiber officinale; assembly: GCF_018446385.1. NCBI lineage: Eukaryota > Viridiplantae > Streptophyta > Magnoliopsida > Zingiberales > Zingiberaceae > Zingiber > Zingiber officinale. The sequence goes on along the minus strand of NC_055999.1, from coordinate 8,985,548 downwards.
ACTAAGTATCTGGCTTTGCTAGTCCGGTTGACTGCGCATGGTCAACCAGAAATCAGTCGATCGCACATGCTTGGAGTTTACTCCTCCAAGACTTTTCATTACCTAGGGTTACCACCCCCTAGAGTTGTCCAGCTTCACTCACTAGGACTTCCATTGTCTGGCTTCACTCACCAGGACTTTCATCACCTAGCTTCACTCACTAGGATCCGACTTTACTCACCAGGACTTTCACCACATAGCTTCACTCACTAGGGCTCGACTTTACTCACCAGGACTTCCACCACCTAGCTTCACTCACTAAGGCTCGACTTCACTCACCAGGACTTCCATCACCTAGCTTCACTCACTATGGCCTACCTTGACTCACTAGGACTTCCTCTTACCTAGCTTCCAGTTAGGATTAGTCACTTAGAAGATTTCTTACTTGCCCAACCTATTGTTGGAACTTATCCTTGCTAGTCATCTAGTCCTGAGTAGACTTCTCTTTTTCAAACATCAAGTTCTATTTGGATCACTGCTTGGTCAAACTGACTAGACTTAGGTACATTATCAAACATTGAAACCCTCGAGGTCGATTGCACCAATACGTCCTGACACTGGTTCCACGAGAGAGATGACCCAGGCGCCCTACTATACTATTTTAGTGTAGATTTAGGGGCTTCAATTGATTAGAAATTATTAATTTGATTTTCACATGTGATGGATGCAACCTTATTAGGGGCATGAGAAGGATCGTCGATATAATACGTTTCTAACTAAAGTGAAACAGGAGCCCTTCTTTTAAGTAGTCGAGCTTGTTTCTGATCAACGGGCATAATTCTTTGCTTGAGATAAGCAATGATGGGTATTCTCCAATTGGTAGGTTCATCCTAACTTGTGGCTTGGTCAATCTACGAAACTAATAAAGTTTGAGACATGCAGTCGTCCATTCTTCAAACTGCCAGTGTGCTTGCTAATTTAGTCAACTCATTCACCTTTTGATTATCCACTCGAGGAATATTCTACAAAGTGATCTCTCAAAAATCTTTCAACCTTTCAAAAATGTCCGCATATCACCGCAATTGGTCATTTTTTATCTCAAAACTTCCTTCTAGCTACTGAGCAACCAACTGAGAATTTGAATAAATGATCACTCGGGCGGCCTTGACCTATTTTGCTACTTGAAGTACCACGAGTAAGGCTCCATACTTGGATTTATTATTAGACGCTCGGAAGTCGAGCCAGATAGAAAGTTGGAGCACATCTTCTCCAGGAGATATTAATAATATCCTGACCCTGCTGTCTTGCCGGGTGGAGGAGTCATCCATATAAATCTTCCAAGTCCCATCTACTTTTTGGTCTGGAACTTCTGTTAGAAAATTTGCTAAAGGTTGAGCTTTAATGGTTGCCTGCGGCTGATATTGAATATCGTATTTGCTCAATTTGATTCTCCATTTGATCAGCCTCCCAGAAGCTTTAAGCTTCATTAGCACCCAACTTAGAATATTATTAGTAAGGACTGTGATCGGATGAACGAGAAAATATAACCTCAGTAAGCGGGTAGTGAGTGCCAATCCAAGAGCCAATTTCTCTAAATTAGTATATTTGTTCTTGGTGTCTTCCAACAAGTGGCCTAGAAAATAGATGGAGTATTGTATATTGTCTTCCTATCGGAGCAACACTATGGTGACTGCTCCTTCAGATGCTGATAGGCAACCCATAACATTTCTCCTGCTACCGATTTAGAGAATAAAGGTAGTTATGACAAATACTCTTTCAATTTGGCAAAAGTTTCATTGCATTTTATGTCCCACTCAAACTTGAAAGTTTTCCTCAAAACCTTAATAATGGGTAGACTCGGATTAGCTAAGCGGGAGATGATCAAAAGTGATGTAATTTGCCCAACTAATCATTGTGCTTCCCTATTGTTGCAGGGGAAGTCATGTTCTGGAGCGTTTGGATTTTCTTGGGGTTCGCCTTGATTCCTCTCTCAATCACTTTATACCTAAGAATTTTCCATATTTTGACCCCAAATAAACACCTATTGGGGTTTAGTTTAAGTTTGTACTGCTTGACCGTACGACATGTTTCCTCAATATATGCAATTAAGGTTTTAGATCGGAAAGACTTGATTAAAATGTTGTTAACATACACCTCAATATTTCTTCCAATTTGATGCTTAAAAACTTGACCCGTGAGTCATTGATAAGTCACTCCTGCATTCTTCAAATTAAAGGAATGATAGTATAACAAAAAGTTCCGTTAGTGGTTATGAAACTAACCTTTTCTTAATATTCGGAAGCCAAGAGAATTTGATGATAACCTCGATAAGCATCCAACATGTATATGAATTCACAACTGTAAGTAGAATCTACCAGCTAATCAATACGGAGCAAAGGGTAGTAATCTTTTGGATAGATTTTATTGAGGTCCCGAAAGTCGATGTAAACTCTCCATTTGCCTCTCGATTTGAACACCAGCACCACGTTAGCTAGCCAAGTAGGGAATTGAACTTCCCGTACATCTCCAGCTTCTAATAACTAGTCAATCTCCACTTGAATCATTTGGTCATGTTCATGTGAGAAATTTTGCTTCTTTTATTGAATGGGTCGAACTTCTGACAGTGTGTTTAGTCGATGAATCATTATAGTTAGGGAAACGCCTGTGACATTCTTTAATGACTAGGCAATGACATTATGATTACTTGAGAGACATGCAATTAGTTCTTGTTTGAGCCATAAAGGGAGGTTTGTAGCTACTTGAGTGACCCCATCTGGACAGTCGGGATGAACCCGTATGCTTTCATAATTTTCCTTTGGTCGGGATATCAACATCTCTTGGATGACTTGGACAACATTATCTTGAGTTCAATGGGCCTTGCGTGAGTTGATTCGGATTATATCTATGTAACATTTCCTCATCACCAACTGGTCACCTTGTACCTCCCTAACTCGGCTCTCCACCAAAAATTTAATTTTTTGATAAAAAGTGAAGACTACTACTTGGAAGGTATTCAGTGTCGGCCTCTCCAGTATGGCATTATAGGAAGAGGAGATGTTTGAAATAATAAAGGACATCTATTGAGTTCGTATTAGTGGATCCTCCCCTAAGAAAATGGAGAGGTTAATATGTTCGACAAGTTATACTTCAAGCATCAATTTTATTCTTGCATGTACTTTTTTCTTCTTCCTTCTAACAAGATCAAATGGAATCTTGGGGTTCCTTTGAGGAAGAATAGGACTGTCGGCTTGTAGGTTAATCATCATCATGATGGCAATGACGTTTGTAAGGTTTAGGAGATTTTCTTTTATTGGGTCAACTTTGATTGACATTCCATTGATCATTTACTTGTTTCAATTACCTCGCATATTGCTAGAAATCTCTAATGGAGTGAATACTTGATTAATGGTAAGCATAGTATTAAGTCAACCCCAGGGATTTTCGATCAAATTTGGGAGTAGGAGTTGAGATTACCTCTACTGTTTGTACCACCTTTTCCCATATTAGATTTGTGAACTCGTGATTTCGCAAGGGTAGAGGAGGGACTTTACAATCTGGATGAATGGGGACAAGGGCTGGAGTTAGAACTATTAGGGTTGCAAGATTGTAAACATAATCCCATATTGAAAACATATAGGAAAAATTATGATTTAAAAAGAGAAATTTTAATTAATCTTTCCTTTTTTGTAGTTGTCTACATGTTTTAAAAGAGATAGATTAATTTTAAAACTTTCCTTTATTGTCATGTACAATAGGAAATTTAAAAGAGAGAGATTTTAATTGTTATTAAAATTTTCTTTTTTGCCAAGACCAAGGATTATAAAAGACAGGTAGAGGGTGCCTTATGAAAAACCTAGCCTTACCTCCTCTTCTATTTTCCTTGTGGCTGAAACTCTCTTTTGTGGTCGGCTCATCTTCTTTTCCTTTGGTGGTCGGCCCTTGCTTCTCCCCTTTCTCCTTGTTTTCTTTCTCTCAAGGTCGGCGGCACATCAAAGAAGTTCCATCACCTTGGTGGCCGGCTAATTGGAGGAGAAGAAGAAGAGAAGGAGTTTCCTATTTTGGCATCCCTTGGTGGCTCGAGAGTCTTGGAGGAGAAGAAATGGTTCGGGTGGATTCCATCTTGGTAGATCGTTGCCCACACAATGTCCAAGAGGAGGAGAGGAATACAACAGAAGATTAAGAGGACTTTAGCTACAAAAAAAGGTATAACTAATTAATGGTTTCTGCTTCGAATTAATTAGTTAGTTTTCTTTGCATGGATTTTGAAATACCAACACAAGAGGCTAGCAATTTTATGTTTCAATTTCGTGCTATCGATTTAGTATTTCAATTTTACGTTTTAATCTTGTGCTTCTATTGAATTCTCTGTAGTTAAACTTAGGGTTACTATAAGAAGTTAAATATCCAATTTCTTTGAAAGGGATTGTCTAGGAAGTGGTGGATGATCCCATAACCAAGAAGGCCTAGTGCCTCGCCATGTTTAGCCTGGAAGCCAATCTTTGAAATAGATATTTAATTAACTTCTGTAATATGGTTTAACTTAGAAAAATCACATCGGTTAAACTTGAAGTAAAAATATTAAGTATTGTTTCCAATCTAAGTTTAACTTCTGAAGAGCAACTTGGATTAATAATGTTAAGCATCATTTGTAATCCAAGTTTAACTTCAGTAGAGCACATGGGTAGCTAGGTTAAGTTCTGTGCTTGTACAAATTTTTGTACAGGGGAACAGAACGGAATCCAGGTGTAGCAACCAACACTTCTAGCCAAATCTAAAGGCAAACACAGTTTCATATGTCGCTACTTGTCTTCATTGTCAGAAACACCAGAGCCTCTCTCATCGCCCAACTGAGTTCTTAAAAACTTTTACCATGGACTGCCCTTTTGATTAATGGGGTATGAATATCATGCGTTTCTTTCCCATCGAGCAACAACAACAGAAGTTCCTTTTAGTAGCAGTAGACTATTTTTTTCAAATGGATGGAGGTTGTATCGTTAGCCTAGATAACTGAACAAGAGGTCATGAAGTTCTTGTGGTAATATATCATTTTGACATTCAGTCTGCCTATAAAATTATTTCAGACAATGGATGATAATTCCACGGTTGTCGACTGAAGGAGTGGTGTGAAGAATTTGATATTCAAAAAGCCTTCACCTCGATGGCATTTCCTCAAAGCAATGGACAAATCGAGGTGGTCAACAGGGAGATAGTAAAAGGAATGAAAATTAAATTAGATCATGTCTAAGGGAGCCGGGTAGATGAATTACCCAATATCCTCTCGGCCTATTAAACGACCCTCGAGAGAATATAGGAATGATAACATTCCATCTCATCTATGGCAAGAAGGCAGTCATTCCATTGGATGTCAGTGATGAATCTATCAGAAAAAATATTTATAGGCAAGGAAATGATGAACTACGTCTTTTTGACTTGGAAATGATTTTGGAGACCAGGGAGAAAGCTACCACCTGACTTGTAGCATATCGCTAGCGGATGCACCTCAACTACAATAACGGGTAATTGCTCGCTCATTTCAAGTCAGAGACCTAGTTTGGAAGAAAGTGAAGCTAGTAGAGGATGTGAGCAAGCTTAAACCTCAATGGGAGGGACCATTTCGGGTAATGGAAAGGTTAAACTTAGAAGCATACTACCTTGCAAATTAAAGTAGTAAGAGGCTGGATCGACCATAGAGTGTCAATCATTTGAAGCCTTATCACTCCTAAGCTCTTCCAATATCCTACAATTATCTTTATGCATTTTCTCAAAAAAAAACATTTATTGTACCCACTTGTTTAACAAAAATGAAAGAATTTTTCTCATATTGGTTCTTCCTAAACTCCAGCGACTTCGATATAGTTGGGATTGAGATCCTTCTGGCTACGATATCAACCTCACCCTTGTAAGCATATATTATATCGCACATCCCCTTTTCATGGCCCAAACTCCCTTGACTCAGACATAGTCGGGCTGAGATCCTTCCGGCTGAGATATTAACCTCCCCTTATAAAGGGGTCGATCATATATAGTATCACCCATGTCTTTTTCAAGGTCTAAACTCCCCCGACTCGGACAAAGTCGAGTTAGAGATCCTTCCGGCTATGATATCAATCTCCCCTTGCAAAGAGATTGAGCATATATAGTATATCGGTCGTATCTTTTTCAAAGCCTAGACTCCCCCTACTCGAACATAGTTGTGATTGAGATCCTTCCGGCTACAATATCAACCTCCCCTTATAAAGGGGTTGAGTATATATTGTATCATTTATGTTCCTTTCAGGGCCTAAACTCTCCCGACTCAGGCATAGTCAGGGTCAAGATCCTTCCTGCTGCGATATCAACCTCCCCTATAAAGGGGTCGAGCATATATCATATCTCCTATGTTCTTTTCAGGTGTCCAGACTCCCCAGACTCAGATATAGTCGGGGTCGAGATTCTTCCGACTGTAATATTAACCTCCTCCCTATACAGTGGTTGAGCATATATCATATTGCTCATATCTTTTTCAAGGCCCAGACTCCCCTGACTCGGATATAGTCGGGATTGAGATCCTTTGGGCTGTGAAATCAATATCCTTCTTCAAAGGGGTTGAGCATATATCATATTGTTCATGTCCTTTTCAAGGCCCAGAATTTCCCAACTCAGACATAGTCGGGGTTGAGATTTTTTGGTTGTGGTATCAAACTTTCTCTGTAAAGGGGTCCAGCATATATCGTATTGTCTGTGTTCTTTATAGGGTCCAAACTCCCCCGACTTAGATATAGACAGGGTCGAGATCCTTTCGGCTATGATATCAACCTCCCTCTGTAAAGGGGCCGAGCATATATCGTATCACCCAGTTCATTTTTATGGCCCAATTCCCCCTAGCTCAAGCATAGTCAAAGTTGAGGTAAAAGTCACAACAAAATCATTAAAATCTTAGCAAGAATGCAAATTTATATAGGGAATTGAGAAACCAAAAGTTTCATTATACACACGGATGCCAAGTACAAAAAAAAGAAGAAAAATTCATGTAAAGTCTACCACGTCTTCTTTGTGGATGTCGTTTGAAATCTTGGAGTACTTGATAGTTGGAAAATTCTTGTTGGAGAGCAACATCAAGGCATCATCCATGCCATACCGCACCATTCGGGCCAAATGAGTGTCGATCATAACAAAAAATTCCTCGAATTTGAGGAATTCCTCCTACTTAACAAACTAGCTCTTGTTTTCGCCAGCATGATACTTTTGGAGCTCAGCCGTCAAGCCTATTAAATGATCCCTATAGGCCTCGAAGATGGCTTGTAGTTCAACCTTGGAGACTTTTATAATTTCAATCTCAGCCTGGTTGGTCTCAACTTCAAAGCGGGTATTCTCTAGCTCACAAAGTTGGGTCTCAGCTAACACTTGACCATATTTCACTTCTTGGTGTGCAAACTCCAAGGCCGCCCAAAGTTCATGTTGGTACAGTTGGCACCAATGATCAACTTGAGTTTTGATGAATGTTAAGTGGATTAAAGTTTGATGTGTTATTGATCTAACATTGTTACTGAGTATGCAGGGTTGACTAACTTAACGGGTCAAGAGAATCAAACACTGGCAGGAAGTCCAGTTAGGACCTGTGAATATTGATTGACGAATTCTAGATGTAGGATTCTGGCAGAAGGTCAGGATTTTCGATTCCCAATGGGTTGAAGTTTGGATGTGCGATTCTGGCAAGAGGTCGGGATGTTCTATTCCCGATTAGCGAAGTTCAGATGTGTGATTTCGGCAGAAAGACCTGGTGGATCAAATTGGACATCAAGAAGGTAGCTTGACATTTGGTAAGTGGAGGTAAGTCATCGGAGGAAAGTGACTTAGTGAGGACATATCCCATTTGAGGGGACAATAGGTATTAATCTGGTTTAAGTTTATTTGGAAAATCTAAACTGAGACCATGACTAGATCCAGGTTTGGAAGACAGGATTTAATTAATACTATTTTTATTATGCTAACTCTATTTTATAGGTTATTATTTATTTTGGGCTAACATAAACTGGCAGGATCGAATTACACAAAATAATGTCTCGGGTGAATAGTACCCGAAGCGTCTTCCATGTGAAGGAAGACACCTTGAGCTGGGCGATGAAAGGTACATGTGAGGGCTTGGAGGATGTCTTTAGTTGGATAACTCAAAAGATCTCGATGATTATAAGGCACTAGTTTTATAGGATAAACTTTGCCTATGGAAGGCGCCTTCAACACTCAATAAAAGGAGGTTTCGCCCAAGGCTTCTATACAACTGATATACAACTCTTCTACAAGCTTTTGCGCATTTGTTCGACACTCCTAATGCTCCAACTTTGTGTTGCTGCTCTGCTACGATGCTGCTACACTCGACTACTATTGAGGAGTCGTCCAACACTGAGCTCGAGCCGACTGTCTTCAAATAGTGTTGGGTAACAAAAGTTTGAATTTATACTTAAATATTATTTAAAAGGAAAGTGTGGCTTATTAAACTTATTCTCATCTTTTTATACTCGATACCCTCTTTCGGCGATTCTAAAAAAGGTCATTAATGGATTACCCATCGATAGGTCTTAGGGACTTGGGTCTTGTGTAGGATTGTAAGCATTAGAAGGGGGTGAATAACGCTTATGGCTTTCACGTTCATTTAAAACTTAGAGAGACAAGTGGCAATGGAATAAAGAAACGAAAAGAGAATAGACAACACTAACAAGGCAAGATTTACTTGTTCAAAGTGAATGATGACTTCTACTCCAAGGCTTGCACGTGAGAGTACTTTCGTTGGACAATCACTAATCAATTAAAAAAGTTACAAGAATGATTACAATTGAATAAGTAACTTCAACTAACCACATGATACAGAAGACTTAGAGAATCATATCTGTAGTGTAGTCATCATCTGTTACGCATGGCAAGTGTACGGTTACGTTGTCAGTAATATAAAAGATTATCATATCGACAGGGACTGTTGATTAAGAACTAGTTAAATTTGCACGGCGAATTATCTGGACAAACGTAAGATTTATGGGAAAAGAGAGTAAGAGAAAGAGAAGAGGGAAAAGAGAGAATGGATCTCAAAGAGGGGTTGAGCTAAGAGGATGGAGGATGGTAGATTCTAGAATTTGGTTTCCTTGTAATGATAGGCAATGTTACATAAATTTCTTAGTTCCTATCCTCTATGTTCATGCTCTTGTAGGAAGTTAGATACATTACCGACTCTCCCCTGTAGTGGATAAGATGGCATGATCTCTTACTCTATGTCCTATGCTACTAAATGGAAGTGATTCCTATGAAGTCCATTAGCGGGGCAGCCCTGTCATGACGCTCATTGATCATAAAACATAGAAATATGCTAACACACAATAACATAGAAATACTGATTATGCTCAATCCCCTACTTCTTTGTGAAGATTTGCTTCTCCTTTCAAAGTGATACCCTAGACGTCCATTAGTGGGGCAGCCCTATCACGACATCCCTCGATCATACGATCTAGGGTATTCCCCCTATGGGATTAACAATTCTACACAACTATTTGATAAAGTATGCAAAAGATATATATAAGCATTCACACACATACATTATCAAACATGAACAAGACATTAACAAGTCATTGAATAGAAACATGACAAATCTACATAGTTTTACATCTCCATCACATCACAAATACTCCCTAATCCTAGATCTAGAGATCTACTCCATTGCAAAGGAAGAACAACCCCAAAATATAAAATAAAGCATACTTACAACCCTAGGTGTGAGAAGAAGGGGAAGAAGAGATGCTTGCCGATGATTCTGATGTCTTGGGGATGCCTCCTTGCTCCGGAGATGGATAGATCTTCAAGGGAATGGAGGTGAATGAACCTCTAGGGTTTCCCTCTAAGGGGAGAACCCTTTTCCAAGGAGAGGGACGAAGTCCCAAACCCTAGATGAGTCAAAAAATGGGGATATTGACCCTTTTATACCTCCTCCAAGTTGCCCTGGAAAATCAAGATTACAGGGGTCCGGAAAACTGGATTTTTTACCCATTAAGCCAGATTTTCTCATGATTCACTCTGAACCAAAGTTATATCTCTTGAAATTATCTTCAATCTAATACTTGGATTGAGCCCTAGTTCCAATCAAACCGAAAGTTATGGCAGTTCAAAGTTTGGTCTGCAGTCTGGGCGGAGGTCCAATTGAAACCGTGGTTGGGAGGCACGACCAAGACATTTAGCAGGGGTAGACAATGTTTTCTCTCTGTTGGATCTGAAGCAAAGTTGTAGATATTGAAGTCAGCTACCTTTCAGTATAAAGAATAGCTTGAAACTCCAATGGAGCGTAAAGGTATGGCCAAATTATGATCGATCTGCAATCTGCCCAAAATTTAGCACAGGTCTGTTTTGGCATGGCACAGCCCGTCTTCTTCGTTACACGGTCGTGTGGAATCCACACGACCTCACACAGCTTTCTCTAGGGTTGAGTCACATGGTCGTGTGGCTCACACGGTTGTGCCCTTCCTCTTCTCTGCCAAAGTCACACAGCCGTGTGGATTGACATAACCGTGGCCTTCTTCGCCTCTGTAAAGTTGGCACGGTCGTGTGCTGCTTAGCGGCGGGGATAATGGCACGGCCGTGTATCTCACACGGATGTGGCCCTCTTCACATCTGGATTGCAGGCATGACCGTGCCATTTGGCATGGCCGGAACATGCTAATGGCCACACGGTCATGTAGCCTACACGACCCAAGCTCTTGTGTGTATTTTTGCTCCATTTTCACTCCAAATAGCGTCCTGTCAATAAAAATAAGCAAAGAGCAGATCTCTAAACAAAATATAATGGAAGTATGATATTATAATGAAATTGGGTGCAATAAACATAGATTATGCACATGAAATATAAGTAGATGTGCGTCCAAACATACATAAAAGTGTATATAATCTACGCACATCACACCCCCAGACCTAAACCTTTGCTTGTCCTCAAGCAAAAACTGCATCTAGACTCATGTGGTTAAGTAGTGCATCATAATCTCTAGTAAATCAATCTAATCCTATCAAATGATTTTATTGGTGAGCAAGATACAAAAGTAGTTTGAGTATGACCTAAGTAGTAGTCCTCCGTGCTCAGTGCAATGGTGACCTATGTTTATCAAGTTTCAATCCCTAAGCCTAGTCAAGTCGTCATAAAACTGTGTTCCCTATACTTCTGGCGATAGGCACTTACCTGCCACTCACTTGGTTCATCCTTCTCAATCTACCCAAGGTCTCAAAGGCATGCTCGATATCAAGGGAAACATAGCAGTTATTTCCCCAGTAACCTAACTCGGTCTCAAAGGGATAACTTACTAGTTTCCACCCACGACAACTATTTTTTATATCCCTTATTCATTTATTTTTTTTCATCATTTCATTTTTTTAAGTGATTACAAGATGTAATACTTGTATACAAATGCACATAAATGCAAATGTTGGGATATTTTAATTTTTCCAAATGAGTTTACATGATTCGAGCCTCATCCAGTAACCAAAATGTAGTTTGAGAAATCACCATAGAAACACTAGTACTAATCAAATTCTATGAATCATGACTATTTTTAGAGTTATCAACAATCAAAACTAGGCAAAGTGTATAGAGGTCCTAAAACAACGTCAATACTTAAACTCTTATAGTAAAAACATTGCTTACTTCATGCTATCATAGATAGAAAAAGATGTATCACTAAACATACTAGCACTATAAGTAACCCATAAATCACATAAAATCTAGAATAAATGTGCTAGTATTTTTCAAAAGGAACAAATAATCATGATGTGATGAATGATGCAACTAGCAAAAAATTTTATTATGCAAAAAGAAGAATATACCAAAAGTTAAACTAAACCTAATGCATCTAATGCATCCCCCTAGATTTAAACTTTTCATTGTCCCAATGAAAACTAAAAACAATGTGGAGGAGATTAAAAGTAAGAGAAGTTACTAAATGATGCGTGCCAAATGCCCATGTCATTAACTTTCTCATCATGTAGTTGCACTCCTCCTAATCTTTGAGTCATATAAAAGAAGATTGACAACAAAAATTAAGTAGAGAATATATGTTTATTATAAAGAAAGAAATGAAACTAGATAGAACTAAAGACATAAAAGAAAACAAGGAAAATGAACTTAGGTTGCCTCCCAAGAAGCGCTTGTTTAAGGTCATTAGCTCGACCACCTCATTAGATTCATCTAAATCTCACTCTTGGAGGGGTAAGATATTTTAGAACCCTCCTATCAGAGGCTCTTATTATGGAGGGAACTTTCAATATTGGAGTTAAAAAATGAAGTATTGCTCTCTCCATCTTCGTCTTCTTTGAAGTTTTTTTCAGGTGATTGAAGACAGTTTAGATTGAGCTTCCAAATATCGACCTTATGAAAATCTGCACACTCAGAAGAAATACAAATCTCCCACATACATGTTAAATAAGATAGAACCAAAACCATATTAAGATAAACAGAATAAGAAATAAAAATTGAATCACATCCAACAAAGTCAAATATAGGTATCTTTATAAAATTTTCTAAATGATCACAAGAAGTACTAACCTTACTTTACTGAGAGATGCTTGAATGTTCTAAACATGTAGATGTGACTTCCTCTGAATCAAATGATGGTTCTGGCTCTGGCTCAGGTGTTGGTCCTAGAAAAGGTGGTGATTCTTGAGACTCTGCCAACTCTGCATAAGTTCCTACACATTGGTCCACAACATGTTCAATCTTTGCAACTCTCATAATGTTTAAGGGTTGTGTGAACAAAGGAGGTGATTCTTGAGATGCTGCTTCCACAACACATCTCCCTACACTTTCTTCCATATCATCATCATCAACACATACATCAAAAAATAAACCAACATCAATATCTTCAATAGGAGAATCAATTACAAGAGGATCAATAACTTCACTTGCAGTTTTAAGTTGATCTACCACATCACATTCTTCATCTGAAAATTCAATTTCATCATAACACCCTGTAAACCCAGATAGTAGATCTAAAAACTTAATATCCTCTGTATTATCATCATAATCCTCATCCAAAGAGTCTTCATCTTCATATACATCCTAAAATCTGCACTCAACCATATTTGGATCACAGAACTTTTTCAAGTCTTTGTTTTCATTGACCTTCACTAGCCTTTGTGGAAAAGGAACCCTTAGTAAAGGTCTTGGGAAAGATTGAACTTCCTTTTTCTCATATTCTCTTTGAGCTTACGGAGGAGGTCCAACTTGCTTATCTAATGTTGATGTGATTAATCGTGAGGGAAGGACACTTGTGACCTTTGTGAACTTCTTGGAGTAATGGAACTGAGTTCTTGTGCTCTTCTATTATTCTTCTTCTCAATTCTAAACAAATCCTTCTTTAGAAGTTCTTCATGATTCTTGCCACTACTCAACTTAATACCATTATCATTTACACTAGATCTTGTCTGTGTAGGAGGAAGGCCTTCTTTGAACCATTTTGAAACTATGCTACCAATCTTTTCCCCCAAATGTTTGAACTCCTCATTCTGTGACTTGTGAATTTCAACATTCTTGGATGGTTGAACTGTAATTTGTTTGACAGGCTCTCTTGCATTTCTGGCTTATACTTCTTGAATTTTTTAGGGAGATTCCATCCAACTTTTGTTCGACCATTCATGGAGGTTCAATGCCACTTGATCAATTAACGTATATGCTTCATCTACACTCTTGTCCATAAAAAAACCTCCAACTGATGAATCTAACAAACACTTATTTGAGAAAGAAATTTCCCTATAAAATATGTGCAGGGTCAGCCATTTTTCCAAACCATGAAGAGGGCACTATCTTTGTAGAATCTTGAATATGTCCCATGCTTCTAATAATGATTCACCATATGCCTGAGCAAAATTTGTGATGCAATTCCTCATATAAATTATTCTACTTGGAGGGAAAAAATGATTCAGAAATTGCTTTTCCAATTGTTTCCAACTTGTGATGCTTTAAGGATAGAGAGAATATAACCAAGTCCTTGCTTTATCCTTGATACTGAAAGGAAATGCCATCAATAGAACTACATCTGTTGACACTCTTTCACAGTTCACCATATCACAAAGCTCTAGAAATGTCTTAAGGTGCAGATAAAGACTTTCTGATACTTCTCCTCCAAATTTGTAACCTTGTATCATGAAAATTAACTCTGTGTCTAGTTGAAAACTTTCTGCTTCAATATGAGGCTGCACAATGGGAGATAAAAATCTTACAGAAATGGGTGCAGAAAAAATCTCTTAAGGACCTGCTTGACATGTTAGTGCTCATGGTATCTAAAAAAAATTATAAGGAAAAATTAAAAATACAGAATTAAAGACAAGAAATAAAATGCATAATGAAAACAAGAAAGAAAATGAAAAAAAAAAGAAAAAGAAAAATGTCTAGAGTAACTTATATGCTAATCAACTAATGTTAATCGAAAATAGTCCCCGACAACGACGCTAAAAACTTGTTATGCACCGCAAGTGTACGGTTACGTCGTCAGTAATATCAAAGATTATCTTATCCACAGAGACTGTTGATTAAGTACTAGTTAACTTCGCACGGCGAATTATCTAGACAAATATAAAATTTATGGGAAAAGAGAGTAAAAGAAAGAGAAGAGGGAAAGAGAGAATGGATCTCAAGAGGGGTTTAGCTAAGAGGATGGAGGATGATAGATTCTAGGATTTCGGTTTCCTTGTAATGCTAGGTGATGTTACACAATGTAACACCCCAAATTTCATGATTTGGAGTCCTAAAAGACCTTATTAAAATCTAGAAATGCATTAGAAAAATTCTAGGGATTTTTATAAATTTTTAGAGTATTTTTATGGAATTTTTGGAGTTCGTTTGGTATTTTTAGAAAGAGGAAGAAGTAAAATAATAATAATATATGTTGAAGTCAGGTTTTGAAGCCAAGATCACAGACCCGAACCCGAGTCTTTAACGAACTAGCCCAACCAGCTGAGCTACACGATTTTTGTTAACCTTATAAGGAGCGAAATGTATATATGCAGTAGTTGGAACGTTTAAAATAAATTGGAATAAAAGTGCGTGGCTGAGGGATCGAAGCCGAAACCCTTGACCCGAGCACAACCCTACTAACCAACTGGGCTAGCAGTTGTTACTTGATCAAATGAATGAAAAATTTTATTTAAGTAATAGAAGTTAATAGTAAGAAATAATAAGAAGAAAATAGGTTGCAGCCGAGTTTCGAACCTGGGAGCCGGGCCTTAAGCAGAACGCAACCCACCAACAGACCAGCCGAACTTTTCTTAACTAAACTTATATCAAAATATATTTAAGTAGTACTAGTTAACAGAAACCTTAGAGTATTAAAAGGAAGAACTTAGGGATTAATCACAAAACCTAAATTCCTTCCTCACCCTTTCTTCTCTCACGCGGCGACGACGGCAACTTCTCGGGCGGAGGACAAAGTCGCGGCTAGGGCATAGTTTTTCGGCGGCCGGCCAAGGTTCATCCGAGAGCTCCTCACCTTCCCGAGATCCTCTCACCGAGAAGAAGCTATAGGCGCAAGGAGAGGCTGGGAAACTCGAGCTATCCGAACCCTAGAAGCCTTTTCTCCTTCGGTAGAGAGTCTAAGAACGCAATGTAAGTCGCTACTCACCTGCAGTAGGATAGTTCCGAGATTTCATCTTGTGATGTTTCCTGGATTTTCGTGTGCTAGTGCATGATCTTGTTTTGTGCCGAGTTTATGCTTTGCTGGAAACAATCCAGAATCTGTAGATGACCTAGTTGCATTTCGTTTGGATTTTGTTCTTTCTTGATTTCAAGATATGTGGTAAAGTTGTTGCTTAAGCTTTCTGCCGTGAATTCTTGCAGAATAGTTAGGAAAGGGTTTTTGTTTTGTTTTAAGTCTTCAGCAAGCTTAATTTGGTCGGTTTTGTGCTATGTATGAGATAGGAACAGCCTTGTTGAAGCTTGGAACAACCCCTCTTGGAGCTTGTAGCAAACCCGGATTTGATTCTATGATCTGTAGTTGAAGCTTTCGATGTGTGCTAGCTTAAGTTTTGATGGCTTTGTATTTGTTCTGGAGTTGGATTAGTGAAGTGTTGCTAGGATTTCTGGGTGTCAACGGCCCTGTGCTACCATTCATTTGACATCAACTTGAGAAGAATTGTGAGAGTTAGAATCTGGACTATTTAAGAAAATCTCTTTTTCCTTCCATTGTCTCCTTAGGATGGTTAAATTGCGCATGCACTGTTAGTGAGTCCGAATAGACCACGTAAAGGATTTAAGAGAATAACTATGCATGATTAGTTGTGCTTAAGCTAAAGTTTAAATCATATAGCAGAAATTAGTTTGTAGTAGTGTAGATTTTTCAATGGGTAGTAGAGCAGATTTTTGTTATGTAGCATGCAGATTTTCGTTAGTTATAATATGCAAAATCATTTGTTTAAGTATTCACTCTTAGTATGTTCAAGTGTAAATCTCAGATTTGCTTTCCTTGTTCTAATTATGACGTAGCAAGCTTAAGGAATTCAGATGTGGTTTCCTTTATTTAATTTTGTTGTAGCATACTTGAAGAAGTCAGATTTGTTTTCCATGCTATGGATTTTCCGTACAGCTAGTGTATTTTGTTTTCTTTGCTTTGGATTTCATTATATAGCAGTGGAATAGCTAGAGATTATTGGGTAGCATGCATTCTTTGCTCTCTTTCTTTTATCTCTGTTGTAGCAAGATTTAAGATTTTAATTCCAACAAGCTTTAGATGTAGTTTAAGCTTATATGATATGCAGATTTTCTAGTTTTCATTGGCTATTTTTAACAAGTATGAACAGCCATGTATTCTAGTGGAAAAATAAGAGTTCTATTAAATTCTTTTAGAAGTATTAACAAGTATAAGACAGATAAAGAAAAGAAAGAAAAAGGCCAAGGCTTTAAGTAGATCCCAAAGTCAAGACTTTAGGGATTTTGGCACACAATGTGCTTATTAAAATGCCGAGGCATTATATAGAAGTATTAAAAGATAACAAGTATTTTACTTTTATCAGTGGCACTGTACTGGACTTTCAGTAGTCCTTGGGCTGGGCTCCCATAGTCGGTCCCTAGGTTTAGATAACCTAGTATGCAGGACTCTCAGTAGTCCTTGGGCTGGGCTCCCATAGTCGGTCCCTAGGTTTAGATAACCTAGTATGCAGGACTCTCAGTAGTCCTTGGGCTGGGCTCCCATAGTCGGTCCCTAGGTTTAGATAACCTAGCAAATCCTACTAGATTCGGGACCAGCTATCTCGGGTCTAGTTAGGGATGCGCGCATAGTAAGTACAGTTGCCGGGCCCAAGAAGAAGTTGATTATTATTTTGAAGTATTATAAGTATAAGTTTTTGAACAAGTAAGTTTTACATAAGTATAAAAGTATTGAAGAAGAAGTTTTTAAACAAGTGAAATAAAAGAACAAGTTTAGAACAAATGAAATAAGTTTCATTTTGTTTTTAAAAGCAGCAAGTCGAGTTTTCTTTTATGCTAGCATGTTATTTAGATTAGCTTACTGTTCTTTGCTAATAGAAGAGCATGAGTAGTTTTACATGTTTAGCACTTCAGTATGTTTGTTTATTTACTAGTAGATGAGCATGAGGAGTTTTCCCTTTTGAGCATTCAGTTTTAGTTTTCAGTATATTCACATGCATATCGAGTTTTTGTGAGTTAGATAGCGCTTACTAAGCAAATTTTGCTTATAGATTACACTTCCTCTTACTGCAGATACAGGAAAGGAAAAGATATAGAAAGGAAGGCGACAAGGAGGTGTTCGAAGGATGTGTGATGCCAGGACTATGGAAGCCTTGGGACTAGGAAAGAAGTTTTAATTTTAGTTTTCGCATTTTAGTAATTGATAAACATTTGAGTTGTATTTTAAGTTCATGTCATTTGAGATTATTCTGTTTAGATTGTATGTAGGATGAGTTTAGTTTAGTAAGTAGATATTTGTGTGTTTGATACTTATTTAACTGCGTGGTTGATTGATATGTGTTCCAGCCGCTTGTGGTTGAGTATATATTGCATGTATTGTTGAATATGGTCACCGATACAGGGTAGACTTTGTCGAAATTTTTCGGTAGGGTTTCCATGTGATTTTTAATCATACCGGTTAAGTAGAGTTAGTAGTTAAGTAACGGTCATCCTTAGAGTGTAGTAGTAGTAAGAAGGGTGGTCGTTACACACAAATTGCTTAGTTCCTATCCTCTATGTTCATACTCTTGTAGGAAGTTAGATACATTACCGACTCTCCCCTATAGTGGATAAGTCGGCATGATCTCCTACTCTATGTCCTATTCTACTAAATGGAAGTGATTCCTATGAAGTCTGTTAGCGGGGCAGCCCTTTCACGATGTCCAATGGTCATACAACATAGAAACACACTAACACACAATAACATAGAAATAGAAATAGTGATTATTCCCGATCCCCTACTTCCTTGTGGAGATTTGCTTCTCCTTTCAAGGTGTACCCTAGACGTCCGTTAGTGGGGCAACCCTGTCATGATGTCCCTCGGTCATACGATCTAGGATATTCTTCCTATGGGATTAACAATTCTACACAACTATTTGATAAAACATGCAAAAGATATATATAAGCATTCACACACACACATCATCAAACATTAACAAAGTATTAACAAGTCATTGAATAGAAACATGACAAATCTACATAGTTTTACATCTCCATCACATCAGAAATACTCCCTAATCCTGATCTGAAGATCTACTCCATTGCAAAGGAAGAACATCCCCAAAACATAAAATAAAGCATACTTACAACCCTAGATGTGAGAAGAAGGGGAAGAAGAGATGCTTGTCGATCATTCCGATGTCTTGGGGATGCCTCCTTGCTCCTGAGATGGACTGATCTTTAAGGGAATGGAGGTGAATGAAGATCTAGGGTTTCTCCCTAAGGGGAGAACCCTTTCCCAAGGAGAGGGACGAAGTTCCAAACCCAAGATGAGTCAAAGAATGGGGATCTTGACCCTTTTATACCTCCTCCATGCTGCCCAGGAAAATCAGGATTATAGGGGTCCGGTAAACTGGGGTTTTCACCCATTAAACCAGGTTTTCTTGTGATGCACCCTGAACCAAAGTTGTATCTCTTGAAATTATCTTCAATCCGATACTTGGATCGAGCATAGCTCCAATCGAGCCGAAAGTTATGGCAATTCAAAGTTGGGTCTGTAGTCTGGGCGTAGGTCCAGTTGAACCCACGGTTGGGAGGCACGTCCATGCCATTTAGCATGGGTAGACAGTACTTTCTTTCTATTGGATCTGAAGCAAAGTTATAGATCTTGAAGTCAACTACGTTTCGATATAAACAACAGCCCGAAATCCCAACGAAGCGCAAAGTTATGGCCAAATTATGATCGGTCTGCAATCTGCCAAAATTCAGCACAGCTCTATTTTGGCGTGGCACAACCCGTGTTCTTCATCACATGGCCGTATGAGATCCACACGGCCTCACAAGGCTTCCTCTTGGGTCGAGTTACACGGTCGTGTGGCTCACACGGCCATGGCCTTCCTCTTCTCTGCCAAAGTCACACGGCCGTGTGGATTCACACTATTGGTTGGTCCTAGGAAGATCGTGCCGGCTCCACTGTATAAAAATTTTGTACAAGTGTCGAACATTTCTAAAGAACCTATTGTATTCTTTAGAAATTAAATTAGGAATCGCAATGGAACTTAGCATTATTTATTCTAAATTTAACTTATCTGTTCTTAATGGTTGAGATTAGGATCGCAAACGATGCTTAACATTATTGATCCAAATCCACCTATGTTATAAATTCAATTAAATATTAATTTCCAAAATTGGCTTCCAGGTTAAACATGGCGAGACACTAGGCCTTCTTGGATATGGGAGCAACCACCACTTCCTAGACAAAGCTTTTTAAAGAAATTTAATATTTAATTTCCTTATATAACTCTAAGTTTAACCAAAAGGAACAATCGAATCACAAATTCGAAAAACAAAACAAAAAACACAAACTCGAATCACAAATTCGAAACTCTAGAATTATATGCCTCTTGTGTTTGGAATTTATACAAAGAAAAACTAGTATGATGCGGAATACAATTACTAGTTATATCTTCCATTGTAAGCAAATAACCTCTTGATCTTCTACCGTATTCCTCTTCTAATCTCAGACATTGTGTGGGCAATGATCTTTCGAGATGAGAACCACCAAGCTCCTTCTTCTCCAAGATAGATTTGGCCACCACCAATTCTCTAAGAGAAGTAGAGGTCCGACCACCACCACCAAGTTCCAAGGGATGCAAGAGCAAAGCCTCCTTTCTCTCCTTCTTCTCCTAGCTGGAACCGGCCACCAATAAGTGCTCCAAGGGAAGGATAATCCGGCCACTAAAGAAGAAGAGAAAAGGAAGGAATAGGGCCGGCCACACACCAAAGAAAAGAGGAGGAACTATAGAATAGATGTTCTTTTTGAAGGCACCTCTACCCCCTCTTTTATATTCCTTGGTCTTGGCAAATAAGGAAATTTAATTGTTATTAAAATTCTCTTATATTCCTTGCCTTTGGTTATTAAGGAAAAATTAATGAAATTTTCCTTTTAACCATGCTATGGCCGGCCACATCCCCATGCTCCAAATAAGGAAAGTTTTAAACACAAAATTAAAACTTCCTTATTTGTTTCCAGAAATTTTAAAATTAAAATTTCTCTAATAATTTATCCCTTCATGGTTGGTTATAAAAGGAAATTTTATAAATTAAAATCTTTCTTTTAAACATGTGGTTGATTTCCAAAAAGGAAAGTTATCTCTAAAATTAAAATCTCCTTTCAATCTACAAATAAGGAAAGATATATAATCTTTCTCTTAATCTTTTGTAGAAGACTATAAAAGGAAATATTTAATTTTTAAAACTCTGTTTTTAAATCATGAACATGGTTACAAAAAAGGAAAGTTTTATCAAAATTAAAATCTTCCTCTCAATCTACAAATAAGGAAAGATATCAAATCTTTTCTTAATCATTTGTAGAAGGAAAGATTTAAATTTTAAACTCTCTTTTAAAACCATGGAATCCACATAAGAAAAATTTTAAAATAAAAATCCTTTTATTTTTCTTAGGACTAGCCACACCATGCTTGGGCTCCAAGCATTGGCCGACCCCTACTTGGCTCAATCTTTGGGTCTTGGCCGACCCTAGCTTGGGCTCTAAGCTAGCTTGGCCGGCCACCAAAGAGTGGGTAAGAGGGTGTGTATAGGTGGGTATAATTATCTATATACAAGAGGCTACGATAGAAACCGAGAGGAGGAATTAGTTTTGGTCTCCCGATGAAATTAAGCTTCCCGTGTTCGCCCCAAACACCCAACTTAATTTCATCAATAACAATTCATACCACTAAAGAATTATTAATGAACTACCGCACCAATCTCAAATTACATTTTATGTTCCTTCTTATTATGAGTGTGTTAATCTCCCTATGTTTAAGATGTCGAATGTCCACTAATTAATTAAGTTACTGATAACTCATTTTAATTAATATCTTAGTCCAAGAGTAGTACCACTCAACCTTATCGTCATGTCGGACTAAGTCCACCTGCAGGGTTTAACATGACAATCCTTTTGAGCTCCTCTTGGGGACATTATCAACCTAGATTTCTAGGACACAGTTTTCTTCTATAATCAACAACACACACTATAAGTAATATCATTTCTCAACTTATCGGGCATTTTGATTTATCGAGCTAAATCTCACCCTTTGATAAGTCAAAGAAATAAATAATAAATATATGTGCTTGTTATTATATTAGGATTAAGAGCACACACTTCCATAATAACTAAGGTCTTGTTCTTTTATTAAGTCAATACAAAAAGAACTTATCTTAAATGGTCCTACTCAATACACTTAGAGTGTACTAGTGTAATTTATTAGTCAAGATAAACTAATACCTAATTACACTATGACTATTCTAACAGTTTGTTCCTTTCCATCTTAGTCGTGAGCAACTGTTTATAATTTATAAAAAACTGATAACATGATATTCTGTGTGTGACACCACACACCATGTTATCTACAATATAAATTAATTGAATAACTACACTTAACAAATAAATGTAGACATTTGACCAATGTGATTCTATTATTTTAAAAATAGATGTTTACAAAAAACTAGGCTTTTAGTATACCCTTTCGCAATAAGCCTTGCTTTGAAGGTTTCTACCTTCCCGTCTGTCCCTCTTTTCCTTTTGTAGATCCACTTGCATCCAATGGCTTTTACACCATTTGGTGGTTCTACAAGCTCCCAGACCTTATTAGAATACATAGATTCTATTTCAGAATTCATTGACATTTGCTAAGATACTGTATCTTTATCTTGGAGTGCTTCATCATATGTCCGGGGATCAAGTTCACGTTTACCCGGGATCAAATCCGAATACTCTCCCAAAAACATGAATCTCTCAGGTTGCCTCGCAACCCTCCCACTACGACGAGGCACTGTCTTTAATTGTGCATCATCTCTGACACGTGTTGCAGTCTCTTGTGGTACTTCATCTTGTACTGTTGGTACTAAAGTAGACGTGTCCTCTCTTATTCTTCTAGAACAATTTCACTCATGGGCTTATGGTTCATTACATAATCTTCCTCTAAAAATCAAGCATTGATGCTAACAATGATATTTTGATTTTTAGGATTATAAAAGAAACCACCTTTCGTTCCCTTAGGATATCCCACAAACAGACAAACTTCTGTACGTGATTCTAACTTGTCAGTATTTCCATTCAGTACATGTACTGGACTACCCCATATGCGGATATGATTCAGAATAGGCTTACGCCCATTCCACAACTCCATGGGAGTAGAAGGAACTGTTTTAGAAGGTACCATATTCAGAATATACACTGCTGTTTCTAGATCATATCCCCAAAATAAATTTAGTAATTCTGAATAACTCGTCATCGATCTAACGATTTCGATAAGAGTCTTATTCCTTCATTCTGCCACACCATTCTGTTGGGATGTACCAGGTGCAGACAATTGGGATGTGATCCTAGCTTTTGATAAGTAATTCCTAAACTCTCCAAAGAGGTATTCGCCACCACGGTTAGACCGTAGTGTCTTGATACTTTTACCAAGACGTTTCTCCACATCAGTCCTATATTCTTTGAACTTATCAAAGCATTTAGACTTGTGGCGCATCAAGTAAATGTATCCGTATCTTGAATAATCGTCTATAAAGGAGACGAAATATTCATAACCACCTCTTGCCTGGATAGACATAGGACCACACAAATCAGAATGAACTAGTTCTAACATATCTTTGGCTCTATACCCCTTGGCGTTAAAAGGTCTCTTGGTCATTTTACCTTCCAAATAAGATTCACAGGTTGGAAAGTTTTCCAACTCTAATGAACCCAAGAGTCCATCGGCTACAAGCCTTTGAATCCTGCTTAAGTTAATATGACCAAGCATTAGATGTCAAAGATATGTTTGGTTCATTTTCGAAGGTTCTTTTCTCTTATTAGAATTAGAATATGTGTTATTAATTTCCATTTATTATTTTTTGGGAGAAATTGGATTTAAAGTATATAAATTGCCAACCAATGCACCAGAACAGATAATAACTCTATTTCTCTTTATAACCACATTGTTACTAAAAGAAACAGAATATCCATCCAAATACAGTTTAAAACTGAAATGAAATTCTTTCTAAAACTAGGTACATAAAGATAATTTCTTAAAACTAAACTTATATTCATATCAAAAGATAAGTAGACATCTCCCACTGCAACAGCTGCCACCTTAGTAGCATTGCCCATGTAGACAGTTATCTCTCTTTCAAATAGTCGTCGGATTTCCTGGAACCCCTGCAAAGAGTTGCAGACATGATCAATGACTCCCATATCTACACATCAGGTGCTGGTAGATAACACCGCTAAACATGTTTCAACTACTAGAGAATGAGATATACCTATATTGTTCTCTTTCCTATGAGGACAGTCAGCCTTCCAATGTCCAGCCTGCTTGCAGATAATGCACTTGCCCCTCGGCTTCTTCATTCCAGCTTTTGGTCTTGTACCCAGAGGTTTATTCACCTTCTTTGCTGAAACAACCCGTTTCTTCTTCTTCTTGTCTTTCGACTTAGATGAAGAACCATTTTCAGCATAGTGAATCTGAGAATTTTGACGAAATAGCCCTTCTGCCGCCTGAAATTCTGTCAGTAGTTCCGCCAATGAATACATCCTTTAATTCATATTATAGTTCAGGCGGAAATGCTCAAAATTTCTGGGTAACGTTTGGAGAATAATATCAATCTGGGTTTCCCCATCGATTTCACCTCCAAGGATTTGTATTTCATTCAAATAAGCCATCATCTTTAGGATATGATTCCTTACAGGAGTACCTTCTGACATGGTGGCTGTCATTAACTTTCTCATAGCTTCTTGCCTAGCGGCCCGATCCTGGTGACTTAAGAGATCCTTGAGATTGTTCATTATATCATAAGCTGTTGGTAAATCCTGATGTTGATGTTGCAGCACATTTGACATTGAAGCTAAAATGTAACACCGCGCCATCTCATATGCTTTTACCCATTTCCTATGATTCTCAATCTCCTCTTGAGTAGATTCACCATTAGGCACATTAGAGCACTCCTCTGACAGTACAAATTTATAGCCCTCCGCAGTTAGGATAATGCCCAGGTTTCTTTTCTAATTAATATAGTTTGGACCAATAAGTTTGTTCTCTTTCAGTATAATGGCCAGTGGGTTGAAAGTCATCCTAAGAATCACAAAATAAACTTTGGGCAGGACTCTAAATTTAAAATAATATTGATTCCTCAAACAATAGTATTTAAATTTAACAACACCTCAAAACACCGTGAATTTTGCATGCCATGTTAGTGTGGACATATGCAAATTCAACATTTGCAAGAGGAGGGCATTACCCATTAATTTTATTATCTTGTCATCCTAACTTTATGACAAATAAAATTAATAGTTGGTTTTCCTTTGGTCACACAAAACAATAGCAGTGACTTCGTTGGGGAGGATACTATTGAATGCGTCTAAGTGTATACCATTACTTGATACTTAGTCCATTAAATAGGATTGTGCCCCTTCAGTTGGAGAAGATCACACGCTCCTAAATAATTTCCTATAACCATCCATAAAGGAAGTTTGATCCAGTGATCCGCAACAAACCCATCCGTTGTGGAGGGAGGCACTCAGAGCCAACACGCAAGCTGGTTGCATCACTTACAAACCAGTAATGGAGACCGTGGAATTTATTTAAAAATCCCTCTCTCACTTAGTTATTTAAGGTGAGGAATTTTAACCTAGTTTGCACACATCACACACATTACAGTAAATAAAAGTAATAAATATGGAAATTAATTTTCCAACTATTATGGCTTTTTTCCATCACTGTCCTTCGCGTTCTGCCAGCCCTAGGGTTCATGCCGTTGGGTCCATCAAGCTTCCATTTTCGCTGCACTTCTGGTCCTCCAATAGTACCACGCCTTGCAAGGATACGATCCGCGACAAAAATAGAATTTTACATATATTGATCCTATATTCCATAAAGGAATGTACATGTAATCTAGATCAAAACAAAAATATAAAATCCTAATAACTAATACAGCTCCTGCTGTATTTAATATTACAATCATGCATACACAATAAAATGCCCTTGACATGTCCAAGGGTCCAATCACACACAATATCTGTAAGCCATAATAGTTGGAACCTGCAACCACAGAGTTAGCACATCCTACTATTATCCTGCCTAAATTATGTATGACATGTGCATAATTAATTTTTAAAACTAAACACACAGAGGCAAAACCCTAGCTCTGATACCAATTGTTGGTTAGTCCTAGGAAGATCGTACTAGTTCCACTGTACAAAAATTTTGTACAAGTGTCGAACCTTTCCTAAACAACCTATTGTGTTCTTTAGAAATTAAATTAGGAATCATAAACGGAACTTAACATTATTGATTCCAAGTTTAACTTATCTGTTCCTAATGGTTTAGATTAGGATCGCAAACGATGCTTAACATTATTGATCCAAATCCACCTATGTTATAAAATCAATTAAATATTAATTTCCAAAATTGGCTTCCAGGTTAAACATGGCGAGGCACTAGGTCTTCTTGGATATGGGAGCAAACACCACTTCCTAGACAAAGCCTTTTAAAGAAATTTAATATTTAATTTCCTTATATAACTCTAGGTTTAACCAAAAGGAACAATCGAATCACAAATTCGAAAAACAAAAAAAAACACAAACTCGAATCACAAATTCGAAACTCTAGAATCATATGCCTCTTGTGTTTGGAATTCATACAAAGAAAAACTAGTATGATACAGAATACAATTACTAGTTATACCTTCCTTTGTAAGCAAATAACCTCTTGATCTTCTACCGTATTTCTCTTCTAATCTCGGACGTTGTGTTTGCAACGATCTTCCGAGATGAGAACCACCAAGCTCCTTCTCCAAGCTAGATTTGGCCACCACCAATTCTCCAAGAGAAGTAGAGGTCCGACCACCACCACCAAGCTCCAAGGGATGCAAGAGCAAAGCATCCTTTCTCTCCTTCTTCTCCTAGCTAGAACCGGCCACCAATAAGTGCTCCAAGGGAAGGATAATCCGACCACTAAAGAAGAAGAGAAAAGGAAGGAATAGGGCCGGCCACACACCAAAGAAAAGAGGAGGAGCTATAGAATAGATGTTCTTTTTGAAGGCACCTCTACCCCCTCTTTTATATTCCTTGGTCTTGGCAAATAAGGAAATTTAATTGTTATTAAAATTCTCTTATATTCCTTGCCTTTGGTTATTAAGGAAAAATTAATGAAATTTTCCTTTTAACCATGCTATGGCCGGCCACATCCCCATGCTCCAAATAAGGAAAGTTTTAAACACAAAATTAAAACTTCCTTATTTGTTTCCAGAAATTTTAAAATTAAAATTTCTCTAATAATTTATCCCTTCATGGTTGGTTATAAAAGGAAATTTTATAAATTAAAATCTTTCTTTTAAACATGTGGTTGATTTCCAAAAAGGAAAGTTATCTCTAAAATTAAAATCTCCTTTCAATTTACAAATAAGGAAAGATATCTAATCTTTCTCTTAATCTTTGTAGAAGACTATAAAAGGAAATATTTAATTTTTTAAACTCTCTTTTTAAATCATGAAGATTGTTATAAAAAAGAAAAGTTTTATCAAAATTAAAATCTTCCTCTCAATCTACAAATAAGGAAAGATATCAAATCTTTTATTAATCTTTTGTAGAATGAAAGATTTAAATTTTAAACTCTCTTTTAAAACTATGGAATCACATAAGAAAAATTTTAAAATAAAAATCCTTTTATTTTTCTTAGGGCCGGCCACACCATGCTTGGGCTCCAAGCATTGGCCGACCCCTACTTGGCTCAATCTTTGGGTCTTGGCCGACCCTAGCTTGGGCTCTAAGCTAGCTTGGTCGGCCACCAAAGAGTGGGTAAGAGGGTGGGTATAGGTGGGTATAATTATCTATATACAAGAGGCTACGATAGAGACCGAGAGGAGGAATTAGTTTTGGTCTCCCGATGAAATTAAGCTTCCCGTGTTCGCCCCAAACACCCAACTTAATTTCATCAATAACAATTCATACCACTAAAGAATTATTATTGAACTACCGCACCAATCTCAAATTACATTTTATGTTCCTTCTTATTATGAGTGTGTTAATCTCCCTGTGTTTAAGATGTCGAATGTCCACTAATTAATTAAGTTACTGACAACTCATTTTAATTAATATCTTAGTCCAAGAGTAGTACCACTCAACCTTATCGTCATGTCGGACTAAGTCCACCTGCAGGGTTTAACATGACAATCCTTTTGAGCTCCTCTTGGGGACATTATCAACCTAGATTTCTAGGACACAGTTTCCTTCTATAATCAACAATACACACTATAAGTAATATCATTTCCCAACTTATCGGGCATTTTGATTTATCGAGCTAAATCTCACCCTTTGATAAGTCAAAGAAATAAATACTAAATATATGTGCTTGTTATTATATTAGGATTAAGAGCACACACTTCCATAATAACTAAGGTCTTGTTCTTTTATTAAGTCAATACAAAAAGAACTTATCTTAAATGGTCCTACTCAATACACTCAGAGTGTATTAGTGTAATTTATTAGTCAAGATAAACTAATGCCTAATTACACTATGACTATTCCAACAGTTTGTTCCTTTCCATCTTAGTCGTGAGCAACTGTTTATAATTTATAAAGAACTGATAACATGATCTTCTGTGTGTGGCACCACACACCATGTTATCTACAATATAAATTAATTGAACAACTACACTTAACAAAAAAAGTAGACATTTGACCAATGTGATTCTATTATTTCAAAAATAGATGTTTACAAAAAGCTAGGCTTTTAGTATATACTCTAACACACACGACTGTGGCCTTCTTCACCTTTGGAAAGTTGTCACGGTCGTGCCTTTTGGCATGGCTGTGTGCTGCTTGGTGACGGGGATAATGGCATGGTCATGTGTCTCACACGGTCGTGACCCTCTTCACATCTGGATTGCAGGCACGGTCGTGCCATTTGGCACGGCTGGAACATGCTAATGGTCACACGACCATATGGCCTACATGACCCAAGCTCTTATGTGTGTTTTTGCTCTATTTTCGCTCCAAATAGTGTCTTGTCAATAAAAATAAGCAAAGAGCAGAACCTCGAACAAAATATAATGGAAGTATGATATTATAAAGAAATATGGTGCAATAAATATAGATTATGCTCATGAAATATAAGTAGATGTGTGTCCAAACATGTATAAAAGTGTATATAATTTACGCACATTATCATCGGAGTTGCTTTTGGGCATAGTAGAGGTTTTTTTGGAATAACACGCAGAAGTAGAAGTTGTTTGTGTTGATGCCTTGAAGTTTCTTGGTCGAATCCTCCTTTAATAGCCTATTTCAGGCACCCAGATCCCCTCCCGGGCGTTTGAACTGTGTTGACATAGTGAGCTCTTGCCAACTTTTTGTCAGTCTCTTCTTCCTACAAAATTAAGTTAGTCCAAGCAATAACATATGAAGCATAATCAGTTTTGACAACCTTCGGACTGTCCGGTCCTGGCTTTGAGTTTCATTGAAACTCTAGGTCGGACCGATGCGTACTGTTCTCTCTTCAAAGAACACGTCCTCACCTATTCCTCTCAAGAGAGATTATCTTTTGCTAGACTAGTCCTCCAGACTATCTAGACTTTTGCTCAGCGTCTGAGACATCAAGACTTCATGTTGAACATCCGATCCCCGATCCATCCAGTTTTCCACTTAGTGCTTGCGACCCCTAGGATTTTCACCTAGCATCCTCGACTCTAGAATTTTACCCAACATCCTCGACTCACCAAGACTTTTCCCAGTCACCTAGACTAGGACTTCGTTGCCTAACTGTTTCCACCTGCCTAGCTTGAACTAAGACTTTCCTTTGCCTAAGATCACTTAGGACTTTTTTGTACACTTATTTCAACTTATTAGACAACAAGAAACTTTAACTTTGAACCCTTTGCCATAATCAAAACTTAAGTTTAATCATCAGGTGCTTCCTACACCAACATCTTAGTGTAGGAGTCACTGAAAGCTCCGAACCAAATATAACCACTTGCGTTCTTGTGCTTTCTTATTTCTATTTTTTCCACTGCACGAACTTTGTTTTTAAAAGAAGAAAAAGGTAAGTTTTTTAAAATCACGTGATTCACCGCCCTCTCACGTGCGTAACGATCCAACAGTTCATTCTCTACTCCTGCGAGAGTAGCCTTCGCCTTGTTGCGACTAGATTCCAACTCACACAGCAGAATTTTGCTGGATCTAGCCTCCTCCTGATGGTCACTAACTCCACCTCCTAAAGGTTAAGTCTCTTTTTGCAGGTGATCCTATCTGAAACTGAAGAGATGACGCACTGGTGACGGTGGCTTGATTGTTGATCGAAGCAAGACTTTTTTTACTCTAAGGGGGATTTTTCTTTTTGATCCTGCGCACACCTAGACAAGAAAACAGGATGTCAATACCAAAAAACTAGGGAGGGGGTCCCTGATAAAGGTCCTCTGACGCTCAAGTCAGTACATATCTTGATGAGTGAATGAAGAACAATAGAGAAAATGCTCGTGTGAGAATAAGACTCAGATGTTGTGTAAAGCCTACCTTGCCAATGAAGATGACCCCCTTTATATACCACCTCTCGTAACCTTCATAATCATTAGATGGCCTAGAATGTCATGATGTAAAGGCGTATCACTTAAGCAATATGTAATGATTATCCAAGGAATCTTCCATTTACCTATATATATGTTGGTGCAATCGACCTAGGTTTTGATGTGTGTGTCAAAGAGTTTAAGTTAGTCTTTCATATGTATTTGATATGTGTTTGAGTCTTGCAGGACTTGGAGAAATACATGTGGAACTTGGTACGGCCAAGTGTGGGAAGCTCATCCAAGGGCTCGGATCGTTGAGTCGGTGAAGGATGGTGTGGAAGACATCCGAGGGACCGCCGGACGAGGAGCAATGGAGTGGAGTCGAGGAAAGCGGACTTCAAGGTAACGTGAAGGATGGCACGGAGAGGAGTCGTGGGCTCGGGTGCATCTGAGGGACGAAAGCCGAGGAAGAGGGCTTCAAAGGTGACTCCGGAAAGGATGAGAGGAGTGAATGTACTGGGACCAATCGACTGGTCATGGGATCAGTTGACTGATCCAAATTCACAGAATGCACAGAATGGTTTTGTGCTCGTGGCTATGGGGACCAGTCGACTGGTACTGGGACCAGTCGACTGGTACATAGCCGTTGGCAGAATTTGACTTTCTACAAAGAGTCGTTGGCTGGGTCCAATGGCACACAGTCGACTGGTGCTTGGACCAGTCAACTGGTGTCGGGGTTTGAGTTGATTTGTGATCAACTCTCTCCTCTTATTTAATGGGAGCTTTGGGGCACTAAGGAGGTTATTGATGCATATAGATTAACTCCTATTCTGTGCCCAAAGCTCCCAAGTCAATTCTCTTCCTCCCAATCTAAACTCCATCTTGTAAAGAGGAAGAGAACATTTGTGAGAGGTTTGCTCCACCGAAAAGGAGAAGCTCTAGCCGGAGATTGCCGGGGACTGATCCACCGAAGGATCAAGGGCTCGTCCACCTCAAGGACACGTCGTGGAGTAGGAGAATCATCTCCGAACCACGTTATATCGAGCGTGTTAGCGTTTGTATTCTTATTTGTTTCTAATTGCTTTAGTTTTTGTATTTCCGCTACGCACTAACCTTTTGTAGAGAAGAAATCGATTTGGGGGTGGCCTAGCTATCTAACCCCCCTTCAAGCCAGCCACCGATCCTCCTTCAGTTGATATCAGAGCAAGGACGCTCTTCAAGGGACTAATCGCCAAGAAGAACAACATCATCAAATGACCGGCTCAAATATTCATCCACTCAAATTCGAAGGAGAATTCTCTTGGTGGAAAAAGAGAATGGAGGTATTTTTCAATACCAATTTTGAGATTATGCTAATTATGGAAAACGGTTTTGAGATACCTAGGGGCCAAGACAATGAGATACTCGAGAAGATAAGGTGGAGCAAGAAGCAAAGGGAAGAACACCTAGCAAACTCAAAAGCCTTGCATCATCTACTAAGTGTTCTTCCCCAACAAGAGATAACAAGAATTGGAAACTACACAAGTGCCAAGGAATTGTGGGAAAAGCTAGTAGAGGTTCATGAAGGCACATCAGAGGCTAAATTGGCAAGAAGAGATCTCCTCCGAACTCAACTCAATAATGTAAAGCTTGAGAAGGGAGATAAGGTATCTACACTTCATGCTAAAATTAAAGAAATTTTAAGTGGACTAACAAGTGTAGGTGAGAAACTCTCTAACCGGGACATTATGATGAAAGCCATCAATGCTTTTCCAAGAACCTCAACATGGAGCTCAATTGTAGATTCATTCTACATTTCAAAGGATCTAGAGAAGAGCTCTCTAGATGAATTCTTCTCAACAATGGAGCTCCATGAGACTCGCATTGAAGGACTAGATGGAAAAAGATCAAGAGGAGTAGCCCTTGTGGCAAACAAGGGAAAGGGGAAGAAGAAGAAAGACCCGTCTCCATCATCTTCCGATTCCGAGGAGTCAAGTGCCTCAATGGATAGCGATCAAGAGGCATATATGGTAAGGAAGATGAGAAAAGCATTTAAATCTTTTTCTTCTAACAAATCACATGCTAGGAGAAGTTCAAGGGGCAAGAGTAGAAGAAGAAAGATCAAATGCTATAATTGTCAAGGAGAGGGACATATGAGAGATGATTGCCCTCTCTTGAAGAAGAAGGAAGGGAAGAAGAAGGAGGAGAAGAAGACAAAAGAAAAGGGGAAGAAGGCTCAAAACCTAAAAGCAACATGGGATGATCCTTCATCATCATCGGAGGAAAAAGAGCACCATGTAGTAAATTTTACTTTAATGAGAATTGATGATGTAGCCTCCACCTCATCCGAGCAAGAAGAAGGAAGGAGCTCAAGTGAAGATGAAGAGAGGAGCTCAAGTGAAGGGGGAGGTCAAACTTCGGATTCGGACTTCTCGGTAAGTGAGGTACATAATCTTCCTCCCCATATTTTAATTAAAATTATTTCAAACATAAATGATGATTTGTTCAAGGCAAAAAGGAGAAATAAATCCTTGAAACATGATATTATGTGTCTTGAAGAAAAATTAGAATCCATGTCTTCTAAGGACAATGATATGCATGTTTCTTCTTCTTCAAGTTCAAATGTATCATGTTTAGAAGAAGAAAATAGGGAATTAAGGGAAAAGATAGAATACCTTACCAATGCCCTTAGGAAATTTGAAATTGGCTCTAAACCCCTAAATATGATCATTGGGAGCCAAAGGGCAAGTTTTAAGAAAAATGGGATAGGATACAATGAACCAAATAATGAAAAGACCTACCATTGTTTACTTGTTAGGGGGCAATCAAAAACCAAGACCATAGATAGAAAATGGATCCCCAAGGAATATTTGGTTAACCCAATTAGAAAGAATTTCTATTGGGTGCCAAAATCAATCCTCAAGGGTCAGAGGATTTTGGGTTTAGTCAACCAATGAAATCATAACTCAAATTTTTGAAAAATGGTTGACTTGGAATCTTAAGGGGGAGGACTTAGCCTTGATAGAGATTCATGATCAAGAGGGCTAAGTAGAGGTTACCTTTATCTCACAATGATTTGCATTATTTTCTAACCATGAATGTGAGATATTAGGATGATACAAATAATTCACTTATGCTTATGGCATTTTGATGAGTTATGAATTGTATCATATGGTTAGTAATCATAGACCAACTATGGGGAAAACAAATGTTTAATTAATGGACATCTTGCCCATAGATCATAGTTGGATATTTTAAATATTTTTGAAAATAATTATATGTTTTATTTACTATGGTATATCTATGTTGAAACATATGATTGCAAAACTAAGGTTTAACTTGATACAAACTTGCATGGTTTTGAGATTTTTGAGATTTGGTCAAAATTTCAAAAATACTTTGACTTTTCATGAAAATATATTTTTCCTTGTTAAAGAACATGTCAAGAAATATGCTGTCAAAATTTCATGATTTTTTGAATTTTCTGGAATTTTTTTATGCATTTCTGAAGTTGGCCTCAAAATGTTGAAATTTGGGTTCAGCATGTACCAGTTGACTATGACAGGTACCAGTCGACTGGTACCAGCCTTTCAGCACTCTGAGGGTTTCTGAAATCAAGTTTTTGGTCCAAAATTGGTTGGAATTGATATCATAGTATGTGTACATGTTTGATACAATATTTTTGATGGTGTCAAAGGGGGAGAAAAAGGGAAGGTTAAGTTAGTAAGCTACTTGGTTTACTTGTGTGCAAATCTTTGAAAATAAAGGTTGAGAGCATGTGTTAAGGGGGAGCTTGGGTTTTATGCTTCATGTTTACATATTGCTTCAAATTTTCAAAGTTGTTATTTATGCCTAACTTAACATATTGCCACACATCAAAAAGGGGGAGATTGTTGGTGCAATCGACCTAGGTTTTGATGTGTGTCAAAGAGTTTAAGTTAGGCTTTCATATGTATTTGATATGTGTTTGAGTCTTGCAGGACTTGGAGAAATACATGTGGAACTTGGTACGACCAAGTGTGGGAAGCTCATCCAAGGGCTCGGATCGTTGAGTCGGTGAAGGATGGTGTGGAAGATATCCGAGGGACCGCCGGACGAGGAGCAATGGAGTGGAGTCGAGGAAAGAGGACTTCAAGGCAACGTGAAGGATGGCACGGAGAGGAGCCGTGGGCTCGAGTGCATCTGAGGGACGAAGGTCGAGGAAGAGGGCTTCAAAGGTGACTCCGGAAAGGATGAGAGGAGTGAATGTACTGGGACCAGTCGATTGGTCATGGGATCAGCCGACTGATCCAAATTCACAGAATGCACAGAATGGTTCTGTGCTCGTCGGCTATGGGGACCAGTCGACTGGTACATAGCCGTTGGCAGAATTTGGCTTTCTGCAGAGAGCCGTTGGCTGGGTCCAACGGCACACCAGTCGACTGGTGCTTGGACCAGTCGACTGGTGCTTGGACCAGTCGACTGGTGTCGGGGTTTGAGTTGATTTGTGATCAACTCTCTCCTCTTATTTAAGAGGAGCTTAGGGGCACTAAGGAGGTTATTGATGCATATAGATTAACTTCTATTCTGTGGCCAAAGCTCCCAAGTCAATTATCTTCCTCCCAATCTAAACTCCATCTTGTAAAGAGGAAGAGAACTTTTGTGAGAGGTTTGCTCCACCGAAAAGGAGAAGCTCTAGCCGGAGATTGCCGGGGACTGATCCACTGAAGGATTAAGGGCTCGTCCACCTCAAGGACACGTCGTGGAGTAGGAGCATCATCTCCGAACCACGTTACATCGAGTGTGTTAGCGTTTGTATTCTTATTTGTTTCTAATTGCTTTAGTTTTTGTATTTCCGCTACGCACTAACCTTTTGTAGAGAAGAAATCGATTTGGGGGTGGCCTAGCTATCCAACCCCCCCTTCAAGCCGGCCACCGATCCTCCTTCAATATATACCTCTTTTGTTATTTATAACTTATGCCCCTGTCAAGATCAATGAAGGAATATACTGTCATAAATGGTCAGTTGATGAGAGACACACTATCCTTCAAAGAAGGTTCCAGAAGAATATTCTCTGACATGTGGTTGTTATTCTGACAAGTTGTTAGCATGCTATTTGCTGAGTATATCTCATCGAGACTATAAGGCCGATCCTTTTTCTGCTTGTCCTTGCATTAAGCTGCTTAGTTGTGCACTGCATGCAAGAAGTCTGTTCGGAGATTGTGAGTACATCCAGGTTGACCAATAAGGTCGGTCATCTTTGTGCCTGTTTTGCATTAAGTTGCTATGGTATACGTTGAATAGTAGAAGTTTATCCGGGGAATAATAAATACATCGGGCGTATTGGAAATCCGTTCGGGAAGTAATATGAGACCAAGTGTCTTAAACACGTCTGGCCATTTTATCTAGACGGGTATGTATAAAGAGGCGTGTGAGGCTAAGTGCTTTAGGCCCGACCAGCCCTTTATCTGACCAAGCATGTATAAAGAGATTTATGAGCATATGAGAGTTGGTCCTTATTCTGCCCCTCATATAGCTGGTCTGCTATAAGGTAGGTCTAACCTTCCGGCCAACCTATAAGGCTGACCACTTTTAAACCCAGTTGGTCGGACCCCTCTCGCCCGAACCATAACCCGGCTGGGCTGGAGCTGAGAGCCTTAGTGCGGAGCGAGAGACAAAGCCAGGTGGGGAATGTTCTCTTCGCTTGACTTTAACCTCCGTATCACCTTGACCTTGACTGTCATGTCATCTTGACTTTGACTATTATGTCACCTTAACCTCGACTGTCATGTCATCTCTTGGATCCGCTTGTTATAACCCGTATCACTAACCCATCCAACCTTTTTATGTGGATGGGTATGTATAAAGAGGTGTGTGAGGCTAAGTGCTTTACACCCGACCAACCCTTTATCTGGCGGAGCATGTAAAAAGAGATTTATGAACATTCAGGAGCTGACCCTTATTCTTCCCCCTCATATGGTTGGTCTGCATGAGGTAGGTCTAACCTTTCGGCCGACCTATATGGTCAACCATTTTTAAACTATCAAGACATGGTCGGCCAGAATCCTATAAGTGGACTTTATTCAATCTAACGAAGCATTACTAAACCTAGATTCTACAAACCAATACCAAGAAGTAAATGATGACCCCACTGCCATCGCAAGATCAACACTGGGATGCAGGCGATGGCAAGGAAAAGGGAAGGTGAAAGAATGGTTTGTAAAAACCTTCAACAGTGTGAATGCAAGGAACTTACTCAAGGAATGAAATGCAGAGGACATGAAGTGATGACGGAGAAGATTAGCGTGCACATGAACAAGGGTTTCACAAAGTGAAAACAGTCATCATAATCTTATTTATATAGTTGGGTGTTTGATCAGAACTCTTGGATTTGGACCATCTTGAAAAGTGAGAGAGATTGTCAACAGCTCGATCAAACACATACTACGACATTTCCTAATAATCATTACATTGAGATAGGCAGTCAGTCTTCCCTGCTAAAAGGTCACCTCACATTAATGGGATGTAACCTCAAAGGTAATGTCATCTTCTATGCTCAACATTGTGGTAAAAGGCGAATACGCTCGCCCCCAGCGCCCCCGCCAACCCATCCCAGGGCCAACACGGAGGAGGTAAATCTCGGGTGGCTACTAGCCTTTGGAATACTGACTAGCACATAAGGGAGGTATTTACCTCGTCTTTGCCACATTTAATGGGCTTGGTGGCAATTAAAACATAGATCTTGTTAAAAATGTGCCCCATATTTGCTCTTAGCCACATGACAAAAGAATCAAAAATGAAAGAGAGATGTCCTGCCACATCAACTAAGGTCACGTGACTAAAAAGGTCAAAAGTCTGGCCATGAGGGTAGTCAAAGTTAAGGAAGTTAAGCTACTAACTCCCGGCACTAGGCTACCAACTCTCAGGTCTCGACTTTCGACTCTAGGCTACTGACTCTTAGCTCCAAGCTATTGACTCCTGGCTTTAGGCTATCTATTGACTCCTGGCTCCAGGCTACTAACTCCCGACTTCAGGCTATCGGCTATCGATTCTCGACTCCAAGCTACCGACTCTCAACTCCTGGATCCTGGCTCCAAACTTCCGACTCCAAGCTACTAGCTCTAGGAAATCGACTACCGACTCTCGACTCCTGTTTATTGGTCCTAGGAAGATTGTACCGGTTCCACTGTACAAAAATTTTGTACAAGTGTCGAACCTTTCCTAACAACCTATTGTGTTCTTTAGAAATTAAATTCGGAATCACAAACGGAACTTAACATTATTGATTCCAAATTTAACTTATCTGTTCTTAATGGTTTAGACTTGAATCGCAAACGATGCTTAACATTATTGATCCAAATCCACCTATGTTATAAATTTAATTAAATATTAATTTCTAAAATTGGCTTCCAGGTTAAACATGGTGAGGCACTAGGCCTTCTTGGATATGGGAGCAACCACCACTTCCTAGTCAAAGCCTTTTAAAGAAATTTAATATTTAATTTCCTTATATAACTCTAGGTTTAATCAAAAGGAACAATCGAATCACAAGATCGAAAAACAAAACAAAAGAAACACCACATCGAATATCTAATCCGAAAATCTAGAATCACTAGCCTCTTGTGTTTGGAATTCATACAAAGAAAAACTAGTATGATGCGGAAAACAATGACTAGTTATACCTTTCTTTGCAAGTAAACAACCTCTTGATCTTCTACCATATTCCTCTTCTAATCTCGGACGTTGTGTGGGCAACGATCTTCCGAGATGAGAACCACCCAAGCCCTTCTTTTTTCTTCACCAAGTTTCGGCCACCAAAGCTCCTCCAAGGATGTAGAGGTCCAGCCACCAACCTTCAAGCTCCAAGGGATGCAAGAGCAAAGCCTCCTTTCTCTCCTTCTTCTCCTAGCTAGAACCGACCACCAACAAGAGCTCCAAGAGATGGATGAACCGGCCACTAAAGAAGAATAGAAGAGGAGGATATGGCCGGCCACACCAAGGAAGAAGAGAGGAGAGGAAAATAGAATAGAGTGGTTAGCCATGAAGGCACCCCTATCATCTCTTTTATAATCCTTGGTCTTGGTAAATAAGGAAAATTTAAATAAAACCTTCCTTAATTTCTTTGCCATGAAAAGAAAAATTTAATTAATTAAAATCAAATTCCTTTTCTTAAATCATATGGTCAGCCACCTTAAAGCTCCAAACAAGGAAAGTTTTAACAACATAAGAATTAAAACTTCCTAATTTGTTTCCGAAAATTTTAATAAAAATTTCTCTAACAATTTTTTCCTTTATGGTTGGTTATAAAAGGAAATTTTATAAATTAAAATCTCTCTTATTAAACATGTGGATGGTTTCTAAAAAGGAAAGTTTTCTCTAAAATTAAAATCTCCTTTCAATCTACAAATAAGGAAAGATATCTAATCTTTCTCTTAATCTTTTGTAGAAAACTATAAAAGGAAATATTTAATTTTTAAACTTTTCTTTTAAATCATTGTTTCCACATATGTAAAGATTTTAAACAAATACAAAATCCTTTTAATATGATGTGGCCGGCCACACCAAACTTGGGTTCAAGCTAGGGTCGTCCACACCATCTTACTCATCCTAATTGCTTTGGCCGACCCAAGCTTGGGTTCCAAGCTTGCTTGACCAGCCCCATTAGGATGGGTATAAGGTGGGTAAGAAGTGGGTATGTGATGGGTATAATTCTCTATATACAAGAGACTACGATAGGGGTTGAGAGGAGGAATTGATTTTGGTCTCTCGATGAAATTAAGCTTCCCGTGTTTGCCCCGAACACCCAACTTAATTTCATCAATAATAATTCATTCCACTAAAGAATTATTATTGAACTACCACACCAATCCCAAATTATATTTTGGGCTCCTTCTTATTATGAGTGTGTTAGTCTCCCTGTGTTTAAGATGTCGAATGTCCACTAATTAAATGAGTTACTGACAACTCACTTAATTAATATCTCAATCTAAGAGTAGTATCACTCATCCTTATCGTTATGTCGGACTAAGTCCACCTACAGAGTTTAACATGACAATCCTTATGAGCTCCTCTTGGGGACATTATCAACCTAGATTACTAGGACACAGTTTCCTTTTATAATCAACAACACACACTATAAGTAATATCATTTCCCAACTTATCAGGCCTATTGATTTATCGAGCTAAATCTCACTCTTTGATAAGTCAAAATAATAAATACTAAATATATGTGTTTGTTATTATATTAGGATTAAGAGCACACACTTCCATAATAACTAAGGTATTGTTCTTTTATTAAGTCAGTATAAAAAGAACCTACCTTAAATGGTCCTGCTCAATACACTTAAAGTATATTAGTGTAATTTATCAGTCAAGATAAACTTATACTTAATTACACTACGACTATTGCAATGGTTTGTTCTTTTTAAATCTTAGTCACGAGCTACTGTTTATAATTTATAAAGAACCGATAATATGATCTTCTGTGTGTGACACCACACACCATGTTATCTATAATATAAATTAATTGAACAACTACACTTAGCATAAATGTAGATATTTTTTACCAATGTGATTCTTTATTTTAAAATAAATGTTTACAAAAGCTAGACTTTTAGTATACACTCCAACAACTCCAAGAAGCTACCAACTCCCGACTTCCGGCTATCGACTACCGACTCCCGTTACAGGCTACTGACTCCCGACTCTTGACTCCTGGCTCTAAACTTCCGACTCCAGGCTACCGACTTCAGACTCCTGGCTCCAGGCTATCGCCTACCGACTCCTAACTCTAGGCTATCGACTCTTGACTCCAAGCTTTAGACTCTAGGCTACTGACTCCCGACTAGCGTTTCAGGCTCCCTCAGACTAAACTGAAACAATCCCAGATATTAAGAATTAAAGTAATGAACCATTACTCTTTGATGGCATGGATAATGTTGTCGGTATCGCGAGAAAGGCGGAAAATATAGCTATTTACCCTGATACAAATAAACTGTAATGGGTATTTAATTCAGGGAGCGTGGTCACAATCACGAGAAACGAGAGAGCATGGAGAGAACATAGCAGAGAGTCATAATCCTACAAAAGGTAGCCGACGCTTTATGAGGAAAGATATGTACATATAATGCATCAAATACTAATTTATTGAACAACTTCTCCTTCTTCAAAATCTTACTTGATCGTCAAAGTGGGTGCGCTGAAACTCCTTGCCATTATTCTAACCTGTTCCTCGGGGCGTGTTTTTCATATCAGATGCTTTGTAAAGGTTTGGCGAGGTTACATGGCCTAGCGATTCTCTAGACAATCAACATCAACAGCACCTTACCGGCTAGTTGACCATCGACACCATCTAAACACCAACCATGGAGAACGGCAACGGGAACAACCTGGCCATCAACGCCGCCCAGTGGTCTTTGGCAGGGAAAACACTGGTCAACGGTGGCACCAAGGGAATTGGATACAATTCTATAAAGTGCACCAATTAAATGTCAACCGATATACATTGCTCTGTTTTGGCTACGTTCCTCCGTCGAGTGTAGTCTTAATCTATCTGCTAC
The DNA here is from genome assembly GCF_018446385.1 of Zingiber officinale. NCBI lineage: Eukaryota > Viridiplantae > Streptophyta > Magnoliopsida > Zingiberales > Zingiberaceae > Zingiber > Zingiber officinale. The sequence goes on along the minus strand of NC_055999.1, from coordinate 8,944,897 downwards.
GTGAACGAAGCTACGTCATCGTCGAAGAATTATGCAAATTCGGGGCGACCGTCCAGTCCACACCTGCGCACGCAAAGATGCGGATCTCCACAAGTGCCTGCGCGAGTGGCAGGCGAAGGGGTTCAGGGTAACAGGTTCGACTTGCGACGTGTCTTCCCCCGGAGGACCGAGAGAAGTTCATGGCGGAAGTGAGCTCGTTGTTTGGTGGAAAACTAGATATCCTTGTGAGTTGGCTATCTCTATCAAATCGCAGATGCATGCGATGATCGCTCATCTTATAGAATGGCTCCTTTTTTATCAGGTAAACAACGCAGGCACGGGGTTCGTGAAACCCATGGCGCTCATAACCCCTGAGGAGTACAAGTTCATCATGAGCACCAATGTGGACTCTACCTTCCACATGTCTCAGCTCGCCTACCCTCTTCTCAAGGATTCCGGCGGCGGCGCCGTCGTCGATAACTCCTCTCTCGCCGGCATACTCGGAATCGACAACTTCTCCATCTATGGCACCGCCAAAGGTGATAATCATGATTTAAATATACGTAGATAACTTGCGACGAGCAATTAACTTTGCTAAATTTTTTTATTGTGCGGCTTAATTAGCAGCTAGCGGTGAACCAGATGACGAGGAACATGGCCTGCGAGTGGGCGATTGATAATATCCGAACCAACTGCGTCGCGCCTGGTTCGATCAGGACGCCACTCCTCGAACCGGTAATCGATCCTTGCCTCCCTGCTTCTCGCTTTATCGCCGGTCAAGTCATCAGCATTGATGGAGGAAAAAGTGTCAATGGCAACCTCCGAGTCCCGAACGAAAACCATTCGCCATTAATGCAGGTCGTATCTAATAAATCCTTAATTAATTAAAAAGATGTGTCGATCTTAATCTACGTCTTCATTTTCTTCTGTTTTGGTATAAATGGTTAATTGCAAGCTGTGAAACAGAAAATTCATTCGCTGAAGTTGATTTCGAAGGACATGTTCGATTGCTTCCCCTTGTCTCTGCCTTGTATTAAAACTTATTTGAGTGTTAATTTTTTTTTATAAAAATAATATATTTTATGATTATTTAAGTTAAAGGATGTGATTATACGTATATGGCATTCAATTAAGTTTTAATTAAAAGTTAGTTGATGCTAAAACAATGTTAGTAGAACAGTTACTAATAATTAACTTTTTTGAAACTTCAAATTTCATTTGACCATGCTAAATCTAAATCCGATCACGGTTCAGAATAAATGGTTTCACCGTTTCTAAAACATATATCTTTAATTTTAATTGTCAAAGATAGTTAGGATTCGGAACTCTCAGTCAACGATTTAGGATGGTCCAAAATTATTATTATTTTTTAAAAAAATAATAAAAAAAAGTCAATGATTGTAACTATCCCATTGACCGGTTACGATTTTGGATCGAGTTTATATATATTACTTCTTAAGATATATATAATAATTAATTTTGATAAAATCTAAAATTAAATTATGTTAATTTTTCTTTTCATATTGAAAATAATTTTAAGGCTTATTAATAATTTTCTCTGATTATCTTTTATATAAAAAAAATATGTACAGTTATGGTTCTCTTTAGTCTTACATCTCATGATTGACAATATTAGAAAGTATACATTTCTCGATCGTTTGGCTAAGTTAAGTGTAGTATCTATTCTTATCCGTTTAATATCTGATATAAAAAATTAAATTAGTAGTTTGCTGTTGGGATTCTTGAACGTCGCTCTTGCATTGCACTATTACATTGGGCCTGACGCACCCTTACTAAGTCCAATTTATGAGTCTCATTTATAAGTTATATATATATATATAGGGTTGCCCCCAGGGCGTAACGTAAATGGTGGCCGCATGACATCTCTTACGTAATGGCCAAAGAGTCGAGTCTTAGGAACTGACGACCTGAGATTTACTTCACCATGCGCCTATGGCCTATGTACTTGTATGTACCTCCCTCCATATCCATGAGTCCTGTACTAGGGGGTCGCTAAGGTAACGAATCTATCTTTTTTTAGAGCTTAGGGAATTTAGGATTTACGTTATAGTATTTAAGTTATATAAATTTAAAAATAAAAAAATTATACATAGTGCTCATAAGATGAGCATCATAAAGTAAGTAAGGTAACAACTCTCTCTATATATACTCTCTCTCTCTATATATATATATATATATATATATCCAATATTTGTCAATTGCTTTATATTGAAGTTGTATTAAAGTTGAAGATGGTTCAATGTGTTGGAGTTGTATTGAAGTTGAAGATATTTTATGAAATTACTATTTTTTTTATGGTTTTTACTATACCAGAGGATTTGGAATGAATCTAGGGGTTTTGAAAGGGTATTTTCCTTTGATTTACTTCTCACGAGTCAACTTCACCTATTAGAAAGTAATAAGAATCATATGTCTTTTTGTTCTAATTTTACCTCGACTTTTCATATCTTACAATAAGCTTTTAGTAGTTTTTTTTACCCAACTTAGCTCGCACAGGTTTTACAAGCTCAGAACAAATATATAGTTCCATCCTCTTTCTTAGATAACTATCCTTCTATAGATTGTATACTTGGATAAGGTATGTGAATTCTTGAAGACATAGGAGAGGAACCGTGCATTTTTTTAGGCCTAGAAAATTTTATTAAGCCGCCATAGGAATTTTATAGGAAATTGCTAACATACAAATTAGAAAATTACAAGCATCCAAGCTAGGAAATTACTTAGGAAACTATAAACATACGAACTCACTTGCAAACCATGATAACCATGATTTTGATAATCATGATTTTGCTACATTATTTTAATTCATAATGCATGTTTTTAATGGTTTAATCATAGCTTAAACTCATGTTTACTCTACATTTTATAAATTGTATGTGATCTTGGACTTAATTACAAATTAGCCTATTATCATGGTATTTGATGCTAATATTTGATTATTATTTTGTAGGCATCAAAAGGGTCATGGACCCGATCAGATCAGACCACATTTGGGCTCAAATCCAGGGCTAAACAAGTAGATCAAGCTTTGGATTGATTTAGACCGTTCATTGAAGATCAGAGAGATCTGAGCCATCCGTCAAGAATCTGGTCCATACGACCTAATGAGGAGCAGATCTCGTTCGTTGATGAAGATTCAGAGGTTTTGATCCAGATCTGAGTTCATCCAACCGTTGATCAAGCCTCGAGCAATCTGGACCGTCCGATCAATTTTGAGGAGGATTTAAACCCACGAGAAGCTACAGTGCATTTGGGCTCGGTGTTTTCGCGACATCAACACTGTTCTTCTTCCTTCTTCCGCGACGCCGAGGCTCCATTCTTTATCTCCAGATCTCAGACTTCGATTCTGACTTCAACCACAAATTCAAGAATTCTTGGCAATCAGCTAATGAAGAGCAGATCGTGATCCGTGGGCGTTCCCTAGATCCACGATGATTTCTTACTCGATTCGTTTCCTCCTCAGATTCAAGGGCGTTCTCAAGATCTGAGGTTTTCCGGCGTTTACAGAGGCTAGCTGGAGTTCTCCTAAAGCTTCCGCAATCGTTCTGCTTCCACATAAGCTCGCAGTTCTGAGATTGAACTGATCATTCAGTTTCGAGATGCGATTTTCATTTCTTCCTCTGTTCTTCACGCAACAAGATCGCGAGCCATAAGGGTGTTCTCTGTGGCTGCTTTGCAAATCAGCGAAGAGAAGAGACTGGATCTGTGAATTGGAGTTTGTGGAATGTTTAGGGTTTTAGATTTCTTTGTTTTGTCTTTGAATTGTTCATCACTTGCTCAGATCTTATGATCTGATTTTCTTTTCCTTACTATTTCTTCTTAGTGTCAGTTTTCTCCAAATCCGGTTTAACACACTTCATAGTTTACAATCTGATTTTGATATTTAGCAATTACCATCTGATGATTTTGAACCGTAGCAATCTGAATCTTATATAGCTAACTAATTGTAGTTAACTCATTAGTTTTTAATATAGTGCTTGTGTTGAATTCTCGATTTTGGATCATTTAAGTTAGTGTTTAGTGTCAATTCATGGAATCAGAAAACCCTTTGTTCTGTGCATCTGAATTGTCGTGACTGTGATGGAGTTTGAATATGAATGGGTACTTGAGCTTTTAATTGTTTACCCCTATTAAGCTTTGTTGAATGAGGGGGATAAATGAAGACTTGATGATTGCAGACTTAGCTTAATTTAATTGTGACGGTGAATTTGAAATGTTGATTTCGGATTTGCAAATGTGTTGAGTTCTTTATTTCTGTAAATTGTATGGAAGGTATTCATCACTGATTTCTGATATGTGCAACAGCTCATTTGAAATGCATCATTGATCTATTTGATATTGAGTATTGTTACTCTTTTAATTCTCGTATTTGAGGCAATTCAGTTTTAAATGTATGAATGAAAGTTATGAATTGTAATTTTGCTCAGCTTGAATCAAGCCTTTAGTTCTTTCTTGTTAGAGAATGATTCATGTATTAGGATAGCTTACTTTTAGATTCAAATGTCTTGAGTTGAGTACATTTCAATTTGATTTTTGGCAATACACTAGAAGGAATCTGAAATTTACTTCTTAGAGAGTTAGGATTCCATATTTTTAATGGGATAATTGCATTATACTGTTAGGAAAGACTCAAATGGAATATCACATCTAAATTAATGCACACCTATTAGTTATTCTTGGAAAAATACGACTTGGGACTCGTTACTACATCACTTGTCTTAATTTTAATGAGTTTCAATCTTTATTAATTTGATGTGCCACGTGACATACAAAATGGCTAACACCACTTCACCTATTAGAAAGTAATAAGAACAATATGTCTTTTTGTTCTAATTTTACCTCGACTTTTCATGTCTTACAATAAGCTTTTAGTAGTTTTTCTTACCCAACTTAGCTCGTACAGGTTTTACAAGCTTAGAACAAATATATAGTTCCATCCTCTTTCTTAGATAACTATCCTTCTATAGATTGTATACTTGGATAAGGTATGAGAATTCTTGAAGACATAGGAGAGGAATAGTGCATTTTTTTAGGCCTAGAAAATTTTATTAAGCCGCCATAGGAATTTTATAGGAAATTGCTAACATACAAATTAGAAAATTACAAACATCCAAGCTAGGAAATTACTTAGGAAATTATAAACATACTAACTCACTTGCAAATACATTCTAAGAAGAAATTGAAAGCATATTTTATTAGACTATTAACCGCTAGGGATGCAAATACAAGTCTAGATATAAGGGGAAAAAAATGGAATTAGAGACTTAAAACAACTCTAACTTTTTAGTTGAAATCGGATCAAGCCATTTTACAATGACTTCTTTGCCTTGACGGTAATATCAGAAAAATACTATAATCCAACCTTAGGAGAGAAGCTATTGAGTAAGATATCTGGAGACTTAAGAAAAGAAATTCATAAGTCTTGGGCTAATATGCATATGCCAGAACTCTATGATAACATAGGAGTAAGGATTCAACATATTATTTCCAAACTTAAAGAAAAATGTACTTATATTCAAATATATAAACAGTTAAAAATCAACAATATAATTTTTGTAGTCGGATTTACACTCCACAATAATATGAGTCGATCTCTCAATCAAAAGCAAAGGCAATAGAAGAAAAGACAAATGATTACTTCTATACATAAGACTCGACCAAAGAAAACCTACTATCTCAAGAAAAGTAAAGAAAATGAGCCTTATTTAAATAAGTAAAAATATGTTAGGAGATTCAAACCAAAAAAAAACTTATCCAAATCCTATAACATGTTTTGCATGTAATAAATCAAGACATTTATCCTCTACCTATCTAGACAGGAAAAATTTCGATAGTAGAGAAGTCAGGCTAGTAGGATGTACAAACCTTGACTTAATAGAAGTACAACCAGATGTATCTAATACACCTTGCATTTACTCTATAATTTTGGTAGAAGATATGGAAGAAGTACCTTCTTCTTTAGACTATAGTTAAATCATTCCTCCAACATCCTTACCAATTTGTTAAAAAAAATATGGAATAACTAATCCTCCTTTCCAAGATGAGTTCATCGACTTAGAAGACTAACTATTCCAAACCACATAGGACTATGATTTAATGTATCACCAATTTATCTCATAAAATTTAATAGACTTACGATCAGGCCAGAAAGTGTGCCCCATGACTGGACACTTAAAGAGGCACAAATAATATTCCTTATTTTATTTATGATTTTTACCCCTCTATTACAAAAGAGGAACTTGTAGAATGTGCAAGAAGCAATGTTATAATCTTTGCTTAGAACAAGTTTTCCAAGTCACAATTCCGATAGTTCATACTATCCATAGAAGTACAAGAATATACACCTGGAAACTTGAGTCTCAATACTTGAAACTTGAATGAGCTTATTAGAAGTTGACCTAACTACTCTTAGAGACAACACAAGTCTCCCTTTCAATAAAGGAAAATGTATTATAATTTTTGAGGATACTAAAGATATAGACATAGTATTTATCAAAATGCTAAGTATCTATAATTCGAGACTATTTGTAGATATCAGAGTTTAATGTACCTTAAATATTCATAGCCATGAATTTACTCTACATACTTTTCTCGATAGTGGTGCTATAAACTCTACTATTGATGAAACCCTTTTACTTCCTTTTCTTCCTGCTCATCTCATCAAAACTACCAAGACCCCACTGATCAACACATAATTTGATGACCAAAAACTTTCTTGTCATCAATTTATTAAGAACATTCACCTTTGTTTTTACACAAATTATGGGACGTTTAGTATTCCAATTCTACTTAATCAATAACCCATGGGTTAGACCGTTACCCCATAAAAAATATCCACTTAATTCTTAGTCTCAAATTTCTACTTACTCCATAAAGAGCATTATTACTTACCAAATACTATGTCATTTTTCTTTCTACTCCCATAATTGCTCCTATCCTTTCTAAATATCCCTTCGAGATTATCACTGGTAAGTGTGGTGCTGCCCCTTCTACCAATGAAGCTAAAGCCAAAAATACAACAACAATATTAGAGTGTTCCTATAAAAATAAAGGATTTTGTAAACAAGGCTCTTATCAACAAGAAAACTAGAGTTAGTTGGTTGTACTAGCCCTGAAGATTTTCTTGATTTTCAGACTAGGAAAGTGAAGTACCCTAGGATTTCATAAATCCTACTTATTTACTAACCTTGATTAACACACAAGGAGACTTAAATTCCTTAATTTCTAAATTTGGAAAAACTGAAAGTTATATTATAGGAGAAACCCCCACTAAATATTGGGAAGGAGATCGGATATATTGTAAACTAAACATCATTGATCATGATCTTACCATTAAATCACAAGACTTAAAATACACCAATTGAAAAAAAAAAAAAGAGGAATGAAAAATGCATATTACCCAATTAATAACTCTTAGTGTAATATAAAGGTCTAAATCGAGACATAGAAGTCTTGTTTTTATTGTAAATAAAGGAGCTAAATGGAAAAGAGGACAATCTAGAATGATGTTTAATTATAAATATTTCAATGACAATTGTCATGAAGATGGTTTTAAAATACCAAACAAAGACCAACTTCTTAACAAAACTAAGAATTCAAAATGGTATTTTAAATTTGATATTGTTGGTATTTAACTGTTCGATGCGCAACGGAAGGTGTGAAAAATAGATTAAACGCCTTTTAAAATTTTTCACAACAAAATAATTTTGTTTAGATCGAACAAAAGATCTTGTTTAATTATAAAATCTCTTATAATTCAACATGCAAACATTATAATATTTTCTTTATAATTCTACAAAATAGAATCTTTACCTTGAGTTCGCGCCTAAGATTTGCAGGTCGCCGGAGTTCTTCACAGGTTGCCGGAGTTCTTCCAATGCCACGATCTTCCTCTCCAATTCTTCGAATCAACGGATGGACAAAAGTGTGGGCTAACTCTTTTAACTTTTCTCACAAAATGAACTGTAGAATTTTTCACCAAAAATTCTCTTTTTCATTCTTTCTCTCTTTTTTTTTTTTCGAGAGAAAGAGAGATGTATATTATAGTAAGGAGAGAGGGGAACGTGTATTATGAACATGGGAGAAAAAGAGGGAAACGTGTATTATCGAGTGGGAGAGAAAATAGGGGAACATGTATACAAAAGTGGAAGAGAAAAAATGGGAACGTGTATTATAAAGTGAGAGAGAAAATTTATAATATTCACAAATATTGATTTCTCTCTTTTATATTTTATTCGTAATTAAATTACAAATAGAATATCTAAATACTTGATTTTTCTCTTATATATATTTTATTTGTAATCAAATTACAAATAGAATATCCAAATATTTGATTTCACTCTTTTATATTTTATTCGTAATCAAATTACAAATAGAATATTTGTATATTTGATTTCTCTCTCTTTTATATTTTATTTGTAATCAAATTACAAATAGAATATCTGAATATTTGATTTCTCTCTCTTTTATATTTTATTCATAATCAAATTACAAATAAAATATTTGTATATTTGATTTCTCTCTCTTTTATATTTTATTCGTAATCAAATTACAAATAGAATATCTGAATATTTGATTTCTCTCTCTTTTATATTTTATTCGTAATCAAATTACAAATAGAATATCTGAATATTTGATTTCTCTCTCTTTTATATTTTATTCGTAATCAAATTACAAATAGAATATCTTCTTTTAGTAAAAATAATAAACAATTTATTAGTTAATAAATTTTGTGAGAATAAATAATTAATCAAATTAATTATTTAAGAGTATCCATCATGATTATACGAAGATGGTTTGGGGACCATGAACCCATAATTTCAAGCTCCAATAAATTTAGATACAATTAATTAAAGCTCTTTAACTAATTATCTAATTTATTAATTCCGAGATTATTCCACTAAAATCCGGAATTGAACTCTTGAGAATTATGGAATATATTTACTCAAAAGATTTGAACAGTCCATTGATATAATCATTACATGTCGATCAACCCTCCGTTCATGGTTCACAAATAGAGCTAGGCGAAATTACCGTTTTACCTCTCTATTTGTATCTAAAACCTTAAGTACCATTGATTCACTAGTGAATAGTTAATTCATAATCTAATTATGAATTAGAGCGCTCAAACTATTCAGTGCTAGAATCAACACTCAAGAGAACCATTTTAGCATCCTTTCGGAAGTTACGGATTCCGTATCTATAAATCATATTCCCAGCTGAATGTATAACTGAGTCTCCAAAATGTAAGTGTTACACCTATTATTTAAAATAGGTTTTAACAAACAAATCAAGAGACTTGTTAATACAAACAAGGAGTCTATGACAACTCAGGATTTAGATTGATCTACATATGATCATCTTAGCGATGTTGATTCGAGTCTTTGTAACGGTACTTAAACATAGACACTTAAATCACATCTGGTCCTTGTCCTATATAATCATATTATATAAAATGCCTCTGCTTAGTGTCATTACACTGATTGTCCGGATAAGACTAACATATTCATAATATCAGCAAACTGCATTCATGATTTCCAATTAAAGATCCATACTTTAATCAATCATGGACATTTTAAATATATTATCTATGATTTTAATCCTCTTGTATATAACAATCTTATATACTAAAATTATAGTTACATCAATATATTATGGATTTTATACAGATATTCATTTTTATACAAATAAGCATAAAACAATCAAACAATAAAATAAATACTTCTTTTATTTAATTCAGCAATTAATAATAAATATCTGTTTTACGGGCATATTCCCAACAGATATGAAATCTGAATTTTAGCAAGTCATGATGCATCCAGACTCTATAGAATGACTATATTCCCTTGTCTTGAAAGACACTTTGAATGTCTAGTAATATCATTTTGGCTTAAAGTAGCTCCTCAAATCTTTCAAAGAAAGATGAATGATATATTTAGAGGTGTATCCTCTTTCACTTGTATCTATATAGATAATGTACCAGCCTTCTCCAAAACCAAGGAAGAATACTATGCACATCTTCATATGATATTTAACTTATTTTATAAACATGATTAATAGTTTTCAGAAAGAAGATGAAACTAGCTACTGACCATATAGACTTTCTTGGAACTAAAATTGAATAAGAAAAATTTTTTCTCCAAGCTCATATCTCGCCCAAAATACTTGATTTCCCAAACAAAATGGAAGATATAAAGACTTAGATTTTTTTTTTCTGGGACTTTTGAATTATGCAAGACTTTACCTTAAGAACTTTGAAAAAATAAGTGATTTGCTGTATAATAAAACTTGACTACCGGACAAAGATACTTCAACCAACAGGATATTGATATAGTAAACCAGATAAAAACTATGGTAAAACAACTTCAGTCCTTACTTTATCCCTTGATTCTAATTATTTTGTCCTAGAAAGAAATGGTTGTGAATCAGGATGAGGTAGAGCATTATTTAGAAAAAGATCTAAATTTGATCCTAAAACATCTAAATCCCAATATAGATATGCATCAGGAAAATACAAAGAAAAAAAAGGATATCTCACTTCATTGAATTATGAAATCTTAGTAACTATTTACTATCTTGAGTCTTTTATGTTATTTATCTATAGTAAGACCTAAATTACTATAAGAACAAATTGTGAAGCAATTGTCCAATATAGTACGCAAACTAAGGGAACTAGAAAAGGATTAGGATCCAAAAGATGGATTAAGTTTGATGATATAATCATCAATAGAGGATTAAAAATAAATTGGGAGCATATAAAAGGCGCCAATAATTCTCTAGCCAATATAGTATCTAGACTTTTGCACTAATTATTTATGTTTTGCATACGGGCACTACTTACTTATCCACCAACAATGGATAGATGAAAGAAAGTAAAAACTTATGGTTTAGGTTTGGCAACCAGAAACTTCGGTAATTTACTAAAAAAGAAGATACTTTCCAATTTGATCTCAAATCAAAGTTAAATCACATTCAATAATACCTGATGGAAAATGTTTAGAACATTCCTACAGCTCTAGGAATTTCTAACCATAAAATTTAAATTATTAATGCACTATCTAACCACTTTTTTATGCTACTCTGTTTTCTCAAGTCCTTAGGTTGGAGTCTATTCTAACGGGGAAGAAGTCAAAATAGTCATTCTAGACTATAAAAAAAACCTTATTATAGAGGTTTTTACTCTTTAGATGAAGCTTTTAAAGTTGCTAGGGCAAAACTTGGCTCTAACTTCTTCATTAGTACTTCACTAACAACTGCTGAAAAATTCTAGTTAGAAATAACTTACTATATGACAACCATTGACTTTGTAACTACTCACAAACTCTCCCTAATAGGAATTATAATCATATGATAGACAACTTTGATGAATTATTTCTTACACTCACCACAAAGTGTAGGTCTTGTGCGGGTAGTAAGAGGGGGGGCGTAAATTATCCTAAAAAAATAACAATACGATAAGCTCCTGCATCTTTGCTGCTTATCCACCTAAGGGTGCCTCCAAGCTCCATGGAGGGCACCCTCGCGCCTTGTTACGAGGCGGTCAACCAAGTCACCCAAGACACCTCCAAGCTCCATGGAGGGTGCCTCGGGACTGTTCATCCGAAGCTTTTCTTGTGCCATTTCTATCCTACAAGGCATGTTAGTCTACAACAAAGTATATCCTGCAAAATAAAGTTAGTATAATAAAATAAGATAAATAGAAAGTTATTTTGACAATCTCCAGACTATCCAGTTCTGACTTCGGATTTTACCTCCGGAAACCCTAGGTCGAACCGATGCCTACTGTTCCCTCACCTGGGAACGCGTTCTCACCTACTCCACTTAGGAGAATTTAACTGTTTTCCAGATTGATCCTCCAGACCAACTGGACTTTTGCTCAACGTCTGAATCTCCAAGATTTTATGTTGGGTGTTCATGTTGGGACCTTGACGTCCGCTAGAGGGGGGGTGAATAGCGTCTCACCCAAATCGTCGCTTCCTACAATGGTTAGTGTGCACAGCGGAAATACAAGATAAACACTACCAATAGAAAGCAAACCTAACACGTTGATTTAACGTGGTTCGGAGATAAAGCTCCTACTCCACGGCTGTCCGTAAGGTGGACGATCCCGATCCGTCGGTGGATGATTCCCCGGAGAACTTCCGGCTAGCTCGCGTAGCTCCTTGTGGGTGGAGAAACCTCGCCACAACCTCGTACAAGCACGCTAGATCACTTGGGCACTTGGAGACTCTAATTAGGGTTAACCACCACTAATTTCGTCAACTTGAACCAAGCTTCCAATGCTTGGTCATATAGGCCACGAGTTAGAAAACTCCGCCTACCAGTCGACTGCTAAAACATGCAGTCGATTGCCCTTCGTGGAAATTCGACCATTGCAGCCCAACGGCTCGATACCAACCCTCTGTTCGCTACCAGTCGACTGCACCAGTCGACTGATGAAACCACCAGTCGACTGCTACAGTGCTGCTACAGTAACGCTACAGTACTGCTACAGTAACGCTACACTACTGCTACAGTAAACCCTAATTTGGGGATTTTACCCCGAGTACATTCACTCAGCACTCATTCTCGCCCGACCAACCTAGACCTAGCCTTCTAGCCTCCTCCATCAGTCTTGCGTCCCTCGGATGCCTCCACATCCTTCACGTCTTGCCTTCTGGAGCTTCCATCGGCCTTGTCATTGTTGTCGGGTCTTCCTTTGCCAAGAGGTCGCGTCTCCGGGACTTCATCCATTGCCAAGTCACACTTGGACTTACGTTGCCAAGACTACATGCTTGGACTTACACCGCCAAGACTCATCCTTGAACTTTCCTCCTTTGCCAAGATCACACTTGGACTTACGTTGCCAAGACTACATGCTTGGACTTACACTGCCAAGACTCACCCTTGGACTTTCCTTGTTGTACATGTATCCTGCACACTCACAATGCATATCAAATACAACAATAAACCTAACTTAAACCTTTGCCCAAACATCAAAACTTAGGGTACCCAGATTGCTCCAACAATCTCCCCCTTTTTGATGTTTGGCAACCCGTTTAAGTTAGGGAAACAATATAGCAATACATATGCAAATAAATATATGTAATCTACATATGCATAAATCATGGAACCTAATCCTAGGCTCCCCCTTCACCTAAGCTCCCCCTTGAGCTAGAATTTCTTGCAAAGGTAAACTTCTCCCCTTTTGCTAATAAATGAGCAATCACTCCCCCTTCACCTAAGTTCCCCCTTGAGCTAGGATTTCTTGCAAAGGTATGTAAGTTTCCCACTTAAACCTAAACTTCTCCCCCTTTGCCATACATCAAAAAGAGCTCCAACAATATCCCAATTATTGGACTCTTTGACCTCTAATAACCATAAACATCATGTATTAATCCCCCATAAGATTACATACATGTTCACCACTCTTTTGGTCATTTTCTAATGCTTGAAAAACATTTTCAGGCCGTATCAGTCGACTGTAAGAAGTACCAGTCGACTGCCCCCATGAAAATGAGCTTATAGAGACATTCTGTGCTCGTGAACAGTGTTACCAGTCGACTGGTAACTGTACCAGTCGACTGGTACACTATTCATGAAAAAATCAACCTTTCCTGGCCAACTTCAGAAATGCGCCAGAAATTCCACAGACCTCCAAAAATCCCCAAATTTTGTGGAGAGGTATATTATATCAATATCTAATTGGGAAAAATATATATATAAATATATTTATCACAGATCCCAAGATTGACACAAAATTCAAAACTAGCTAAATGGTTCAATTAAACCTTGACCTAAAGTCCTAGTTTTGGCTTCCTCTTGATGTATCTGTCCATACTAAATCATAATGCATCACTAGCATTAGTTTATATGGCATCTATACATCAAAAACTAATTTTCATGTAATATGAACTCAATTCATATTTCTATGCATGAAACTCAACTCAATTGTGTCAACCCACTATGTTAGAGACTTAAGTCCGTCTCCTAACCACTTGGCACATTTGATAACCCATCTACCATGGGTCCCAAAGGCTCTTCCTAACCTTAGGAATCTTAACCTTAGTCACCTCCCTTGGTGACTCATCCACTATGGCTAGGCCACTTCGGTGCACCTCGGGTGATACTTGGCCTACAAAACTCACCTTCTTAACCTTAGACACATTGTCTTTGGTTAATTTCTTCTTGTCCTTAACCTTGGACATCCCATCCTTGCCATAATTATATGCCACCCTAGCATATTCCTTCTTATTGACCTTGGATGACTCTCCCTTGTCTTTGGTCACACCTCTCTTACCAATGTCATGTGCTACCTTAGCACTTGACCTCCTTTTGGTCTTGGAGGGACCTAATTTGACATTTTTGGGTCTTTGACCACCCAAATATATGTCAAGTCCTTTAGGTCCAATAATGAACCTCTCTAGGATTTTCTCCATTTCCTCAAGCTTTGTCTTCAAGGCTTGATTTTCCAATTCTAGGGTTCTAACCCTAAAGTCAACATGTCCACCTTGGGCATCCCTAGACCTACCCACCTTCCTAGGCATATGTCTCACTTTCTTGGGATTAATGCCTAGGTTTTCGACCACCTTCTTCTCCTTAGGCAAGATAGGTTGTTTCCTTTTAGGTCTATCATTTGAAAATGATTTCCTAGGGTTATCACCTACATTAACCATATTCCTATCATTATATCTAAAACCATAAATATGCATGGGAAAATAATTCATATTATTTTTAACATGCATGGAGGAATTTGAATTTGAACTTAAATTCAAATTAGGGTTTACCTTACCCTTTACCTTTGGAGCTCCCCCTTGACATAAGCCTCCATTCTTCCTCCACTTCTTCTCCCACTTCTTCAAGTGCGCCAATTTCTTGAGCTCTCCTCTCCTTGGGCACTTTGTGTGGTAGTGTCCCCACTCACCACACGTGAAACACCTAATGTGCTTCTTCTCCTTCTTCTTCTTCCTACAACTCACATTAGTTTCTAAATTAACTTTAGTGAGTTTAGGGTTTACCTCCTTTACCTTCTTGAGCGAAGGACACCTACTCTTGTAGTGTCCCATTTTACCACACTCAAAACATTTGATGTGGTCCTTTGTGCTCTTATTGGTAGTTGAGGTGGAGGGTTGAGCTTCCAAGATCTCCTCTTCCTTGGATTGCTCTTCTTCCTCTTCACTTGAAGATGTGGACGGCTCCACTTCTTTCTCCCTTGAAGATGTGGATGATACCTCCTCATCTTCCTTCTCCTCCTCAAATGTTGAACACGTATCAACATCCGATTGGTCCTTCTCCTCTTGGACCAATGAGTCATTCTCCTTAGGCTCCTCCTCTCCTTGGATTGGTGTAGGACTCTCATGAAGCGCAATTACCTTTTTCCAAAGGTCACTTGTGTTCTCGTATTCACCTACATTCAATATCGCATTAAGAGGTAATAAATTAATTAAAATTTTAGTTACCTCCTTGTCCGTCTCCGATTGCTCCCTTTGCTCCTTGGTCCAATATCGACGTCGGAGACGTTTTCCCTTCTTGTCCGTTGGAGTTTTAAACGGTTCCTCCAACGCAATCCATTGGTCCCAATTCATTTGGAACCACATCTCCATGCGCTTCCTCCAATAGTCGAAGTCCTCGCGCTCGTATGGAGGTGGGATTCGGATGTCCCATCCGAGAGGTCCCTCCGACTCCATCTTCTTCCTCTAGCCGCTCTCTTGGCGATTAGTCCAACAAGAGCTCACCTTGCTCTGATACCACTTGTTGGGACCTTGACGTCCGCTAGAGGGGGGGGGGGTGAATAGCGTCTCACCCAAATCGTCGCTTCCTACAATGGTTAGTGTGCACAGCGGAAATACAAGATAAACACTAACAATAGAAAGCAAACCTAACACGTTGATTTAACGTGATTCGGAGATAAAGCTCCTACTCCACGGCTGTCCGTAAGGTGGACGATCCCGATCCGTCGGTGGATGATTCCCCGGAGAACTTCCGGCTAGCTCGCGTAGCTCCTTGTGGGTGGAGAAACCTCGCCACAACCTCGTACAAGCACGCTAGATCACTTGGGAACTTGGAGACTCTAATTAGGGTTAACCACCACTAATTTCGTCAACTTGAACCAAGCTTCCAATGCTTGGTTATATAGGCCACGGGTTAGAAAACCCCGCCTACCAGTCGACTGCCAAAACATGCAGTCGACTGCACCAGTCGACTGATGAAACCACCAGTCAACTGCTACAGTAGCGCTACAGTACTGCTACAGTAACCCTAATTTTGGGATTTTACCCCGAGTACATTCACTCAGCACTCGTTCTCACCCGACCAACCTAGACCTAGCCTTCTAGCCTCCTCCATCAGCCTTGCGTCCCTCGGATGCCTCCCCATCCTTCACGTCTTGCCTTCTGGAGCTTCCATCGGCCTTGTTATTGTTGTCGGGTCTTCCTTTGCCAAGAGGTCGCGCCTCCGGGACTTCATCCATTGCCAAGTCACACTTGGACTTACGTTGCCAAGACTACATGCTTGGACTTACACCGCCAAGACTCATCCTTGGACTTTCCTCCTTTTCCAAGATCACACTTGGACTTACGTTGCCAAGACTACATGCTTGGACTTACACTGCCAAGAATCACCCTTGGACTTTCCTTGTTGTACCTGTATCCTGCACACTCACAATGCATATCAAATACAACAATAAACCTAACTTAAACCTTTGCCCAAACATCAAAACCTAGGGTACCCAGATTGCTCCAACAGTTCACTCCATGACCCATCCAGTCTTTCACCCGGTTCGCGACACCAGAATTTCAACCTAGAGTCCCCGACTCTAGGGTTTTTGCCTGAAGCCTTCGACCTACCAAGACTTTCCGCCTAGGGTTACCACCCCTTAGGACCTAGGGTTTCCACCTCCTAGGG
Source organism: Zingiber officinale (assembly GCF_018446385.1). NCBI lineage: Eukaryota > Viridiplantae > Streptophyta > Magnoliopsida > Zingiberales > Zingiberaceae > Zingiber > Zingiber officinale. The sequence goes on along the minus strand of NC_055999.1, from coordinate 8,928,016 downwards.
TTTTCCACTTGCCTAATCACAGCTAGGACTTTTTCCTAAGTACACTTAGGATTTTCCTGCAATCTCATTCAAACTCGTTAGACTACAAATAATCTTAACTTTGAATTCTTTGTCATTATCAAAACTCAAGTTCGATCGTCGGATGCTTCTCGCACCAACAATCTCCCCTTTTTTATTATGACAATAAAATTCAAAGTTAAGTAAACCATAAAAAGCATAAATGTGTACAAGTTAAAAAAAATGTAACATCAACAGGTTGCAAGTTGTATCTCCCCCTTAATCACATATTCACTTTTTCCTCCCTCTTAATTACTTAACTCTCACTTTTTCCTCCCCCTTTGCCATATATCAAAAAAATCAAACAGAGAGAAGGTTGTAAAATGACTTACCTTTGAAAATGACTTACTAAAAATTTGAAATAAAATTAAAACTTAGTTAAGTGCTTTAGTTTTAACAGACGTGGATAAAAGCCGAGTGAAGTACTTAAAAATAAATTTTATAGAAAGCTTATTTAATGAAAAAAAACTTTAACTTTAAATATTATTTTGTTTAAATACTTAGTTTAAAAATAACTTTGTTTCAGTACCTATAATTTTATTCCAACACCAATGATTTAAAAAAAAAACTTTGTTTAAACACCAAGCTTAAAAATAATTTTTGTTTCAACACTAAGGTTAAAAGATTGTTTAAACACCAAGATTAAAAATAACTTTTGTGTCAACACCAAGCTTAAGAAGATTGCTTAAACACCAAGCTTTAAAAAAAATATTTTAAACACTAAGCTTAAAAAAAATTTGTTTTAAACACTAAGTGTAAAAGTAATTTTTGTTTAAAACTAAGCTTAAAAATAATATTTGTTTAAAACTAAAAAACTGAAGGTTTGAAAAGTAAATACTAAAAAAAACTCTAACTTGACTTCTTTTACTTCCCCTTGATTAATGTCCAAGCATGAGTAACAAAATATTTACCTTTAAATAAATGTCTAACCTATAGTTACTAGCTGTTGATTTTGATGTAAATTTTCCTAAGTAGTCCTTAGTGTTTAGAATGTGTACTTTACATCCAAACACCTTTAGATAATTTAGGTTGGATAATTTATTGTAATAAATTTCATAAGGGGTTTTATTGTGAAATTTGTTAATTAGTATTCTATTTTGAATATAGCATGCAGTATTTATTGTCTCAGCCCAAAATTAGTTGTTTAAATTATATTCATTTAACATGGTTCTAGTAGCTTCTTGTAGTATTCTATTTTTCCGTTCTACTAGTCCATTTTGTTGGGGAGTTCTAAGACATGAAAATTCATGCTTATATTCATTAATTTTATAAAATTCAGTAAATTTATGATTTTCAAATTTCCCTCCATGATCACTTCTGATCCTTTTAATTTTAGTATCTTTTTCATTTTCTATTAACTTGCAAAAATTATTAAAGATTTCATCTTTAGTCTTTAAAAATTTTACCCAAGTAAATCTTAAGTAATCATCAATTATAACTAAGCAATATTGGTTTTTGCTTAGTGACTTGGCTCCATGTGAATCAAACAGGTCTAAGTGTACGAGCTCAAGTATTGAGTTAGTTCTATTTAAGTTGGTTAACTTGTAGGTTGATTTGGTTTGTTTACCCTGTTGGCAAGCATTACATATTGTATTTTCTATAAATTTTAATTTGGGTAAACCTCTAACTAAGCCATTTTTACTCATTTTTGAAATGAGTCTGGTATGAGTGTGACTCACTCTTCTATGCCACAATGTAATTTCTGTTGAACCCCAAGGTTGTTTTGATGTGATCAAACAAATTAAGTTAGGTCCTATTTAGTTTTGATCGCTGTGTCTAAGTGTGCAGGAGCTTAGGAGCACAGGAAGTCAAATGAAAGACGTAGCTAGCGAGAAGGACGGCACGGGAGAGAGCCAACAAGCTCGGTGCGTCCGAGGGATGAGGTGCCACGGAAGAGTACACCGGTGGACGGGAAGAACGTGCACGATGTTCGAGGGGTGAGAAGCCGGGGAGGAAGGCTGCTCGAGGAGAAGGTCGGAAACTAGGTTCGGGTGAGCCCTATTCCAGATGGTCGAGATCACCCAAGCGAGCGAAGTCGGAGTGGAAGACCCAGACTGAGGCGAGCAGAACCGAAGCAGAGGGTCCGGATCAGAAAAAGTCAACCATGTTGACTTTAGTGGTCGGGGCGCCCGGAACCCAACTTTGACCAGATCACGTTTGACCGTCATCCATTATGAAGGGGATAAAGTTTTATCCCCTTCTAGGCACCTAGAACCCTCCAGGCACCCCAACCAAGGCTATAAATACAACCTTAGTCCAGAAGCTTTTAATCAATCAAGCAATCACTGAAACAATACTTGTGCGCTTTCCTGTTTTGTTTAGCTTCTTTCTTTCTGTGCTTACACTGCTGTAAAAGAGGCTTCTCCACCTGAACGAGAAATTTAGTATGATCATCTTCCTTGGATTAGCAACCTCCCCGGTTGTAACCAAGTAAACTCCGGTGTCTCTTTTCTTTTTAAGTTCAGTCTTTAATTATTTATTACAAGTGTTCTTATTCAAGTTATAAGTCGAGAAATGGTAGAATTTATTTTTGCAGGGCAAATTCACCCCTCCCCTCTTGTCGGCCACCAAGGGACCAATAAGTGGTATCAGAGTGAGGATGCTTCAGAAGGACTAACCGCCGACCGAAGCAAAGAAACCAATGGTTGGACCAAGCATCGTTCCACCAAAATTCGAGGGAGACTTCACACACTAGAAATGCCGAATGGAGGTATTTCTAAAAACTGACTTTGAGATTCAGTTAATAATTAAGTATGGTTTTGTAGTTCCTACAAATCAAAATGGAGAGGAGAAGGAAGAGAGTCTTTGGACGAAGAAAGAACAAAATGACTCCGTAGCAAATAACCGAGTGGAATATCACTTGCTGAGCATGCTACCGCCTCAAGAAGTCAACCACATTGGAAGCTACTCGTCAGCAAAGAACTCTGAGAAAAATTCTTGGAACTCCATGAAGGCGCATCCGAAGTCAAGCTCACAAGATGGGGCATACCTCGGAACAAACTAATGAGTTTCCGTCTAGAAAGAGGTGATAAGGTAGTAGATCTACATGCGAAGGTCAAAGAACTAATCACCGTACTCGAAAACCTTGGTGAAACGGTATCCAACCGGGACTCGATACGCTACACACTCAGTGTCTTTCCCAGGACTCCAGAATGAACCTCGATAATCGACGCCTACTACATCTCAAAGGACCCGGAGGTAAGTACCCTAGAGAAACTCTTTTCTACTTTAGAATTACATGAAACCAGATGTGTAGGTATAACAAAAGAGTCAAGCCAAATTATGGCACTAAATGCAACCAAGAAGGATGAACCCGAGTCAGATTCAGAAAAAGATCAAGAACCCTACATGATAAGGAAATTCAAAAAATTCTTTAGATCTAACAAATTTAAAGAAATGCAGAAGATGAAAAATCCAAGAAATAGAAGAAGAGTTCAATGCTACCAGTGTCAAAAGGAATGTCACATAAAGGAGGACTACCCAGAACTCAAAAAGGATAAAGTCAAGATACCCAAGAAGTACAAGACTCTAAAAGCTACTTGGGACGACAGCTCATCATCTGAGTTAAAAATGCAAGAATATGCCGGACTAGCACTAATGGCAAGCCATGAAGAGAAAAGCACCTCAGAAGCTATCATCGATGAAGAGGGAGCGACCTCAGATGAATGCAACGAAGCAGGGGGAGAGTCAGTCTTTAAGTCTGATATGGTAAGTGAGGTATGCCTCTTACCTCCTGATCAACTTTATTTTAGCATTAAGTTTATCGTAAAATCTATGTTCAAGTTAAAAAGTAAAAATGATAAAGTAAAAATGATAAATTAAAAAATAAAAACTTAGAAATAAAAAGAATTTTAGTAAAATCATGTCTAATAGAAGATTTTGAAAAAGTAAAACTTGAAAATGCTAAACTAAAAGAAGAAATAGAAAACTTAAAAAATTTTGCATGTTCAAATGTTTCTATTTTTAGAAACTATAGGGGATTAAACTGGTATTATAGATTTCACAAAGGTCAGATCAGAAAAGTTACAAAATCTTATATCCCTAAAAAATACCTGATTAACCCTGTAGGAAGGAACCTATATTGGGTTCCAAAAATTTGTTTAAATTAAAAGTGAAATTAGACTTAGAGCTTTCAGGTAGAAGATTAAATATTTGAATCATTAAAAGGCTTTATCAAGAAGTGGTTGACGATCCAATAACCAAGAAGTCCTAGTGCCTCGCCACAGTCTTGAAGTTGATTTCTGAATTGAATATTTAATTGACAAACTGATAAGCATAACTTAAAATTTTTTTATTGTAGAATTTTTTTTTTTAAAACTCAGAAAATTTTTCTGCTTGGAATTTTTTACTTAAAATTTTTTTAAAACACTTAAATTTTCTAAGATTTCTGCAAAAAATTTTCAGAATTTTCAAAACTTAATAAATTTTTTAAAAAATTATTTGAAAATCAGAATTATCCTTAGACTTGTTCTAATACCCCATTTTTTATATGATCAAAGGAGGAGAAGATAAAAGATTAAGTCTAGGGAGAGGTAGATGAAATTGATTAATTTTTTTTTATTTTTACACATTAAATTGCAAAGTTATTGCCTTTATTTTTATGTTAGTTTACCCTAACTTAACTTGGATTGCTCACATCAAAAAGGGAGAGATTGTTGGAACCCCAAGGTTATTTTGATGTGATCAAATAAGTTAAGTTAGGTCCTGTTTGGTTTTGATCCCTGTGTCTAAGTGTGCAGGAGCTTAGGAGCACAGGAAGTCGAGCGGAAGACGCGGCTAGCAAGAAGGATGACACGAGAGAGAGCCGACGGGCTCGGCACGTTTGAGGGACGAAGTGCCACGAATGAGTACACCGATGGACGAGAAGAACATGCGCGGCGTTCGAGGGACGAGAAGCCAGGAAGGAAGGCTGCTCGAGGAGAAGGTCGGAAACTGGGTTCGGGTGAGCCCTATTCTGGATGGCCAAGATCACCCAAGCAAGCGGAGTCAGAGTGGAAGACCTGGATCGAGGTGAGCAGAACCGGAGCAGAGGGTCTGGATCAGAAAAAGTCAGCCGTGTTAACTTTAGTGGTTTGGGCGCCTGGACTAGTTCAGGCGCCCGGAGCGATTCCGAGTGCCTGGAACTCGACTTTGACTAGATCACATTTAACCGTGATCCGTTATGAAGGGGATAAAATTTTATCCCCTTCTAGGCGCCTAGAACCCTCCAGGCGCCCCTACCAAGACTATAAATACAGCCTTGGTCCAGAAGCTTTTAATCAATCAAGCAATCACTGAAACAACACTTGTGTGCTTTCCTGTTTTGTTTATCTTCTTTCTTTCTATGCTTACACTGCTGTAAAAGAGGCTTCTCAGCCTGAAGGAGAAATTTAGTACGATCATCTTCCTTGAATTAACAACCTCCCCAGTTGTAACCAAGTAAACTCCGGTGTCTCTTTTCTTTTTAAGTTCAGTTTTTAATTATTTATTACAAGTGTTCTTATTGAAGCTATAAGTCGAGAAAGGGTTGAATTTATTTTTGCAGGGCAAATTCACCCGTCCCCTCTTGCCGGCCACCAAGGGACCTATAGTTTCCTCTTGTTGTGTCAATAGACATTTTAGTGAGGAGGTTGGTAAGTCAATTGTATAGATGTTCTTTTTTCTAATTCCCTTAAGTATAATTTCAAGATTTTTAACACTTTTAATTAAGCAATCGGAGTTTGAAAATGTGACTAAGCACCCTGAGTCACATAATTGACGAATTCTAAGTAAGTTAAATTAATTTGGAATTAAATTAGTTAAGTTAAATTAATTAAGAAATTAAATTGAATAAATTTAAGTAAGTTAAATTTAGTTAAGTATAATTAAGTTTAAGTCTAATTAGAAGTTAGATTAATTAGTTTTAATGAGATTTATTAATTGATTACGTTAATTAATTAATTAGGTTAATTGATTAGGTTAATTAATTAATTATATCTAAATTTTACCTAAGTTCATCTCACCCTTTTCTAAATTAGCAATTAGGGAACCTTATGGGTTGATGTGAAATGGTTAGTTTAATCTTCAATTTAGATTACAATCTAAGGATTGGTTTACATTTGAGTTAGACTCAGATTTTAAAATAAGTTAATTAAATATTTATTTCAATGATTAGCTTCGAGGTTGTGACAAGGTACTAGGCCTTCTTGGGTATGCGATCATCCATCACTTCTAAACAAAGCCTTTAACATAAATTGAATATTTAATTTCCTTACAGTAACTCCTAGGTCAAGTGTAAATCAAACCTAGGTCCTTATCTAGGCTAGTCTAAGCATATATAATAAAAGCAATAACGCAAGTATCAAACAAGTTTATTTATAAAAATGGTTTTTTTATTGGTTCCCCCTGGATCATAACCTCGATAAGGTCTATCAAGGCAATAGATTTGATCCTTGGGGAGCCAATATTGTCCAAGTTCAACTTGATTAACCAAATTTGACTTGGGAACTCATGCTTGGACTATTTTTCTATTAGCTCTATTTACAAGTGATAAATAAGATCTATACTTTTGTTTAGTCTTAAACCCAAGTCCGGATCAGTTTTAAACGGCTTTTTATTTTCCAAGAATTAGATCCAGGTTCTTGGAACCCAAAGTGAACCATTCCAACGTGTTTTTAAGTTCTTTGACTTAAGTTTTCAAATTGAAATTTTCTTGCTCAAGTTGTTGGACTTGAGTTGAACTTCCAATTTAAATTGACTCAGTCAAAGGATTCAATTTAGTCTCCTCCTTAAGGATTGTTACTTTCTTTTGGAGTGACTTGACTCGGAGGTTGGATTTGGCTAACTTACGCATAAGATAATTGATTAAATTATGCAGTTTAGTTAATTGAGAATTTCTTACAGTGGGGTTAGGCCATTCGGAAATGGATATGGATCTGTGGCTTCACTCAGACTCGATTTCCAATTCGCTCTCAATTTCTGATTCTTCTAGTTGTTCTTGGGTCGTAAGCGCGAGGAAGCTCGTCTATTCGAGCTCTTCATCGGAGTCTTCTAAAAAAGACTCATCCCATGTTGCTTGCAGTGCTTTCTTCTTCCTTTGCTTCTTTGCTTCTGGTTCCCAGGTTCTGCTCATACATGTAATCAAAGTAATACCTTTCTCAGCTGGATGTGCATTAGTCTGTTCATGTAATTCAAATTTGGAAAATAATTCATCTAACTTAATTGATGAAAGATCCTTGGATACTTTGTAAGCATCTACCATGGATGCCCACAAAGTATTCCTCGGAAAGGCATTGAGTGTATACCTGATTATGTCGCGGTTTTCTACCTTTTGAATGATTCTATGGAGACCATTCAACAAATCCTAAATCCGCGCGTGAAGTTGGCTAGCCATCTCACCTTCCTGCATTTTTATGTTATACAGTTTATTTAAGATCAAATCATGCTTGCTTATCTTAGTATCAGAAGTACCCTCGTGCAGCTCGATCAGTTTTTCCCACAACTCTTTCACACTTGAGAACAGACCGACTTGGTTAAGCTCTTCTTTGGTTATGCCACATTGAAGGGTGCAGGTTGCTTTGGCGTGGCTTCAATTTTCTTCATTCAACTAGCATCCCAGTTCATGTATGATACTGGTTTTTCAGCACCGTCTCGTGGAAGCTCTAGACCAGTTTGGATAATTATTCACATCTCGACTTGCGTCTTGAGGTGGTATTCCATCCGGCTCTTCCAGTAGCCAAAGTCCTCGCCAGAGAAAAGAGGCGGGCAGGCTATGCTGTAGCCTTCTTGATGGGACATTAAGGATCTAGCACACACAAAAATAAGAAAACTTGTTCTAAGACTTGGTCTTGGATTAGTAGTGCGGGATTAAGGAAAAAAAATTAAATATGCAAACTCAAGTGGTGTTGAACCAGCTTCGAGAGAAAATTTCGATTGTGATAAAAGAGATCGGAAGGCGGCAATTTTACCGATTCTGATCGACTCTGTAAATTAAAAATTACCATGAAAAAGAAATGTTTAAATGGTGGTTTCACTGATTCGAAGTAACCCCGCTCTGATACCAATTGTAGGATCGAAAGCGCTAGAGGAGGGGTGAATATCGCTCATGGTTTTTACATTCGTTTTAAAACAATTGAGTAATATGCAGCGGAAAAATAAAAATAATACTAACACCAAGGTTTTTACTTGGTTCGGAGCTTGTGGCGACTCCTATTCCAAAGCCCACGTTCGTTAAGTATTTACTTTGGACAATCACTATCAATTCGAAATATTATATCTTTAAGTACAGTTAATTAAATGTAGTAAAATATACCAACAACTAAGATTAGTAAACTTGGAGCTTCTAGTCGTCGGAGTCAAGTTACAGCTTTGTCAGATCGTTCTTTGAGTAGCACACAGAAGAAGGATCGCAAGTTGGAAGCACTACTTGGTTCCTGCTTGAACCAGGCTTAAATAGCCCGTTGAGGGCACCTCTAATGGCATGGAGGGTGCCTCCATGCCCGCTAAAATCGCAGCATCGATAAGCTCCTGCATCTTTGCTGCTTATCCGCCTGAGAGCACCTCCAAGCTCCATGGAGGGCGCCCTCCATTCAGCGTCCAGAGTGCCTCTAAGCTCCATGGAGGGCGCCTCGGGACTGTTCATCCAAAGCTTTTCTTGTGTCATTTCTGTCCTGTAAGGCATGTTAGTCTACAATAAAGAATACCCTGCAAAACAAAGTTAGTACAGTAAAATAAGATAAATAGAAAGTTACTTTGATAGTCTCCAGACTGTCCAGTTCTTACTTTGGATTTCACCTCCGGAAACCCTAGGTTGAACCGACGCCTACTATTCCCTCACCGGGGAACGCGCCCTCACCTACTCCACTTAGGAGAGTTTACCTATTTTCCATATTGATCCTCCAGACCAACTGGACTTTTGTTCAGCGTTTGAATCTCCAAGACTTTCTACTGGACATTCGCTCCACGACCCATCCAGTCTTCCACCCGGTTCACGACATCAGGATTTCAACCTAGAGTCCCCGACTCTAGGGTTTTTTCCTGAAGCCTTCGACCTGCCAAGACTTTCTGCCTAAGGTTACCATCCCATAGAACCTAGGGTTACTGCCCCTAGGGTTTTCCACCTACCTAACCGCAGATAGGACTTTTGCCTAAGTACACTTAGGACTTTCCTATAATCTCATTCAAACTTGTTAAACCATAAATAACCTTAACTTTGAACTCTTTGTCATTATCAAAACTCAAGTTCAATTGTAGGATGCTTCTCGCACCAACAGAAATGTGTTGGAGTGTATACTAAAAGCCTAGCTTTTGGTATAAACATTTATCTAGAAATAAGAATCACATTGGTCAAATGTCTACATTTATGATAAATGTAGTTGTTCAATTAATTTATATTGTAGATGACATAGTGTGTGGTGTCACACACAGAAGATCATGTTATCAGTACCTTATAAATTATAAACAGTAGCTCACGACCATGATGGAAAGGAATAAACCATTGAAAGGTCGTAGTGTAATTAGGTATTAGTTTATCTTGACTATATAATTACACTAGTACACTCAGAGTGTATTGAGTAGGACCATTTGAGGTCGTTTCTTTTATACTGACTTTATAAAGAAACAAAGACCTCGGTTATTATGGAAGTGTGTGCTCTTAATCCTAATGTAATAACAAGCACATATATTTGATATTTATTTCTTTAATTTATCAATGGGTGAGATTTAGTTCGTTGAATCAATAAACCCGATAAGTTGGGAAATGGTATCACTTATAGTGTGTGTTGTTGATTATAGAAGGAAACTGTGTCCTAGAGATACTAGGTTGATAATGTCCCCAAGAGGAGCTCATAAGGATTGTCATGTTAAACCCTGCAGGTGGACTTAGTCCGACATGACGATAAGGTTGAGTGGTACTACTCTTGGACTTAGACATTAATTAAATGAGTTGTCAGTAACTCACTTAATTAGTGGACATTCGATATCTTAAACACAGGGAGACTAACACACTCATAATAAGAAGGAGCCCAAAAATGTAATTTGGGATTGGTGCGGTAGTTCAATGATAGTTCTCTAGTGGAATGAATTATCATTGATAAAATTAAGTTGTGTGGTCGAACACGGGATGCTTAATTTTATCGGGAGACCAAAACCAATTCCTCCTCTCGGTCCCTATCGTAGCCTCTTATTTATAGAGTTCTATACCCACCTATACCCACCTTCTATACCCACCAATAAGGGGCCGGCCAAGCTAGCTTGGGAACCAAGCTAGGGCCGACCTAGGTATATTATTGGGTGGCCGGCCCTAGCTTGAACCCAAGCTAGTGGGGCCGGCCAAATTAAATTAAAAAGGGATTTTAATTTTAGTTTTTATTATGTGGAAGAAATAATTTTTTAAAGAGAATTAAAATTAAAATATCTCTCTAAAAGATCTACAAAAGATTAAAGAAAGATATTAGATCTCTTTCCTTATTTGTAGATTGATGAGTTATTTTATTTTCTCTTTAAAAATTATCCACATGTTGATAAAATTAAAATTATAGAAATTTCCTTTATCAACCATGAAGAGATTTTTAAAGAGAAATTTTATTTTTAAAATTTCCGGAAACAAATTAGGAAGTTTTAATTTGTTGATTAAAACTTGTCTAAATTATTTCCTCTAGAAGTGGCCGGCCATTAGAGATTAAATTGGGAAATTTTATTTATTTTTTCTCAATTAAATCATGTCAAGGAAATTAATGAAATTTTATTGTAATTAAATTTCCTAATTTGCCTAGGCCAAGGAATATAAAAGAAGGGGTGAGGGTGCCTTCATGGGTGAACCATTATTATTATTCTCCCTCCTTTTTCCTTGGTATGGTGGCCGGCCCTTCTCTTTCTCTCCTCTCCTCTTGATGGCCGAAACCTATCTTCTTGGTGGAGTTTTTGTTGGTGGCCGGATCAAGGAAGGAGAAGAAGGAGAGAAAGCAAGTCTCGTCTCTAGCATCCCTTGGAGCACTGGTGGTGGCCGAAATTCTTCATGCTTGAAGAAAGTTATTTTGGCCGGCCATCTTCTTCTTTTCTTCCTCTTTGTGGTGGCCGAAACTTATATCTTGCTTGGAGCTCTTGTGGTGGCCGGATACTACTTGGAGAAGAAGAAGAAGAAGGAGAGGAAGCTAGCATCTCTTGGAGCTTGGTTGGTGTTTTGATTTTCTTCCTTGGTGAAGCTTCCTTGTTGTGGCCGAACCTAGCTAGGAGGAGAAGAAGGTGGTTGGTGGTTTCTCATCTTGATAGATCGTTGCCCACACAACGTCCGAGGTTAGAAGAGGAATACGGTAGAAGATCAAGAGGTCTTTCTAGAAGGTATAACTAGTAGTTTTTCCTTTTCCGCATCATACTAGTTATTTATGGAAATAATACCAAATACAAGAGGCTTACGATTCTAGAATTTCGAATATGTTTTTTCGAAGTTGTGTTCTTTTGTTTCTTTCTTTTCCTTGTGATTTGATTGTTCTCTTTGGTTAACCTAAAGTTATTTTAGGAAATTAAATATTAGCTTTCTATTAAAGGTTTTGTCTAGTCGGTGGTGGTTGCTCCCATATCCAAGAAGGCCATGTGCCTCGCCACGTCAGTACTGGGAACCTTTTATGGAAATTAATATTTAATGGAATTAATAACTTAAGGAGACTTGGGTCGAACGTGTTAAGTTCCGCAGGAGATCCAAGTCAAAACCTAAAAGAACAAATAGATTAAGTTTTGGATCAAACGTGTTAAGTTCCGCAGGCGATCCAAAATTTAATTTAAAAGAACACATGGTAGCTAGGAAAAGGTTCAGACCTTTGTACAAAATTTTTGTACAGTGGAACCTCTAGGCTTTCGAGTAGCAACCAACAAAATGTCCCAAGACTAGGTCTTGGATTAGCAGAGTTTGAGGTAAAAAGAAATATCAAAGACTCGAGTGGTGCTACACCAACTTCAATTAAAATTGAATAAGAAATAATTATCTAAAGAGGTAAACTTTACTAATTCCAAAAAAATATGAAAAACTAAAATCCAAAAGGAGATAAAATAGTTTCCTCGGTTTGATTGGTGGTTGCAACAATTCAGAGCATAACCTAGCTCTGATACCACTTGTTAGATCAATACGCACATGAGAGAGGAGTGAATCACATGATTTTTAAAACTTTTCTTTTTATTCTTTTTAAAATCAAAGTATGTGCAGTGGAAAAGAAAGAAAATGGAAAGCATAAGAACGCAAGTGGTTACTTAATTCGGAGCCTTCGGCGACTTCTACTCCGAGACCTACAATCTCACAGACCTTATCGATGGTCAATCCACCAATAACCTCTTCTGAAATCATCAAAAGTGGGGATGGAGTACAAACAACAATCAGGACAAGTGTAGCATGATACACTTTCCTTTTTAATAGAAATTAAGTAGAAGATTAAATTTTCGTTACCCAACACTTTTCGAGAATATTTGGCCTAGGCTCGGTATTGGATGGTTCCTCAGCAGTAGTTGAACACAACAATATCATAGTGAAGCAATAGTAGGAAGCCAGAGTAATTGGAATGTCAAACAGATGTGTAGAAGCTTATAGAAGAGTTGATATCAATGCCTTGGTTGAATAGCTCTTTTAAAAGGGATGGAAGGCGCCTTTCATAGCATTGAAAGCACCTTCAATACCAAGTTCTATCCCTTAAAAAGTGGCTCCTTATCATCAACTATGTCTCTGCCTTATCTGACCGAAGGCGCCTTCCAAATACTTGAAGGCGCCTTCCATGAACACTACTTAAGGCGTCTTCCATCACTTGGAAGGCACCTCGGGTATTGTTCACCCGAGGCCTTTTATGCTCCCTTTGCCTTGCAAAATGTGTTAGTCTAGCAAAAACATTTAACCTACAAAATAAGGTTAGCATAATAAAAATATGATTAATTTATGACTTAAACCCTGTCTTTTAGACCAGGATCTAGTCAGGGTCTCAATTTAGATTTCTGAAATACACCTAAATTAAACCGTCACCTACCGTCCCCTCAATCAAGATACGTCATCACTAAGTCACTCTCCTCCGGTGACTTACCTCCACTTACCTGCCAAACATCTAGCCCTCTAGACCTGTTTGGACTTTCTCTGGTCTTGCTTAATTAGTATCTGACCAAGCTGATCTACTAAGACTTACCTGCAATACTATGTTAGTATAATAGATAAAATTGTAAAGTAAAGCAATGTTAACATATTTTAGGATTTGCTTGTTTGGTCGACTATGCGTGGTTGACCGAAAACCAGTCGGTCACACATGCTTGGAGTTTACTCCTCCAAGATTTCTTCATTACTTGGGGTTACCTCCTCCTAGAGTTGTCAAGCTTTACTCACTAGGACTTCCATTGTCTGGCTTCACTCACCAAAACTTCCACCATCTAGCTTCACTCACTAGGACCCAACTTCACTCACCAGGACTTTCACCACCTAGTTTCACTCACTAGGGTCTGACTTCACTCACTAAGATTTCCACTTACCTAACTTCTAGTTAGGATTAGTCACTCAGTAGACTTCTCACCTGCTTATCCTTCGGTTAGGACTTACCCTTGCTAGTCATCTAGTCCTGACTAGACTTCTCTTTTCCAAACATCAAGTCCTATTTGGATCATCCCTTGGTCAAACTGACCAACTTAGATACATTCTCAAATATCGAAAGCCTAGAGGTCGATTGCACCAACACATAGTTGTAGCAGCTACGAACCCGTAGCTACTACAACTATGTAGCAAACTTTTGAAGGTCGTAGCTGTAGTAGCTATACAATCATAGCTGCTACAACATAAAAAATAAGGGTAGTTATAGCAGGTACAGTTATGTAGCTAGTAATGCATGTGTAGGAGGTAAAGCATGGGTTAGAGAGAGACGATGCATGCATACTATATTGGAGGGACAAATGTGAGATTTTTTTAATTCTGAAGAGGTACTACTATGGTAAAAAATTATAAAAAAATTTGACTAGGCAGTGCTATAGTGAAAGTCACACACAAGCACGGACACGGAGTTGTGCAACATATCGACTCTTTCTCTCTCTATACATATAATTTTATTATTAAATAAATTATATTTATTTTTCATAATTTTTGCTTATTTAAGTTAAATAATTTTTATCAATTTTTTAAATTTAATATTAAATAAATAAAATAAAATTATTCCATAATTAAGAATGTTAAATAAAATTTACTAAGTTAAAGATAGAATATTCTTGTGAATTAACTGTAATTATAAAGTAGAATAGTCATGTCAAAATTTCAAGGTAAATAAGTTTAAAAAAATAGTTTAAATAGATAGGCAGGATAGTCTCAAATCAAATATGTTAAAAAATTAATTTAAATAAAAAGGTAGAATATGTTAATTAAACCACACCATTAATACAACTTAAATATTATAAATTATTTTTCAAAATTAAAAAAAAAACTATCGATTCCATCATTTTTATTGGATTGGAATTATAACCGATCTGGTCCCTTATCGAACTAGTTACAGTTCTAGCCCCACAACTAGGTCAATTATGGGTACTCGACCTGTTAACCTAGTTATGGACTCGGGCTAGATTTAATTCGACCCAGGGTTGGATCTAACTAAATCTTAAATAAAATTTAATTTTTATTATTTTTTCATGTATTATTACTATTTGTGGTCCCCTATAACAAATTTATATATCATTATATAATTTTTGTAAACTAGATGTCCTCAATGTAGGAATTCGAATTGCGTGAATTATACAATATAAAAGTTGTAAACACTTACAGTGAGTTCATCAAACTGATTCTTCAAACTAGATTTGTTGATCTAGTACTCGTCATCGTAAGGATAATTACAAATCGAAAGGTCCTTCAATGTTCCACGAACTAAATTCCTCTTACGTCTCAGATATTTTTCTTCTATGCAAGCACACAGTCTCGGCAGAATTCTAATAGTACTTCCGTTGTGCTTCGATCTCCTCCGTGTACATAACATAGTAACCTTGTTTTGATATTTGCACACCTTGCCTTGGATGCTCTTTTATAAGATGAAGATGACTCTTCCTTTACCTCCATTAATGGAGGAAGGTGAAAAGGTTGGAAGATGAAGGGGAAGAGGTGCCCTTTTACCTTCTTAACACCAACATCTCCCACTCGTCCAAGTAAATCCATAAAGGTCATTTAGTCACAAAGACCATGTAAGAACATTCAATTCATACTTCAAGGAAAATGGTTTGTGCGATAGCAAGTACATTGAGCAATTATTGCTAAGAAAGTTGTTACACTTAACTTAGTTACTCTATCAAATGAACGAAAGACATTAATAATTTGTCTTTACCCTAGATTAAATTATTTATATCAATATAAGCATATCTAATACCTTATAATGACTATTATGTCAAAATTATGTTCAACATCTACAATCAATATAATTATTCATAATTACATTTTATATACTCAACAAAAAATGTAACTAGTCGACTAGTGAATAAATGTCAAAGATGTAAATCAATTTTAATATTCCTTTTTAGTTAGAATCTATTCATTCTTATCAGTCACTTTCCTAATTATGTTCCATAGACCGATTCATCCATAGCCAATAAGATGCATACTAAAGTAGCAGACACTGATTAGAACTTCAAGTAGACAGCTAAATAGTCACTTAGGGTAAAATTGAGATTAATAATTGTTGGATCGTGAAAGTCGATAGAGGGGGGATGAATATCGATTTAAAACTTCGAGAACCTTTTACTTGGTTCGGAGCCTTTGACGACTCCTACTCCAAGGCCCGCACACAAGGGTGCTTTCGATGGGCAATCCACTAGTAATTCGAATATTGATTACAACTTAAAGTACAAGAATGCTAATAAAAAAAACAATAATAATACCGACAAAAAGGAAAAAGAGAACAACGCGTAGTCGAAGTAGCTTCGCAGCGTCGCAGGAACACAAGAGAGTAGTCTGTCAGTTGTTGTTCTGACTCCAACCTTAACCCTCCTTATAAAGGAGGTTCGGGGCGCCTAGAACCTTCGGGGCGCCCTAGAGTGACGTAGCCGAGCCAACCAGCGAACTCCACGTGGCACAGCGATGTTGGGGATAACTTTTTGCCTCCGGGCGCCCGGACCTTGATTTCCAGCAGCTTCCTTCCTGCAAGAAAACGTTAGTCCGAGGCGCACTTATATCTCCTGCAAAATAGATTATTAGCACAGTTATAAGAAATAGAAATAGTGTTAATTAAATTTCGTCTCTCCGAGACCGGAATCTAGTCAAGATCTCGACTTAGAGTTCCAAAATGGTTCTAAGTCGGATCGGCGCCTAAGTTCCCTTCCTGGGAACGCGTCCTCACAGTCACTCCCCTCCAGTGGCTTACCTTTACTTACCTGCCAGACGTCAGGTCAGCCCTTCGACCCATCTGGACTTCGTGCCAACTATCCGGTCAGCCCGTCGACCTAGCTGGACTTCGTGCCAAACGTCCGGTCAGCCCATCGACCCGTTTGGACTTTGTGCCAGCTATCCGGTCGGTTCGTCAACCTAGCTGGGCTTCGTGCCAGACATTAGGTCAGCCCGTCGACCTGTCTGAACTTCTCCTACACACTCGGTCAAAGTGTTAGATCAACAACAAGACTAACTTAACCTATTTTATCATTCATCAAAACCTGGGTTAGACTGTTAGTGTTAACCGCACCAACAATAATCTCAAGGGTTTTATATAGTAGAGAAGTAGGGATTCATTTTTCTACTGCCCTTATTATTGCTATAGCATATGTAGTATGAATTACATACTACGATATTTTTCTCTTTACCAAAAAGAGTATATTTTTCTTAAAATTTAACATCATACAAATTTTTATAAAGACATATCAAATGACTAATCTTAAATCCAATATATGAATTCCAATTTGTCCTTAAGCGGATTTAGTAAATGGTAGATTTATTTACTTTGATCATTGTTAACACATAAATAATATGATCCTGACACAATTATTAAGATGACCTTGACTTATGGGTATGTCTCTATTCATAGCTACATAAGTTGTCCCATAAATAACGGTCTTATCTTTATTTATACTTAACAAATAGAGATAATTGTCTATGTGAGTAGATCAATCTCAATCTGCCAACATGCTCACCGAGACTTTTATCCAAAATGTAACAAATACATTGAATATATCATGATATTTTTATGTATTTACAAAGTGTTACATTTTATGAAGTCCTAAAGACTTTATATGTCCTTGAAATGACTCTTTAGTCAATAGTTTAGTAAAAGGATCTACAAGAATAGTACATGTAGGGATATATTCAAAATTAATATTTTTCTTGTCTATAATATCTCTTATAAAATTATACTTAATTTCTATATGCTTGCCTTTGCTATGATATTTGGGATCCTTAGAAAAAGTTATAGCAGTTTGACTATTGTAGTACACTATAACATGAATCCCACTGTCCTCAGTAATTTTCAGATATTTCAGAAACCTTCTCAACTAGATAACTTATTGCACAGCCATTTCATAAGCCACATACTCAACTTCCATTGTTGATAGTGCTACACAAGCCTATTTCTTGTTGTTCCATGAGATAACATCACCATTCAGCAAGAAGGTATAGCTGGATGTGGATTTTCTGTCATCAAGATCTTTCGCCCGATCTACATGTGTGTATCCCTTCAAGCTCATATTTAATCCTTAGAAATAAAGATAATAATCTCTTATCCCTTTGAGATATTTGAATATCCTCTTCACCACTTTCTAGTGTCTCGATCCTATGTTTGACTAGAAATAACTAACTAAGTTAACAACATAGCTTATATCACGATGAGTGCACAACATAATATACATTAAACTACCAATGACACTGGCATATGGTTTTTTTTCTTCATTTCGGCTATTTCTTCAAGAATCTTAGATACATACTTTTACTCAGAATAATACCTCTTACTACAAGTATTTATTCAATGTTGCAATCTAACATGCTGAAGTGTTATAACATCTTAGTGATATAAGCCTCTTGAGATAAATCCAAAAGCTTTTTTGATCAAGCTCTAATAATCTTTACTCCTAAGATGTACTCAGTTTCTTCCATATCTATTATGTCAAATTATGATGAAAGTCATGATTTGATTTCTATCACAAACTTTATTTCACTTCTAGTTATTAGCATATCATCAACATATAATGATAAAATGATAAATTTTTCTTTTTTCCTTTCTTAGGTAAACACAATGATCCTCATTGATCATTTCAAAATTATAAAATAAAATAACTTCATTAAATCTTATGTTTAATTATCTTGACACTTGGTTTAGCCCATATATAAACTTTCTAAGTCTACATACTCTATTATCTCGGCTTTCAGCAATAAAATCTTATGGCTATGCCATATAGATTTTCTCGTCAAGATTATCATTAAGGAAAGCTATTTTTATATCCATCTGATGTAATTCCATGTTAAAATGTGCTACTATAGGTAGGATAATACATATTGACACAAACTTTATAACTGGGGAAAATATCTATTCAAAATCAATACCCTCCATTTGGGTATATCCTTTTGTAACTAAACGAGCTTTGTATTGATTAATTGATCTATCTACTTTCCTCTTAAATTTGATAATCCACTTATTCCCAATATCCCTTTAGCCTAGAGGAAGATCGACTAAATCTCAAATTTAATTCTTTCTCATAGACTGCATTTCCGCATATATTGTAATTTTCAATTTTTCTTTTACTGAGCATCTCAATGCTTCCTCAACCGTTCAAGGTTCATCATTATCAACTAGGAGAATCATCAATGCCTCATTCTCAATGTCAAACCTTCTTCGAAGAATAATCTGATGACTACTTTTTTGTAGATTAGATTGTTGATGAAACTAACTCATTCATCGACAAATCACTCCCACTAGGTTGACTAGATTCAGGCATCTCTTATGATACCTAATTTGTTGATAAAGGAACATTATCCTCCTCCTCTATCGTAAATAAAGGAATTGTCTCATCAACTTCACCTCTTATTAGGAACTCAATTTTGAAAAAAGTAACAGCTCTCGACTCTATTTCATAGATTATTTTATCTTGTTGCTCACCAATGAAAATATAACCCTTAGGGCGCGTTTGGTTCAAGTCATCATCTATAACCTTGGTTATGGGGAATATAATATAACTTATTAGGTGTTTGGTTCAACTGAGATTATGCAATTACTTAATTTTACATTTACTAATTTATCCTTTACCTTTTTGAATTAATTTAATTGAATGAAAATCTTTTTATCTCTTCTCTGCCGTGGCTTCTTCTTCCCTGCCGTGACTTCTCTTCTCTCCCGTGACTTCTCTTCCTCTTCCTCCTCCCCTGGAAAAAGGGTCGAGGCCATGCAGTAGCTTCTACCCCTCAACATCCGTAACCTCGCCACCCTCTCATCCGTTCTCGGCACCGGAGGGCTCGCCAGAGCCTTGACCTATGAGGAAGCGCTAAACCATAACCCTTATCTTGATCCCCAGCGATCAAGATAAGAATACCCATGGAGGCGACGGTGGATTTGAGGTCGAGGAGGAAGCCACAAAGGAGGACCATGATCTCATACCACAACCACTCCAAGCACACCGAGATAGCGTTGGGAATCGCCAAATTGAGCAGAGAACGCCATCCCTTGAAACAGTCGATGGAGAAATCGAGCGCCGTAGTTTGTCGATAGACGCCGGAGAAATAGATGTACAGGACGAGGAGGAGGAGGAGATTGAGATTGGTGCAGACGGATGCAAAGGCGACACCGCGAATGCCGAGGCGGAGGTAGAAGACGAGGGCACAGTTGAGGGGGAGGTGGAGGAGGGCGGCTGCTGCAGCGACATAGGTGAGGGGGAGAGTGATGGACTGTGAGCGGAGGAAGATGCGGATGGGATGGAGGAAGGATTGCAGCAGGAGGTCGGGGATGGAAGCGAGGACCTATTCGTGGTGGGTGGGTAATTTTGGAAAAAATAATATGATAACCCCGGAATCGTAGAAAACCTTAGGCTTTCAAGGTTTTCTGATTCCTTGTTGTATTCCCAAATTGCTGACGTGGCGGGAATCACTCATTACCAGGAATCACACATTACCTAAACCAAATAAGGTTTTTGTTGATAACCTACCAAGGTTATCAACGATAACCTTGAACCAAACGCGCCCTTAGAAGTATAAGAATACCTTACAAAAATGCATTTCTTACCTCTTGGTCATATTTGTAAGTTCTTATCATGAAATAAGTAGCTGACCCCCAAGGTCAGATTACTCAAATGTGATTTTCTACCTTTCTAACGTTCATATAGAGTAGATGAAACAGATTTAGAAGACACTTAGTTAAGTATATAGGTTACAGCTAATAACGCATCTTCCCAATAGAAAATTGGTAAATTAGCTTGAGTCATCATAGACCTAACCATATCTAGAAGAGTTCGATTTCTTCTTTCAGCAACTCCATTTTACTGTGAAGTTCTAGAGATAGTTAGTTGTTTAATAATCCCTTTCTCATTACATATTATTTTAAACTGATCAGACAAATATTTACCTCCACGGTCAGTACGTAAGGTTTTAACATTACATTTCAATTGATTCTCAACTTCATTTATGTAACGATTGAAGCAATCTAATGATTCAGATATGTGAGATATCAAATACATATGACCAAAACACGTAAAGTCATCAATAAATGTAATAAAATAAAAACTTCCTTGTCTAGCCTTCACATTCATTCGACGATAAATATCTAAATGAATTAATTGCAATGGTGATTCAACCCTAATAGCCTTATTAAATGGTTTTATAGTCGCTTTTCCAACAAGAAAATGTTTACATATAGACAAGTTAACTTTAGCATAAGTGTTGAGCAAATCCTCTTTAGCTAATCTATTCATTCATTCTTGTCCTATATGTCTCAATTTAGCATGCCAAACTTTATTATTTACATCAGCATCGTTAGTAAGAGTAATGTTTAAAAAATAACCATTATTATCATAATTAATATCTAAGAATCATGAAATCATTTGATACATGACCACATCCTATTAACACAAAGTTAATTCTTAGTTCTACATAATGACTATAAAAGTTTATACAATAATCCAAATTAAGAAGACTATTAATGGAAATCAGATTTCGTCAAATCTCAAGAGCATATAGGACATTATGTAGAAACAATATATGCCCACCACGTAGGTTGAGTTTGCATGTATCAACTCCTTTGACTTCAATCCTTGCATTATTTCCCATATATATCCATTTATTGCCAGTTGGTACTTGACAGTACTCTACGTGTGTAGCTCAATCATGAGCTACATGGTTCGTTGCTTCTGAATCTATAATTCACAAAGGATAAAAATCATCTAACAATATCGAACTAGTAATATAATGCTCATAGAAAGAGGATAAATATGGATCTACCTTTTATTGATCAGTACAATCCCAAGCAAAGTGGCACTTCTTGCCATAATTATAGTAAGTCAGCTTACTTTGATATTTCTTTTCATACTTCTTTCCTTTCTTCTTGATTGGGCCTTGCCCTGCAACAACATTAGCTTCTTTTTCCTTTCCCTTTCCTTTTTTAAACCATCTTTTCTTATTATTGAAACCAGATGCTCTAACAGAAACTTCAGCTATAAAAGTTTATCTAGAAATTCTTGCAGATTCTATTCTCTTCGCCTTCAATTCAATATACCGTGAGACATCAGTGAAAGTCTTGATACTTTCATTGTGAGTCAGATTCTGTTTTATCATTTCTCAAGAATCAGGAAGGAATGGATAACTACTTAAACCTATTATTCATTAGTCAACTCATAACTGACAACATTTAAATTCTAAATCATATTTGTCATTTTCCTCATATGTTGAGCCACGGTAACATTTAGGAACTTTTTGTAGTTGTCAAACTTGATTGTCATTTGACAAAGCTTACATAAATTATAACTTCATTGTACTTTTCTCTTAGGGCAACCGAAATGGCATGAGCTGATGGTAATGACTTATATTCAAATATTAGGTCGTCTACCATTGAACTAATCAATGTTCACTTGGCAGTTGAATCCTTTTTCTTCCATGCCTTATAGGCATCAAAATCATGTTCATACTATGTTGTAGAATCATCAATAGGTTCTTCCATAAACTATTTACAAGCTCTAAAACTTCTTGTTCCTTAAGAACATATTATATCTTGAGATGTCATATTTTATAGTTTTCCCCATATTATTTCTTTCCCTTATTGAGTTCAGCTATGATGTTCTTAGCAGTCATGATCTAACATAAATAAATACATTATTTAGTAATTAAGTGTATTTCATATGCATATAATTTATGATTGACTCAATGTTAATTTAAGTTAATTTACAAAATCAAGTGACAACTATATTTTCACTCATTATTCCTATGATCCAATCTAACCAATATTGATCAATTATATTATATGCATCCCATTAAATGAAATGATCATTAAGTGAACAAATCATGAAATGAATCATCATTTAAATGAACTAATCATTCTTTTAAAACTGCTAACACATAATATTCTTTTTCTTGTTTGTTAATGCATAATATAACATTTTATAAAATAGTGTTGTTTGTACATAATAACAATTTCTATTATATGATTTTATTAAACTTAATGGGCTAATATTATTCGTATATAACGATAGTAACAACAACAACACTCTAGTAAGATAAATAAGCTAACACCACTCCCATTAGGAAAAATACTAGTGGAGTGGTCAGTACCATCCCGTTCATCCTGAACTCGATTAGGGCAATCTTAAGTAGACTAGCTTTAGAATTCTCCATTTGATCTATAGTTGAATCGTCTTCTGGATCCTCCTCAGATTCTTCAAGATCCTCTTCTGGATTCTCCTCAAGATCTTTAGGATCCTCCTCGAACTTTTCAAGATCCTCTTTATAATACTCATGGTGAAGTAGCTCCACACACAATTCTTCATATCAGATACGTCCTTCAAAGTTCCCCCATATATGGTGTGCTATACCACCTTGGGATGCCCTGACAATAATTGAATCAAAGTACAAATCATGTAATTGTCAAGGATTGGAAACTTTTCTTGCTCAAGCTACCAGAATAGTCGATTGAGCCATCCAATATGTCCTTTACGTCCGTAAATTAGGTCATACTCAATCTCCTTCCTCAGCTCATTGCATCACATGTTGCGAATGGTCATCGTGTATATCATCCTCGGCACCTAAAATTGAAAATAATAATATCAATACAAAATCGACAAACCAATAAATATGCATAGAACCAATACATAGAATAACAAATAAAAAAATTAAATTTTCTTTATTTGAGGAGCTTCAATTGACTAACACACTAGATCAATCGACTGAGAAACTAGATCTTAAACAATAGCTTATTCCCTTGCCCTCACTAGAGTTAATCTAATTAGGATGTTCAGTTGTTATTATTTAACTTAAGTCCATTTAAGTGTAACTCAGACTTGTTGATCAAACTAAGACTTATTTTATCAATTCTGGTGCATTAGATAATCTGACCCAATTTGATCAAATCTTGCTTATTAAAATAAATGTAGTTCATTTGATTAAACATAACCAGTACGATTCTATCCGGTTTGATAAATCAAATCAGTTCGAATCAGATCGGTTCTGATTTGGACCAAATTGACCTAGTTAAATCAACTAATTAATGATTTGAATCAGACCAAAGTCTGATTATACTAAATTGGTCTAATTAAACTAACTAATAGTTTGACCCGATATAGGTCTAATTAGATCAGACTAGCTCAAGCTAATTGAACCATACCAGTTCATTAAAAAATCAGACCTGTGTAAAAGTTTAATTGATTAAATTAAAAAGTTTAATCGATTAAAAAAATTAATCGATCGATTAAATTGGTTTTTTTTGTTGCAATACAACACGCAAAAAAAGAATTTTTTACGTTGCCCTTTTTTTCATGAAACGCAAAAAAATGAAACCCAACCTCCCTCGCTGCTAATACGGCATCGCCATTGCCCATTCCCAAATTTGTACTGTTCGGCGATCGTCGCTTCCCATCCACGCCAAGGAAAGCGAATGGAGGGGCACTCCATCTTTTCCGCCTGCATCCACGCCGTCATAACCCGTATGCGACTCTCTATTCATCCGCAAGCAAGAATTGGAGGAAATCTTCGTGTGTTGACTGCTCTGCGTTGGGGGCTCGGCGACGGTCGCAGATGGCGACTGTGCCCATCGACAACGGCATATCGTGACTCATTCGCGATTTTTGCCTGGCGACGGCAGAACGAGACATAGTAAATTCTGTCGGAATACAGTATGGCAGTAAACATGTACATTTAGCTATACGACAGATTTCATAGCAGAGGGATTCGTGAGTTGCTTTAGAATTCATACTGCTCTATACGAATATATAGCTGTAAATGAACTGTGTGTTTATAAACAAGTTTATATCCGTTCCACACACACACACACACACACATATATATATATATAGGGAGTCTATATGTATGCTCTGTCACCTCAATACCTCCACCTGCTATAAGTATATGTGATGTACTCAGTATATACAATAGTGTGTCTTGCTTGTCTTATATGTATCATAGAACCTTTGCCAGCAGCGCTAGGTTCTATGCCCATAAGTTTCTCAAGCCAAGACCACCTTCCCACTTGGGCCTCACTAGCTTTAACCATGCAATGAGGAGCCTCCTGGACGTCTACATGAAAGATCTACAAATGCTATAGAAACAATCAATAACCCCCTAGGGTAGTGGTAAAACTGACATCCAATAGCATTCCACCCCTTGTAGAACTGATGATATAAGTTGTGCTTTCCTGGCATAGGATAATGTGGATTTCGGCCAAGAATTGATCCTACGGGTGAGTGAGTCCAGGAGTGTGGCATAATCTAAAATCTTTAGTTTCTAGGAGGCTATGAGAATTCCCAAGTATCTGAAGGGCATCTCCCCTATCTGAAATCCTGTGATGATGAGTAGCTGATCCAGGGGGGGTCTGTCCCTACCATGTAAATGTTGGACTTAACTAAGTTGGTTGTGAGACCGGTCATCTGGGCAAACTGTGATAAACTCTCAACTAGCTGCGTCACTGATGGGACATCCCCTCGGGAGAGTAGTAACAGGTCATCCGTATACACCAAATGTGCAAGATTGAGATGCACTAGAGAGGGGGGTGAATAGTGCTCGTGACTTTTTCATGCTTTTCGGAAAGCCAGAGTAACGAAGCGGAAGATAGAAATAGAGCAGAAGCAAAACAACACAAGCGCTAACACTTTTCTTTTATTTGGTTCGGAGCCGGTGGCGACTCCTACTCCAAGGTCTGCACGTGAGAGTACTTTCGATGGGTAATCCACTAATCAATCTAGAAATTACAAGTACAATAATTAAAATACAATTGAAAGTATACCGACAACTAAGAACAAGGAATTTCAGGCTTCTGGTTGTCGGAGTCGCGTTGGCTTCGTCGGATCATCTTTTGAGCAATGCGCAATAGAAAGAATGCGAAGATCAAGTATTGTTGTGCATATACTCGAGACTGACTTAAATAGCATGTTGAAGGCACCTTCAGCCTCCATGGAAGTCGCCTCCAGCTTTATTCTTATCCCCGCAACTTCGGTCGTCGATAACATCCGCGTTCTGCAAATTTTATCTCTCTGAAGACGCCTTCAAGCTCCATGGAAGGCGCTTTGAACATTGTTCACTGGAAGCACCTTTAATCTCCATGGAAGACGCCTTAAATATTATTCACCCGAGACTCTTTTATGCTTTCCACCTCCTGCAAGGCATATTAGTCCAAATACAAAATATACATTGTAAAATAAAGTTAGCACAATAAAATATGAAATAGTAAATTATTTTGACAGTCTCCGGACTGTCCGTTTCTGACTTTGAGTTTCGCTGAAACTCTAGGTCAAACCAACACCTACTGTTCCCTCTTAAGGGAATGCGTCCTCACCTACTCCTCTCAAGAGAGTTTACCTGTTGCCAGACCGGTCCTCCAGATCGACTGGACTTTTGCTCAGTGTCCGAGTCTTCAGAAATTTTCTGCTGGACGTCCGATCC
Organism: Zingiber officinale; assembly: GCF_018446385.1. Lineage (NCBI taxonomy): Eukaryota > Viridiplantae > Streptophyta > Magnoliopsida > Zingiberales > Zingiberaceae > Zingiber > Zingiber officinale. The sequence continues at coordinate 8,901,975 of NC_055999.1, read as the reverse complement.
CCGACCCATCCAGTCTTCTACCTAGTTCACGACCACCAGGATTTTTACTTAGAGGCCCCGACTCTAAGGTTTCTCCCAAAGTGCTCGACTCGCCAAGACTTTCCATCTAGGGTTACCATCCCCTATGACCTAGGGTTACCTCCCCCTAGGGTTTTCCATAATTTAAAGTTACCACCCCCTAGGATCTAGGGTTACTTTCCCCTAGGGTTTTCCACCTGCCTAGAATCCACTAGGACTTTCCTGCAAGCTCAATCCCACTTATTAGACAACAAGACATCTTAACTTTTGAATCCTTTTCCATTATCAAAACATAGGTTTTATCGTCTGGTGATTCCTACACCAACAAAATGTGCTATCCTCAAAGGTTCACATTTGGGGTGAAAATGAAAATCAGACCTAATAGTGTGTTGTGCTAGAGATCGGGACAAATATTCCATGCATAGTCTAAATAGGTAAGGGGATAAGGTTAACGTGGAGGCTGTTGTTCCTTAACGAATCTGTCTCTAAAATCTCTCGCAATATCTCTGTGATAATGAGCTACCTTAGCTCATCATGGGTGACTTCAATTCCCCCTATCTCCCATAGACAAGTATGGAAGAATGGATGTCACATCATATACCACAACTAATTTCCTAGAGTTTGTGTTGAATATATATGAATGGAGAAGAGGTGGAAGAGGAAAGAAGGTCGTGACTTTAATCCCACATTAGGAGTTTCAAGGTATATTAGTTAGTTTATATTGATTCACATATATTGATGATGTGAACAAATGCATAGGAAGAGGCTCTTTCTCATGTGTGAGTGCGCAAGAGGGGTGCAAATCTAGGGTCTAGATTGTATTGAATCATGTTGACTCGTGTGCGAGTACGACCTGCATGTGGCAAATGCCGAACTAGTCGAGACAAAATTTGCTCAAGTAGAACAATTAATATTTTGCCACGTGGCTTCTTTTTGCTGCTTAAGAAGGTAACGAAAGAATTAACCATTGTTTTCTTCACCTCCCTGATAGGAATGGTCGCTGGCTATCATTAATCACTAGGCATTGAATAGTCATTACCGTCATTCAATGTGTTGGGTGCTAGGATGGTGCCCGTGATAGCAGTCAGGTACCCACTCAGTTCGCCATGACCACTAGTACTTGGTGGGAATCACGGTTGATCATTGCATCCTGGGAAACATACGACCCGAGTAAAAGGGCTGTGCAAAAAAATCAGGAAACCGAAAATTGGACCGAAATCGATAGCTTACCGGTTCCAGTTAACCGGTTAATCGGTTTTAACCGGTTCTAGTTAACCGGTTTTAATCGGTTTATTGGTCAATTTCCGGTTTGGAATTTTTTTTATCGGTTTAACCGATAAACCGGAACCGACTGACAAGCTATCGCGCGACTCATAAAGCAAGACTTCGGTGAACTGCATTCATTCATCATCGATGGTTTTGAATCGCTCCCACCGCCCTCTTCCCCGTTCGATCCATGGACGACGCGACCCCGGCGAGATGGTGGACTTTAGCGGCCACCTCGTCTCCTACGCCACGCTTCGCCTCGCTCGACCTCTCCACGGCTCCACGCCCTCCTCCTCGTCTCCAGACGTGCCCGCGACGCCTTCCTTGTCACCAAGCTTCTCAACCTTTACTCCCGCCTCGGCGACCTCCCCTCCGTCGTCCTCACCTTCCGCCACGCCCCCGTCAAGACATCCATCACCTGGAACTCCATGATCGCGTGCTACGCCCACCACGGCTTCCTCAAAGACGCCCTCGCGTGATTCCGCTGTCTCATTCTCTCTCCTTCCCCTTCCGCCTGCCCCGATTCGACGATTCCTTCACCTGCCCTGTCACCATCAAAGCCTACTGGGACTTGGAGTGGGGGAAGCAGATTCATTCCCTGGCCTGCAAGCTTGGCTTTGTGTGTAACGTTTTCGTCTCCGCGTCCTTCGTCCATATGTACTCCAGGCTCGGGTTCACGGACGACGCCAGGAAGGTGTTCGACGAAATGAAGATAAAAGACTTGGGTTGCTAGAATGTGATGCTCTCCGACCTTTGTCAGAATGGTAGGACGACAGCGGTCACCGAATTGTTTGAGCGGATGATGATGCTCGGGTTGCCCATGGATAAGGTCACTGTGACGAGCATTCTGCCAGTTTGCAATTGCACACCCCTGCAGAATCCTTTATCGGGTCTTTGCATTCACGTTTACTGCATCAAACACGGTATGGATTCAGATTTGTTTGTGTCTAATGCGTTAATTGACATGTATGCGAAGTTGGGTCATTTGGAAGAAGCACATAAGGTGTTTAAGGGAATGGTAGATAGAGATTTGGTGACCTGGAATTCTATCATTTCTGGCTATGAGCAAACTGGTGATGCTAACTCTGCACTTAATGTCTTAATCTATTCAATGAGATGCAGCAGAGTGGCATTCAACCTGATCGATTAACGCCAGTAAGTCTAGCTTCTGCGGTCGCTCAACGTGGGGTTTTTTTTCTAAGAAGTTTTAATTGGGCTTTAGTTAAAGCCGCACAAGCCGACTAAGCCCACTTACCCAAGCCCAATAATCTTTACCGGTTTTCGGTTGGAACCGGTTAACCAACCGGAACCGATTCAACCGAAACCGGTAGAACCGGTAAGAATACCAGTCGGTTAACCGGTTTTACATAAACCATGATAAACCGGAATTAACCGGAATCGATAAATCGGTAAATCGGTTAATCGACCGGTTGAACAGGCCTATGAGTAAACCTCAAAGCACAGCCGGAGGTGGAGCGAATCTGTTTCAAGAAAACTACGACCATAATAGGCCTCGGTCCATTTGCCCACTCGACCTCTCTGCCAGGTCGTTTGATCGCCCGCTCTGTCGCTCGACTTCTTTGCCCACCCATTTGCTCATTCGCTCGGCCTCTTCCTCCACTTGGTTGCATGCTCGTCCACCCATTCGCTCATCTAGCAGCACGCTCACCTGACCACTCGGTTTTGTTTTACCCGGACTGCCGAATATTCGTTCGGTTGCTCACTCGTCAGGTCGTATGCTCGCTCGGCCATTCTGTCTTCTACTGCTCTGCCTTGTCTGTCACTCGGTCTGATCGGTGACTCGACCGTTCTGCCAGCCCTGTCGCTCGGCCAATCTACCTGGTCAACCACTCTACCACTTGCCCACCCGACCTGTAGTCCGTCCAGCCGCTCTGCTCCACTCATCCAGAGACTCAGTGTTCAGCAGTCTCCACTGCTTGACCTGTCAGCCGCCTGGGACATTAGGCCGCTCGTAGGGCTATAAATGAACCAAGCGTTCTTGAACAAGCTTGGTGTTCGGCTTAGTAAGAGCTTCTTTATGTTCGTTCAATATACATAAGATTAATTAAACAAACAAGCTTGAACAACTCGTTAAGCTAAACAAACAAGCTTGAACACATAAGTGTTCAGCTCGTTAACGTTCGTGAACAACGTTCGTGAACAACGTTCATGAACAATATTCACAGACCATATTTATTAATAAAACTCTTTTCAATATACCAAATAAATAATAAAATAAAATAAATAAATAAATTTAAATTATCAATTTTAATAATCAATCAAATAATTAAAAGTTTCAAACAATCAAACAAGCTTGAATTGAGAGTTTGATAACATCTAAACAAACCAATCTCAAGCCAAGCTCGAACCAAGCTCAAGTCAAGCTTGAATTGAAAGCTTGATAACATCTAAATGAACCAAGCTCAAGCCAAGTTTCAAACAAGCTCAAGCTCATAAAAAATAACCCAAGCCAAGCTTGAACACTCATTTCAAAAGCTTGGTTCATTTTAAGCTCGGCTCGGTTATCTTATCAAACAAACTTGAACATCCCAAAGCTCGGCTCAGCTCGGTTTGTTTACAACCCTAGCCGCTCGGCTTATTTGTCCACTTGCCCACTCGACACTCGTCCTCTCTGACTCATGCGCACGACTTCTCGTTCATACAAACTCAATCGTTCGGACTTTGCTACTCAGGCGCTCTGTTCGCTCAGCCACTCTATGGTCAACATTTAGTAAAAATCAATCTCTATTAATAATCTGAAATTATCTATTCAAATTATCTTGACAGATAAATAAATTTAATTTGATATATTTAAATTCTACTAATTGCTACTATTTTTGGCAAATTGTTTGCCCAATAATTTGCTCTTGCATGCTGTGCAGAACATACTTTAAACCTCTTCATATTAATTGTTTCCACTCAACTAGTAAAAAACAACAGAAGACGCTTCCATTTAAACATTAAACCAAGTGATATTATTTTAGCACCCTAAACAAAAGTGCCTTATGGTGGTGAGATGCCTCAGGGGATATTCGGATCATATTAGGATGAGGGTTGATTTTAATGGGATTCATTTTTATGAGGAAAAAAATATCTTACCATCTAGAAGGTTACTATGTACTCTAATTTCGCCATCTATATTTTATCATGAATCCGATGATACTAAAGCATCTCAAATGAGGGTGTTATCTTTTCACTACTTATGTAGTTGGATGACCAAAATGCTATAAGTCGGTGAAAAAACTGAAAATTCTTCAAAAGTACGTCAATTGACATGACGAAAAGTAGCCTGCAAAATTTAATTTAACAGTAAATCAGATGGTTAGAATTTGGCCATTAAAAAATGAATTTATCTAACTAAAAATTAATTAAATTAGTTAAAAAATCAATTAAGTATTAATAAAAATTGATTAGATATTATTTTAAAAAATTATATATGAAAATAGATGAGAAAGGATATAATTAACTCATAAAATATGATATTACTCTAAAATTTAAATATAATAAATTTAAAAATTATAAAGAAAAATTCATTCTAAATCGTTAAAATCTAAAGATGAATACGCTCCTAGTGTCTCCGTCAATTTATTTCAAGATTAACACGGAAAAGATAAATTACGGATAATTAATAATCTTAAAAATAATGACTAATATATATGAAAAATATTTATCCCTATTATACTAAAATTTAAATCCCAGCTCATGCATTCAGCATTGTCCTTAATTTAATAGCAGGACTCCGATTTTTGGTGCATGCGCCGATTAATAGTTTCATTGCACTTTTATAAAAGAACAATTTATAAATCGCCAGTTAAGTCTAATAGTCAGCATCTTGAAGATCAATTAAGAAGTGCTTTTTGTTAAAAACAAAGTCTATAAATTAAAGGTTAAAAATAAAATCTAAAAAATCTCTTTTTCAAATATGATTTTAATAAATTTAAAATAATTTTAATAAATTTAAATTATTTTTATAAAGTTAGTAAAAAATATTTTAATATAATAATATTAACAGATTAGAATTTGAGTTCAAATTTTTAAAATTTAAGGTTTAACTATAACTCTAAAAGTTTAGATACATTATAACAGTTAATTAATTGATAGTTACTAAAAATATGAAAAATTGATTATTTTATTTTAATCAAAATTATTATATATAAAATATTGTTAGATTAAAAGATTTTTTATCAACTTAAAATTATATAAAATTTATCAAAATAGTTTTGAGTGCGACAAAATCACTTTAAATAAATTATAATATGTTGTTCCTATATAGTTATAGTTAAATTATAAAATCTCAAACCTTAAATTTTAAAATTTAAATACTATTATATTAAAATATTATTTAAAATTATTAAATTTCATCAATTTTTTATACTAATTAATTTTTTTAAAAAAAATTATAATAGTTACTTGGATAATTATTTTATAATATTAAAATAGTATTATATTAAGTGTTATATCTTAATTAAAATATAAAAATATTTAAAAATATAAAAATATTTAAAAATATAAAATATCTGTTCTTTTATTTATTTATTTATTGAAATAAATAATTTAAGATATTTTTTAAATATACATTGTAATAAGATGATTATATTCCTAATAACTTTTTTTTTCCAAAAGAAACAACATAGATATTAAGGCCCCGCCATTCACGACACGCGTCGTCCGAATCAACAGCCGACCAATCCCGCATCCCCGTATTAAAAAGCTTCTTCTTTTTTATAAATATATTTAGTATTTTTTTTTTAATTATTGATTCGTTTCCGCTTCCTTCCCGACGTGTCAATATTTGCTGCTAAAAAAACCAAAATACCAAGCCGAACAAGCCGTGCACGGCGCCGACAACGCCACGTTACAGCCTTGGCACCATACGATCGAGAACTTAGGCGAGATCAGACCGTTCGATCAGACGGTCCCACTCATCGATAACAAAAAAAACGTTCTGCCTTTTGGCAATTGGCAGTAGTGGACCACGTGTCCTAACTTTCCACGCGTCCTGGACACGATGCGTGACAGGCGAGATCAACGGTGGAGATTTACCATTTTCGGCGAGACAAAGAAAGAAAGAAGCCGGCCTTGCCTACTGCAATCAACCAATTCCAACACGATAATGTTGCCAGACATAGCATTGGGACAAGTTCGTGGGGCTATCTTGTTCTCAATTTAAATGCAGGGTAACAACTTGGGTATTCACACGACGAGTCTGAAGTGTACTCGCTGCTTCGGACACACGTCGCCTCCTGCCTCTTTTTATCTTCCAATTCGTAATCGAAGGGGATCGAGAAGGGGGATCAGATCGATACGTTCCATCGATTAGGGTTCGTGAGAAGTGAATCCATCCATGATGGCTGAGATCTTCCATGGAGTTGCGAGCTGCGGTGCGGAGGCCACGGCGATGAGTTCGTGTGAGTCTGGGCCACTGGCGAAGATTGAGCGGCGGATGGATATGCGGAGGCTCAAGTTCGTCCCCGGTACGGAGACTCCTGACTTGGTGGAGATGGAAACTAGCAGGAAGCGTCGGAGGTTGGGTGAATCTGGCGGCGCAACTGCCGAGTGCAAGGAGAATTCCGAGCCGCCGGCGAGTGGGAGTACCGAGCCTTCTCCTGTAGGGGCGTCAGAGGTATTGAAAATGACGGATAGGTGTCCTAGGTATGGGGCATCGGAGGTCTGCGGAAGGAGGAGAGATATGGAAGATGCGGTCTCCATTCGTCCTGATTTCCTCCAGCGAGGCGATCTGACTCTGGGGAAGCACCATTTTTTCGGCGTGTTTGATGGGCATGGTTGCTCTCATGTAAGATGCTAAGATGCTGCACTTGCTTTCTTCATTTTTTTCCCTGCAGAATTGTTTCATTACAGTTGATGACCTTCTCTTCCGCGTTACGCAGGTGGCCGCGCTATGTAGGGATCGGATGCATCAATTAGTGGCGGAGGATGTGGTAGTGCTGGGATTGGATGCCACTTCTACGCAGAAGGCATGGAGGGGGACGATGGAGAGGAGCTTCGCCCGGATGGATGCGGAGACAGCCAATAGGGACGGCATCCGCTCAGGCCCAGGCTGCCGGTGCGAGCTTCAGCCGCCTAGATCGGACCATGTGGGTTCTACTGCAGTGGTCGCCGTCGTTAGCCCAACCCACATCGTGGTCGCCAATTGTGGCGACTCGCGCGCCGTTCTCTGCCGCAAAGGCGTTCCGATCCCGCTTTCCTCCGATCACAAGGTACTATAAGACGCATGCGCACAAAAAAAATGTTTCTTTTGATACGAATCATCTGGTACAAAATTGTGATCAGAACTGAGAAATTTGTGGTACAAATTCGACAGCCAGATCGGGAAGATGAGCTGCTGCGGATTGAAGAAGCCGGTGGTCGGGTGATCTATTGGGATGGGCCGAGGGTGCTCGGAGTGCTTGCCATGTCTCGAGCCATAGGTAAGCTCGGCGTCTCAAGCTTCTCTTTCTCGTAAAAAGGTTGGATTTTTTATAGAGGAAATTAATCATCACCGATCTCAATGGAGCAGGAGACGACTACTTGAAGCCGTACGTGATCCCAGATCCGGAGGTGACGGTCACGAAGCGTGACGAGGGCGACGAGTGCCTGATCCTGGCGAGCGATGGGTTGTGGGACGTGTTGAGCAACGAGACCGCCTGCAAGATCGCGAGGATGTGCCTGCAGGGAGGGGGCCGCCGCGGCGAAGCTGCAGAGACGGCCACCGCGAGCCGAAGTGAGGACGACGACGGAGAACAGGGCGGAGGCGGCGCTGACTCGTCGTGCTTAGACGCGGCGTTGCTGCTGACCAAGCTGGCCTTGGCGAGGCAGAGTGCGGACAACATCAGCGTAGTCGTCGTGGATCTCAGAAACCAGCGGAAGAGGGACACGGTGGCGAACCCCCAATAGCTAGTACCGAAGATTTTAAGAACATACATAAAAATTTATAAGTGAAATAAATACACAAGAAAATTTCGAAGTAAGAATTTTTAAAATGTATATATATATATATATTATATATTTCATTGGCAAACCAATGAAAAATTGAAGTTATCCCTTAATGTTTGGATAAATTATATCAAATAGAAGATATTTATATTTTCAAATTGAGTTGGTGGGGAAAAAAAAGGGAATGTGCATGAATAACGTGGAAAGGACAACATTAGATGGAAAAGAAGGGTGCTTAAGAAGGCTGCCAACTTTGAACGAAAGCGGTAGGAATTTAAGTGTAAGTGACCATCTTACCATCATCTTACATTTCATTAGGTAGTTTTTAATCTTTTTTGTGTGACCCTCAAGGTAACGTAGATGATAGGTGCATGATATTTTTAGTATAATAATTAGGGATCGATTCTCAGGAATTGACTATGATCTATGTATTTATATGTACCTCCCTTCATATCCGTGTTCGTTAAGATATCGACTAAAATGGATTATGTATTATAATTTTAAAATTATCAGACTAAAATGGATTATGTATTATAATTTTAAAATTATCAAATTAAGTATTCACTTTCCGTTTTACCCTCATTCTTAAATTGATTAAATAAGTTGAATAGATTTCATTCTGTTTGAAAAATTTATCAGTCATTTCGATCAAAATTGATTGGACTTAGAGATCTCGGAATAATATGAAATCAATTTCTATATGTTCGTCTAGTTCTCCTGATAGTAAAAATGTTATTAAACATCAATTTGACCAAATATTTTAAGAGTAGTGATTTTTTGAATATAAATTCATTTTTCGGATACATTCGTGTTTAAAAAATCACTGTTCTTAATATATTACGTCAAATTGATATTTGATAGCATTTTTTATAATCAAGAGAACTAGACGAACACATAAAAACTGGTTTCATATTATTTCAAGGTCTTTACATACATCGGTCGATTTCAATCGAAATCGACCGATGGACTTAGAGACCTTGAAATGATATAAATTCTATGTATTCCTCTAATTCTCCTGATTGTAAAAATACTATCAAATATCAATTTGAGATAATATATTGAGAATAGTAATTTTTGTTGAAACTATGATTGAATGCACCTAAATAAAATCAATGTAGGTTCATTCGATCAAAATTGATTGATGGATCTAGAGAGCTCGAAATGAAGTGAAATCAGATCCTATGAGTTCTTTTAGTTCTTATGATTATATCAATTCTCTCAAATATCAATTTGATCGAATATATTGAGAGCAGTGATTTTTTGAACATGAATTAAGTTTTTAGATATATTCATATTTAAAAAAACACTACTTTTAATATATTTGGTCAAATTGATGTTTGATAGCATTTTTACAATCAAGAGAACTAGACGAACATATAGAAACTGATTTCATGTCTCTTAGTCTATCAGTCAGTTTCGGCCAAAATCGGCTGATAGACATAGAGATCTTAAAATGATATGAAATTAATTCCTATGTATTCGTCTAGTTATCTCGATTCTAAAAATGTTATCAAATATCAATTTGATCAAATATATTGAGAGCAATAATTTTTTAAATATGAATTAGTTTTTTGAACATATTCATATTTAAAAAATCACTGCTCTCAATATATTGGGTCAAATTAATGTTTAATAGTATTTTTAAAATTACAAGAACTAGACGAACACATAGGAATTGATTTTGATTTTATGTCATTTCGAGATCTCTAGCTTTATCAGTGAATTTTGATCAAAATTGACTGATGAATTTTTCCAGATATATATAAAAAAATCGATTCAATTAGAAAATTTGAAAAGTATGTATGATAATTTTAAAATTATGATAATATTTTAAGAACTTATTTAATTGGGTAAACAAACTGTTTCAAAGAGATTTGTAAATCTGCACAGGATGCGAAGGTAATTTGGTTTTTCATCGTCAGCAACACTTGAAAATGCGTGTCAGCGTCTGGCCCAACCCTTTGAGTTATTCTAGTGCGTGAATTTATTGTGTTGTCGCCTCTTTGCGTGCCGTGCTGAACAAATATAATATTGGTAAATAAGTTACAATTTATCTAAAACACATAAGACCTCTGATGATAAAAAGTTCGTTTAGGGCTCCGCTTGCCGGCTGAGGTGATTGTGATGACAATTCACAATGAAGACATGGGAGAGGTCTAAATTGAGGGTGGGGCTCAGCAGAACCATTCGATGGAAGTATTCACCTTTGCACAGCGTCGAAGTGCTGCCTGTCTATCTGAAATGAAGGAAACTGCCAGAAGACAAGGAAGGCCACTGATGGCTAAGGGAAAGCAATGTGGTGGTAAACGAACAGCAGGTGGACAAGTTCCTCTACGACACCTTGAAATCGGATTCAACCATACTGATGGCAGCAGTTGTGCTTGTCAGCCTCCCACCACCACACTTGAACCACCCATCCTACTTCTGTTTTTGTTGATTCTAACGTATGAAATACAGAAATATGAAATTTGTAAATTGTACAATGATCTCCTGAATGATCACGAACAAATTGAAAAACTCTTCAAGATTCACAAATCAAATCCTATAGAGGCATGTTCTTCGCTGATTGCTTGCTCACACCCTTTCTTTTGATTCCTTGGATGCCTCTTATATAAAGGCAAGCGACAATAATATCGCTCATAGTGGAGGAAGATGAAGGGTCGCTCATAAAGGAGGAAGAAGAAGGGGAAGAGGCATCTTTTCATTTTCGTAACTCCTATATCTTCCACTCGTCCAAATCAGTCCAAAAAATTAACTAGTGGCAAAAATCATGTAAGTCACATAAATTATATTATAATCAAGTTACGAAGATCAGAGCAAAATACTAATTAGTCACAAAGACCAAATAAGAATATCTAATCCATACTTTAGGAAAAATGGTTCGTGCGACAGCAAGCACATTGAGCAATTACTGCTAAGAAAGTTGTTACACCTTATATAACTACTCTATAGAACGAATTAGAAACATCAATAACTTGTCTTTATCCCAGATTAATTATTTACATCAATATTAACATATCTAATCCCTCATAATGACTATTATGTCGAGAGCATATTTCACATCTCCAATCAATACAATTATACACAATCATATTTTAAGCACTCAACAAAAATTGTAATTGGTTTACCAGTGAATAAATGTCAAAGATATAAATTTATTTTAATCTTCCTTCTTAGCTTGAATCTATTCATTCTAATCAGTCACTTTCCTATTTATGCTCCATATATCGAATCACCTATAGCCAATAGGAAACATACTAAAGTAACAGACACTAATCAGAACTTCAAGTTAGATTGCTAAATAGTGATTTAGGGTAAAATTGAGATTAACTTATAATCTTAAGGGCCTCACATAGTAGAAAAATAGGAATCCATTCTCCTACTACCTTTATTGTCATCATAGCACATGTGGTATGAATCACATGCTACGATATTATTCTCTTTACTAAAAAGAGTGCATGTTTTTCTCTAAATTTAACACCGTACATATATTTCGATCTAGCCATACCAAATGTCTAATCCTGAATTCAACATATGAATTTCAATCAGGCTTTAAGCAGATTCAGTAAATGGAGGGTTCATTTACTGTGATTGTTACATAAAAGATCTCATCTTGACACAATTATCAAAACAACCTTAACTTATGGGTATATCTCTTTTCACATCTACATAAGTTATCTCATAAGAAATGGTCTTACTTCTATTTATACGTAACAAATAGAGGCGATTGTCCATGTAAGGACCAATCTCAACCTCTTAACAAACTCATCGAGACTTTAATCCAAATGTAACAACATATACACTGAATATATCATGGGATTTTACAATATATGTTACATTTTACGAAGTCACCAAGACTTCCCATATCCTTGAAATGACTATTTAGTCAATGACTTAGTAAAAAGATTTGTAAACATATTACGTATAGAGATATACTCAAAAATTATCTATTTCTTATTAACAATATCCCTTACAAAATTATACTTAATTTCTATATGTTTATCTTTGCTGTGATATTTGGAATCTTTGAAAAAAAACTATAGCAGCTTGACTGTCACAAAACACTGTAACATGACTCCCATTGTCTTCAGCAATCTTTAGGTGTTTCAGGAACCTTCTCAACCAGACAACCTCTTACACATACGCTGTGTAAGCACATAGCTTCCATTGTCGACAAGGCTACACAAGCTTAGCCATATACCTTCAATTGTCGATAAGGCTACACAAGCCAAGCCATATAGCTTTCATTGTCAACAAGGATATATAAGTCAGTTTCTTGCTATTCCATGAGATGACACCACCATTTAGCAAGAAGTCATATTCGCATTTTCTGTCATCAAGGTCCCCGACCCAATATATATCTATATAGTCCTTTAGGCTCATCCTAGATCCTTAGAAACATATACATAACATGTTGTCCTTTTGAGGTATTTTAATATCCTCTTCATTGCTATCTAGTGTCTCGATCCTGAGTTTAACTAGAAACACCTAACCAAGCCAACAATATAGCTTATATCAGGACGAGTACATAACATAGTGTATATCAAACTACCAATAGCACTGACATATGATTTTTTCTTCATTTTGACTATTTCTTCAGGAGTCTTGGGATACAATGTTGCAATCCAACATATTAAAGTGTTATACCATCGTAGTGATATAAGTCTTTTAAGGTAAACTCAAAAGCCTTTTTGATCGATCTTTTATGATTTTCACTCCTAAGATATACTCAGCTTCTCTTAAAAATAATGTTAGGATCTAGCGCGCCAAAGATGCGAAAATGCAGCGGAAAAATTACTAGATCCTCTTATCCAGCAAATCCATGCGAAGGGAAGAAATATTTTCTATTCATAATCTATACTAAGCTACATGATAGGATTATACCTTTGTTGCGTGCCTTTCGCAATCCCGACAACAACCTTTCTTTAGATGCAGATCTCAGCGTGTTCAAGCGTCCGTGCCTCTACGGTATCCACACGAATAAGCCTTGTCTTCACTTGTCTCACAAATAAAGCAAGATGGAGAAAAGAAATCACAAGGTTGTGCTAGCAACCACAATGGTGATTTCGGCCAAGAAAGGGAAGGAGGAAGAAGAAGAATGCCAAGGGTCTCAACACTTGTTCATCTTCTCAAAATTATCATCCAAATGATATTTATAACCATCCCATAGTATACCAAGAGTCTCCACCATTTCATCTTCTAATCTAATGGCTCAAAATCACCCATTCAATCCAATGGTTCAATTTTGACCATTCAACTTCCTTGGTAAACTCAAGTTCACCCAATGAGTCCAACCCATTGATTCTCAAGCAACTTGACTCAATCCAACAATTGGATCCCTTTGAGTCTAACTCAATGAGTCAAATTTGGATTACACTTAATCCATTGATTCATCACATGAACTCATCTCCATATCAACTTGTTCTTTGTGTGTGACCCTATAGGCTCTCGTAACGTTGGCAATGTACCCAAATCAATATTTGCGATACATAAACAATGAGTGACATCTAGCAAGGCATCATTGCTATCCAAGTGACGATAAAGTCGAGATCTGACCTAACCTATCCGTGGCTATCATCTTGTATGACTTGGTCCCTTTATCCTTGATATCTAGATTGATCAATGAGGCATCGACCGTGTCATCCTCTTATCAATCTTTGTGTTTCTTGATCTCCAAGTATACACACTCAATCAAATAAGCTCAATATCTTATATTGACTCATTTGCGCATGACCATGCTTTCTTGTGTCCTACTAATCAAGGTGCCCACAAATATCGCTTCCGTCATATGGAATGGATAGATCCCATCTACATCACTCACATCCCTCCGCATAATTTATTGCATACCCAGTGATCGACTTTATAGTCCACCTTGTTACGAGTAAGGTTTGACGATACCGAAGTATACAACTCCTTATGTAGGGAACCGTAGTAACTTCAGGTCTAAGGACTATTCATACCAATAGTCACATGAGAATGTTTATGACACTCATACGAAGATCCATGTGTTGGTTGCTACTCGGAAAACCTATAGGTTCCACTGTACAAAAATTTTGTACAAAGGTCTGAACCTTTTCCTAGCTACCATGTGTTCTTTTAAATTAAATTTTGGATCGCCTGCGGAACTTAACACGTTTGATCCAAAACTTAATCTATTTGTTCTTTTAGGTTTTGACTTGGATCTCCTGCGGAACTTAACACGTTCGACCCAAGTCTCCTTAAGTTATTAATTCCATTAAATATTAATTTCCATAAAAGGTTCCCAGTACTGACGTGGCGAGGCACATGACCTTCTTGGATATGGGAGCAACCACCACCGACTAGACAAAACCTTTAATAGAAAGCTAATATTTAATTTCCTAAAATAACTTTAGGTTAACCAAAAAGAACAATCAAATCACAAGAAAAAGAAAGAAACAAAAGAACACAACTTCGAAAAATATATTCGAAATTCTAGAACGTAAGCCTCTTGTATTTGGTATTATTTCCATAAATAACTAGCATGATGCGGAAAAGGAAAAACTACTAGTTATACCTTCTAGAAAGACCTCTTGATCTTCTACCGTATTCCTCTTCTAACCTCGAACGTTGTGTGGGCAACGATCTTCCGAGACGAGAAACCACCAATCACCTTCTTCTCCTCCTAGCTAGGTTCGGCCAACAAAGAGGAAGCTTCACCAAGGAAGAAAATCAAAACACTAACCAAGCTCCAAGAGATGCTAGCTTTTTCTCCTTCTTCTTCTTCTTCTCCGAGTAGTATCCGGCTACCACAAGAGCTCCAAGGGAGAGGGAGAGGTTCGGCCACCACAAGAAGAAGAGAGGGAAGGGTGTTGGCCGGCCACACCAAAGAATAAGAGAGGAAGAGAAATAATAAGGGTTATCCCATGAAGGCACCCTCACCCCTTCTTTTATATTCCTTGGCCTAGGCAAATTAGGAAATTTAATTACAATAAAATTTCCTCAATTTCCTTGACATGATTTAATTTAGAAAATAAAATAAATTTTCCAAATCAAACTTCAATGGCCACATCATTGGAGAACAAATTGGACAAGTTTTAATCAACAATTAAAACTTCCTAATTTGTTTCCGGAAATTTTAAAAAATAAAATTTCTCTTTAAAATCTCTTCATGGTTGATAAAAGGAAATTTCTATAATTTTAATTTTATCAACATGTGAATAATTTTTAAAGAGAAAATAAAACATCTCTCCAATCTACAAATAAGGAAAGAGATCTAATCTCTTTCTTTAATCTTTTGTAGATCTTTTACAAGAGAGATATTTTATTTTTAATTCTCTTTAAATTATATCTTCCACATAATAATAAAAATTAAAATTAAATTTCTTTTTTAATTTAATTTGGCGGCCCTACTAGCTTGGGTTCAAGCTAGGGCCGACCACCTTAAAGGCCGGCCCTAGCTTGTTCCCAAGCTAGCTTGGCCGGCCCCTATTGGGTGGGTATAGAAGGTGGGTATAGGTGGGTATAGAACTCTATAAATAAGAGGCTACGATAGGGACCGAGAGGAGGAATTAGTTTTGGTCTCCCGATAAAATTAAGCATCCCGTGTTCGCCCCGAACACACAACTTAATTTTATCAATGATAATTCATTCCACTAGAGAACTATCATTGAACTACCGCACCAATCCCAAATTACATTTTGGGCTCCTTCTTATTATGAGTGTGTTAGTCTCCCTGTGTTTAAGATATCGAATGTCCACTAATTAAGTGAGTTACTGACAACTCATTTAATTAATGTCTAAGTCCAAGAGTAGTACCACTCAACCTTATCGTCATGTCGGACTAAGTCCACCTGCAGGGTTTAACATGACAATCCTTATGAGCTCCTCTTGGGGACATTATCAACCTAGTATCTCTAGGACACAGTTTCCTTCTATAATCAACAACACACACTATAAGTGATATCATTTCCCAATTTATCGGGCTTATTGATTCATCGAACTAAATCTCACCCATTGATAAATTAAAGAAATTAATATCAAATATATGTGCTTGTTATTATATTAGGATTAAGAGCACACACTTCCATAATAACCGAGGTCTTTGTTCCTTTATAAAGTCAGTATAAAAGAAACGACCTCAAATGGTCCTACTCAATACACTCTGAGTGTACTAGTGTAATTATATAGTCAAGATAAACTAACACCTAATTACAATACGACCTTCTAATGGTTTGTTCCTTTCCATTCTGGTCGTGAGCTACTGTTTATAATTTATAAGGTACTGATAACATCATCTTCTGTATGTGACACCACATACTATGTTATCTACAATATAAGTTAAATGAACAACTACAAACAAATGTAGATAATTAGACCAAATGTGATTCTTTATTCATAATGAATGTTTACAAAGCTTAGGCTTTCAGTATACACTCCAACACCATGAAACATTCTCATGGCGGATCATTCAGTATATATTCTCTAATATATACTCATGTGTCAACCTGATATATCATATCCATGACTTGTGAGATCAAGTCATCCGTTGACCTACATGCTAGTCTCAATGCATTAATATTGTCCTTGTATATTAATGCTCGATTAGGAATAGTTAAGAATAATATTCTCTACAATATCTCACTATCATTCAACCAATTGATATACTATAGATAAGAACCTACTATCCAAGGATATTATTATACTTATTCAATTGGTACTGAACTGAAATAAATATAATAACCAAAACCTTTGCCTTTTATTAATAGTGATATATGATACAAAATGTGCTCTTTACAATCATCTCATAATTGGTACTAGGGCTAATATTAACAAATAATACTCTCCATTTGGGTATATCCTTTTGTAACTAGTCGAGCTTTGTATCAATTAATTAATCCATCCACTTTCTTCTTGATTTTGAGAATTCATTTATTCCCAATAGCTCTTCGGCCTAGAGGAAGATAGACTAACTCTCAAACTTGATTTTTCTCATTGACTTCATTTCCTCATCTATTGCAACTTTCTATTTTTTTTCTCTAACTCAGCATCTTAATACTTCCTCAACCATTCGAGATTCATCATTGTCAATTAAGAGTGTTATTAATGCCTCATTCTCAATATCAAACCATTTCTGAGGTTTAATCTTACGAACACTTCTTCGTAAGTTGTGTTGTTGAGAAGTCAACTTATGACTTAGCAAATTACTCCCTCTAAGTTGACTAGATTCTATAGGATCGAAAAGAACTCTAGAGGGGGGAGGGAGGTAAATAGCGATCGTCGAAAAATTTGAATTAAAACTAAGTTACGCAACGAAAAATAGAAAAAATAAACAACGCTAACACAAGTTGATTTTAATTGGTTCAGAGCCTTCGACGACTCCTACTCTAAGGCCCGCACTCATCAAGTACTTTCGTTGGGCAATCCACTAATAGTTAGCAAAATGTGTTACAAGATAAGTATAGGAACAAAAACAACAAGGTTATCGACAATAAGAAACTAAGTAAAGCTGAAGTCCGGTTGTTGGTGGAGCGTAGCAGCGTTGCGGGAGCCTTTTCGGAGCACTGAGCAAGAAGAATACTTGTCGCAATTGTTGTTTTGAAACTCTGGGTCGAAGGTGTTTAAATAGGTCCATTCCGAGCGCCTGGAACCCCTCCAAGAGCCTGGACCACGTGACTCGGTCAATCGATGCACTCCACGTCAGCTTGTGGATGATTTTTCGGGTCGAGCGCCTGGATCGAGTCTGGGTGCCCGGATCGCCTAGGTGCCTGTGATACCTGTTAGCCAAGCTTGCTTCGAGCACCCGAACCAGCTCTGGGCGCCCAGAGTCCAGCGCCCGGACTCCTTTCGGGCTCCCAGACCCTTTTCTTCAGTAGCCTTCTCCCTACAAGAAATGGTTAGTCTGGGCAATCAAAGGTTATATCTCCCCTTCAAATCAGAGTTAACAAAATATAACAGATGGGGCAGTAATTAGATCCTGTCTCCTCGAGACCAAAGCTTGTGGATGATTTTTCGGGTCGGACGCCTAGATCGAGTTCGGGCGCCCGGATCGTCTGGGCGCCTGTGGTACCCGCTGGTCGAGCTTGCTCCCGGTGCCCGAACCAACTCTGGGTGCCCGGTCCGGCACCCGGACTCCTTTCGGGCTCCCAGAGCTTTTTCTTCAGCAGCCTTCTTCCTACAAGAAATGTTTAGTTCGGGCAATCAAAGGTTATATCTCCCCTGCAAATTAGAGTTAGCACAACATAGTAGATAGGGTAGTAATTAGATCCTGTCTCATCGAGACTAGGATCTAGTAAAGATCTCAACTTAGACTTCCCAAATAGACCTAAGTTAGATCGACGCCTACAGTTCTCTCAACGGGGATATTTTAAACAAAATTTACTAAGTAAGAATTTCAAAGTTATTTTAAAAAAAATTTTCTTAAGGAAAATTAGAAAAAGTGATTTCTAATGCTTTAATATTTTTGTAGGATTAATTGAAAAAAAAAACTTTCTAATAAAGATTCTAAAGGTAAAAATGAATAAAAAATTCTTCAAAGTGATATTTCTAACATTTTAAGAGTAATTTTTTTTCATAGAATAACATTTCAAAATATTCTAAAAATATTTTTCAAAGAGATTTTCAAAACATTTGAATGAAGTTTTCAAAGTAAGTTTGTCAAGACTTTTTAAGAAAAAAATTATGTTTAGATTGTCTAAACAATTTCTCTTCCTTAATTTGATAACATTTAAGAAAGTAATCATTCACTTTTCAATATGTCTAACCATTAAAGGATAGCAGTGTTCACTTGATTAGTCAAGCTAAGTAAGATTTGATCAAACTCATTGTTTACTAAGAAGGATTACTTAGCTTGATCACTGTATTTTGTTATTTTATGCCCAGATTTATGTTGATGCACTAATATAAGTATCTGAAGTCTAGGCAAGATGCTTACACATCTCATGTCATTCTATGTTTATGAATATACAATCAAGGTAGACCTAGGGTGTTTGTGAGATGCTCGTTTCTTAGATCTATAGGTTCACGCTTTCTATGAGTTTGTTCTAGATTAAGGCCAAAATAACTTTTCAACACTAGAGAAATGGAAAATTTTTGAAACATAAGTAAATGATTTTCCTAGAATTTATAAATTATTAAAAAAATCCTAGTCTATCGTGTACAGTCCCAATTGTCTTCGTAAACTACTGAATTCAGATTCAGGTAGTGGTTTGGTGAAAATGTCTGTCAAATTTGACTTGGACTCAATATAGTTGAGTTCAATATCTCCTTTGGCGACGTGGTCTCTAATAAAGTGATCTTTTATTTCAATGTGTTTGGTTCTTGAATGATGCACTGGATTTTTGGCTAAGTTAATTGAACTGATGTTATCAATATGGATTTTTACATTTTTATATTCCAAGTTAAAGTATTTTAATGTGTGCATCATCCAAAACAATTGTGCTACACACTCACCCATTGCTATGTATTCGGCTTCAGTAGTAGATAAAACAACACAGTGTTATTTTCTACTAAACCAGCTAATAGTGATGGTCCAAGTAATTGATATCCACCACTTGTACTTTTACGATCTAGTTTACAGCTGACATAATCGGAGTCAGAGTAACTAATTAGTTCAAAATTGGGTGTTCTGGGATACCATATTCCTACATTTATTATACCTTTTAAATATCTAAATATTCTTTTTTACATTAGTTAAATGGGATTCCTTAGTACATGTTTGATATCTAGCACACATACTAACTGCAAATAAAATATCAGGTCGGCTTGCAGTTAAGTATAAAAGGCTGCCTATGACACTCCTATAGTATTTTAGGTCAACAGGTTTTCCATTTGGGTCACTATCTAAGGTTGTGTTAGTTGTCATTGATGTTTTTAATTCTTTGGTATTTTCTATTCCAAACTTTTTAAGTAATTCTTTAATATATTTTTGTTGATAAACATAATTTCCTTCATTAGTTTGTTTAATCTGTAATCTTAAAAAATAAGTTAGTTTACCTACAATGCTCATTTCAAATTCTTGTTCCATTAAAGTTATAAATTCTTGTAAAAATTTTGAGTTGGTTGAGCCAAATATTATGTCATCTACATATACTTGGGCTATAAAGATATCTTGTTTAACTAATTTTACAGATAAAGTTGGATCAATTTGACCTTGGTTGAACCCTTTAGAGATTAGGTAGGAGATCAGCCTTTCATACCAGGCCCTAGGTGCTTGTTTAAGACCATACAATGCTTTCTTGAGTTTAAAGACATGGTCAGGATGATCTATATTTTCAAACCCAAGTGGTTAACCTACATAAACTTCTTTTTTTATTAGCCTATTTAGGAAGGTAGATTTAACATCCATTTGATAAAGCTTAAAATCTTTATGGGCTGCATAACTCAGTAGCATTCTGATAGACTCAAGTCTAGCCACTGGAGCATATGTTTTATCATAGTCGAATCCCTCTACTTGACTAAACTCTTTAGCTACTAGTCTAGCCTTGTGTCTAACAATTTTTCCATTTCACTTAATTTATTTCTGAATACCTATTTTATTTCTATTATCTTTTTTATTATCAGGTAGTAGTACTAAGTCCCAGACTTCATTTCTCTCAAATTGGGTTGGTTCTTCCTGCATGGCTATGATCTAGTATGGGTCGAGTAGGGATTTTTCTATTGCTTTAGGTTCGATTTTAGAAATTAATGATATTTGACTTAGATTTCTAAAAGATGATCTAGTCTGAACTCTTAGGTCTAGGTCACCTATAATTTGTTCAACTGGATGGTCTGAGCTAGTTCTTATTGTTCTAGCCTCAGTTTGTGTTTGTTCATTTTCTTGTAGTATATTTTGTTCAATTTCATATTCATCAATTGGATTTTCATTTGCTCCCCTAGATCAGTGCTAGCTCTGGTGAAATCAATTGGTTGGTATTGCGATTGAATTGAGTTAGTTTCTTTAGTAATTTCCTTAAATTTTACATTGGTTCATTCCTCAATTCTTAGGGTAGTTTTATTGTAAACTCTGTATCCTTTACTATTTAGGGAGTATCATACAAAGATTCTATTTTATACTTTTGATGTAAATTTTTCTAAATATTCTCTTGGGTTTAGTATGTATACAGGGCATCTAAATACCTTCAAGTATTTAATGCTAGGTAATTTATTATAGTATATTTTGAATGGAGTTTTATTATGTTTTATTTATTATTGTTCTATTTTGGACATAGCAGGCTGTACTAACAGCTTCTGCCCAAAAGTGTTTTGGTAATTGATATTCATTAAGCATTGTTCTAATGTCTTCTTGAAGAGTTCTATTTTTTCTTTCTACCATTCCATTTTATTGAGGTGTATAAGGATGTGAGAATTCTTGATGGTACCCATTTTCTAGGCAGAGTTTTGTAAACCTATGATTCTTAAATTCCCCACCGTTGTCACTCCTAATTCTTTTGATTTTTTGAGTCTTTTTCATTTTCAACTTGTTTATAAAAATTACTAAATATATCAAATGTTTCATCTTTATTTTTTAAGAATTTTACCCAAATAAATCTTGAGTAATCATCAACTATTACTAGACAGTATAGGTTTCCATTAATAGATTTAACCCGATGTGAGTCAAATAAATCTAGATGTAATAACTCAAGTGGTGAGTTGATTTGAATTTGATTATTGGTTTATGAGTTGATTTGGTATGTTTTCCTTGTTGACAAACATTACAAATCGTTGAGTCTAAGTTAGGTAATTTTGGTAGTTCTCTAACTAACCAATTTAGTTTAGTAAGGCTTCTAAAGTTAGTGTGGGACATTCTCCTATGCCATAGCCAGGTTTCATCTTTTTGTGTCAGGCGACACTTATGTGAGGGACTGGCTAGGTCAATTGTATAAATATCATTATTCCTAAGTTCTTTTATTTTTATTGTAGGGTCTTTCATATGTTTAATTAAACATTCAGTGGATATAAACCTAACCTTATATTCTGAGTCACACAATTGAGTGACACTGAGTAAGTTAAATTAAAAATTCTCAATAAGGAGTACTTTCTTAATAATGAAATTGGATTCTAACTTAATGTTACCTATTCTAATTACCTTCAATTTACCATTGTTTCGAAAGGTTACTGTTCCTAGTTTTTTGAAGGTTAGTTTTGTGAACACTGTTTGATCCCCGGTCATGTGTCGGGAGCAACCATTGTCCAATATCCATTTAGATTCCTAAAAAAATTAGGAGAAAAAATTTCATCTTAAGTGTGAACTTATTTAACTTGACTGATTTTATTTTAATTTTAATTTAATTTAGTTTAAATTTTATCCTTATTCATCTCACAAAGTCTAAGTTTTTAAACAAAGGAATCCTATGATTTTGTGAGATGAGTTTAAGTTGAATTTCAGGATTTGGTTTAAACTTGTGTTAGATTCAAGTTTAGATTTGGGTTCAACAAATAGGCATTCTTCGAATAAACTTCTGGGCTATGGTGAGTCACTTGGGCATCAACAAAGTAACCATGCTTTCGATGTTTTCCAAATAGTCCTATCCACTGAACTTAATAACAAAACTTTGGTCTAACCAGTTAGGATTGGTAAGAGATAACTTTAGTTAGTTCCACTAAGCCAAATGCACTAGGTCGAAGTCATATCTTCCTAGACATGCATAGACAGAGCTTCCCTAACCTACTTCTCCAGTGCTATTTTTTCAAGCTAAACTTTTGTCCCTTTTTAGCCTAATCCTAATTACCCTGCTAGATAAACTATTATTTTTAGAGGTACCAGCTAATTTGGAGCCTCCCCCTAAATTATTGAACCTTTTGATTGTAAGTACCCAGTGGTGATTTTGATGTGATCAACCAAGTTAAGTTAGGTCTTATTGGTATTTAACTCCTGTGTCTCAGTGTGCAGGAACTTAGGTACACAGGAAGTCGAGCGAAAGATGCAACTAGAGAGAAGGACGACACGGGAGAGAGCCGATGGGCTCAGTGCGTCCGAGGGACGATGTGCTTCAGAAGAGTGCGTGAGCCGACGAGAAGGAGGCACGCGACATTTCCGAGGGATGAGAAGCCGGAGCAAAAGACTGCTTGAAGGCCGAAAGTTGGGTTCGGGTGAGCCCTATTTCGAATGGCCGAGATCACCCAAACGAGCAGAACCGGAGCGGAAGAACCGGACCAAAAAGTCAATTAGAAGTTGACTTTCTAATCAGGGTGCCCAGAACCCTTTCGGGCACCCGGAGCAGGCTTTTATCCGGAACGTGACATGACACATTCTGTTGCGATGTGGATAAAAGTTTATCCCTTGGCTCCTGGAGTCCTTCCAGGTGCCCCAACCAGAGCTATAAATATAGCACTGGTCCCAAAAGCTTAGACAGAACACTTGTAATCAATTCCTTTCTTGTTTAGCTTTGTAATTGTATGCTTTAACGTTGTAAGAGGCTACTCCGCCCAGAGGAAAATCTTAGTGTGCTTTTCAAGGTCTTGGATTTGCAATCCCCTGATTATAACCCAAGTAAATTCGGTGCCTCCTTTTCTTAATTAGTTTCTTAATTCCATTTATGCAAGTATTAGTTTTAATTATGTTGTAAAGCTTGAGAAGGGGGTTACGTTCTTGTTTTGCAGGGCAGTTGACTCCCTTCTTGCTGGCCGCTAAGGGTCCAACAAGTGGTATCAGAGTAAGGTTCGCTTCAGAAGGATTAACCACCGACCGAAGTAAAATCAATGGTCGGACCAAGCCTTGTCCCACCAAAGTTCGAGGGGGAGTTTGCGCACTGGAAACACCGAATGAAGATATTTCTAAAAATTGATTTTGAAATTCTTTTAATTATTAAATATAGTTTTGTAGTTCCGAAAGATCAATAATGAATAGAGAAAGATGAGTATCTTCAGATGAAGAAGGAACAAAGTGATTTCGTCGCCAACAGCAGAGCAGAATGTCACCTGTTGTGTGTGTTGCCGCCTCACGAAGTCAACCGCATTGGAAGCTACTCGTTCGCTAAAGAACTCTGGAAGAAATTCCTGAAACTTCATGAAGGCACATTTGAAACGAAGCTCACACGACAAGACCTTCTTCTAAATCAACTAACAAACGTACATTTGGAAAAAGGTGAGAAGGTAGACTAACTACACGCAAAGATCAAGGAACTGATCACCAGATTTGTCAACCTTGGCGAAACATTAGCCAATCAGGACTCGGTACGCTACGCGCTCAACGCCTTTCCAAGGATTCCAGAATGGGCCTTAATAGTCGATGCCTACTATATCTTGAAGGACTTGGAGGTAAGTACACTAGAAGAATTATTTTTGACTTTGGAATTACACGAATCCAGATATGCAAGATCAAGTAAAGAGTCAAGCCAGAACCTGACACTGAGAGCCACCAAGAAAGATGAACCCGAGTTACTCTCAGATCTGGAAGGAGACCAAGAAGCTTATATGGTAAGTAAGTTTAAAAAAAAATTTAGATATAATAAATTTAAAGAAATGCAGAACAGGAAAACTCTAAGAAATAGATGAAAAGTTTGATGCTACCAATGTCAAAAGGAAGGACACATAAAGGAGAACTGCCCTGAGCTCAAAGAGGAAAAAGACAAGGGGGAGTCATCCGAGTCAGAAATAGAAGCATACGCTAGACTAGCACTGATGGCTAGCCACGAAAATCAAAGCACCTTAGAAGCCAACATCGATGAAGGGGGAGTGACATCAGATGAAAGCAGCGAAGCAGGGGGGAATCAAACTTCATATTCGACATGGTAAGTGAGGTATGTCTCTTACCTCCTAATTAGCTCTATTTTGGTATTAAGTCTATGACTAAATCAATATGCAAATTAAAAAGTAAAAATGATAATTTTAACAAGGAGAATTTAGAAATAAAAAGAATCTTAGCAAAGTCATGCTTAATAGAGGAGCTTGATAAATTGAAAATTGAAAATTAAAAATTGAAAATGCTAATTTAAAGGAACAAATTGAAAACTTAAAAAGTTCTGCATGTTCAATTTTTCCTGCTACACATTTTAGAAACTATAAAGGATTAAATTGGTATTATAGATTTTATAATGGCCAAATTAGAAAAATATTATAGAAATATGTTCCTACGAAATTTTTAATTAATCCTGTAGGAAGGAACCTATTTTGGGTTCTAAAATCATATTTAGATTAATTATTTTTTTGGCTTTCAGACAGAAAGTTAAATATTTAATTTCTTTAAAAGGTTTTGTCTAGAAAGTGGTTGTTACTCCAATATCCAAGAAGGCCTAGTGTTTTACCACAACTTGGAAGTCAATTATTGAAATAAGTATTTAATTGACTAACTGTTAAGCAATTAGTTGTTACAAAAAATACTTTCAAATGTTTGTCAAAATTTTTATTAGAAATTATTTAAAAGTTAATTTTTCTGAGAACTTCATCACTTAACTGTAAGAAAATTTTCAAATGTTAAAATTTTCTGAATGTAAAAAAAAAATCGAAGCTTAAACTTTAATAATTTTTTTTTGTCCCTTAGACTTTTTATTGTTGTTAATTAGAATTTTTTTAAAGTGCCCCATTTTTAATAAGATCAAAAGGAGGAGTAGTAAATATTAAGTGTAGGGGGAGGGTAGCACAATTTTGAATTTATGTTAATTTTTGTACTTGCAAAAATCTTATTTTATAACTGTTATTTTTGTGGTTTACCCTAACTTAACTTGGGTTTGCTCACATTAAAAAGGAGATTGTAAGTACCCCATGGTAATTTTAATGTGATCAACTAAGTTAAGTAGGTCCTATTGGTATTTAACCCTTGTGTCTAAGTATGCAGAAACTTAGGAGCATAAGAAGTCGAGTGAAAGATGCAACAAGCAAGATGGATGGACGGGAGAGAGCCGACGGGCTCGGTGCGTCCGAGAGACGAGATGTTGTGGAAGAGAACGCGGGCGAACTAGAAGGATGCACACGACATTTTCGAGGGACGAGAAGCCAGAGCGGAAGACTGCTCGAAGGCCGGAAGTTAGATTCGGGTGAGCCCTATGACCGAGATCACCTAAGCGAGTAGAACCGGATCGGAAGACCTGGACCAAAAAGTCAACTAGAAGTTGACTTTCTAGTTAGGGCGCTTGGAACCCTTCCGGCGCTCTGAGCAAGCTTTTATCCAAAACACGACGTAGCACGTTCTGTTGTGATGAGGATAAAAATTTATCCTCCCCCGGCTCCTAGAACCCTTTCAGGCGCCCCAACCAGGGCTATAAATATAGCACTGGTCCCAGAAGCTTAGACAAAACATTTGTAATCAATTCCTTTCTTGTTTAACTTTGTAATTGTGTGCTTCAATGTTGTAAGAGGCTACTCCGCCAAGAGGAGAATTGTAATGTGCTTTTCAAGGTCTTGGATTTGCAATCCCTTGATTACAAACCAAGTAAATTCGATGCCTTCTTTTCTTAATTATGTTTATACAAGTGTTAGTTTTAATTACACTGTAAAGCTCGAGAAGGGTCTGTGTTCTTGTTTTGCAGGGTAGTTGACCCCCCTCTTGCCGGCTGCCAAGGGTCCAACATTGGTTTTAGATTTTAGTTTTATGTCAATTACTTTTGTAGTTAAAGTAATTGACCCCCTCTTGATGATAATTTAAATTTGCTTTGAATTTATTTGATTTAAATGTATTTGACCCCCTCTTGCCGGCTGCCAAGGGCTCTAAGTTAGGGCCGACCACCTACTTGCTCCATCAAGGCTTGATCTTGGCCGGCCCCTTGCTTGGGCTCCAAGCTTGACTTGGCCGGCCACCTTAAGATGGGTAAGAAGGTGGGTATGAGTGGGTATAACACTTTATAAATAAGAGGCTACGACAGGGACCGAGAGAAGAAATTGGTTTTGGTCTCTCGATGAACTTGAGCTTCCTGTGTTCGCCTCAAACACCCAACTCGAGTTCATCAATAATAGCTCATACCACTAAAGAGTTATTATTGAACTACCGCACCAATCTCATATTACTATATGAGCTTCTTCTTATCATGAGTGTGTTAGTCTCCCTGTGTTTAAGATATTGAATATCCACTAATTAAATGAGTTACAGACAACTCACTTTAATTAATATCTAGCTCCAAGAGTAGTACCACTCAACTTTATCGTCATGTCGGACTAAGTCCACCTGCAGGGTTTACATGACAATCCTTATGAGCTCCTCTTGGGGACATCATCAACCTAGATTCCTAGGACACAGTTTCCTTCTATAATCAACAACACACACTATAAATAATATTATTTACCAACTTATCGGGCATATTGATTTATCGAACTAATTTGCACCCTTTGATAGATTAAAGAAATAAATATTAAGTATATGTGCTTGTTATTATATTAGGATTAAGAGCACACACTTCCATAATAACAGAGGTCTTGTTCTTTTATTTAGTCAGTATAAAAAGAAGCTACCTCAAATGGTCCTGCTCAATACACTCATAGTGTACTAGTGTAATTTTATAGTCAAGATAAACTAATACCAAATTACACTACGACTATTCCAATGATTTGTTCCTATCCATCTTAGTCGTGAGCTACTGTTTATAATTTATAAGGAACTAATAACATGATCTTCTGTGTGTGACACCACACATCATGTTATTTATAATATAAATTAATTGAACAACTACACTTAGCATATAAATGTAGACATTTGACTAATGTGATTCTTTTATTTCAAAAATAAATGTTTACAAAAAACTAGACTTTTAGTATACACTCTAACAATCTCCCACTTATACTAAAAGATTATGCTGTCATAAACGCTGCCATACATCTGATTCTCATTCCTTCAACATATCGATCAAAAGCTTTCGTCGGAAGGGCCTTAGTGAAAGGATCTGCCAGGTTATCTGTTGATGCAATCTTGGCGACAACAACTTCTCCTCGCTTTACGATGTCTCGTATCAGGTGGTACTTGCACTCTATGTGTTTACTTGCCTTATGGGCTCGTGGTTCCTTCAAGTTTGCTACTGCACCGCTATTATCACAATAAATTGTGATGATTTTGGGCAAACCAGGAATCACATCTAAGTCCATCAAGAAGTTTCTGAGCCATACTGCTTCTTTGGCTGCCTTAGAGGTGTTAGGATCCTGGGTACTCGGCTAGAGAGGGGGGGTGTGAATAGCCGCCCCAAATCGCTCGTTTCTTTCTATAAACTAGGGTTAGCGCAGCGGAAAAATAGATGCAGAAAGAATACAGGAGAAGAAAGACAAACCATATAACGAGGTTCGGAGATGAACTCCTACTCCTCGGCGTGTCCGTAAGGTGGACGAAGCCTATCAATCCGTCGGTGGATGAGTCCCCGGAAACCCGGCTAATAGATACTCCTTGTGGGTGGAGAAACCTCACCACAATCTTTGCAACAGCAATAGAAGTACAAATAGGAACAAGAAAACAAGAACAGAAATGTAAACAACACTTGCTTGCCTTCTTGAAGTCAGCAGGAACCCTGGTGAAGCAGCAGCTTCTCGGATCCAAGCCTAGCTAGAAAACCAGCAACGGGAAGAAGCTCACGCAAAG
Source organism: Zingiber officinale (assembly GCF_018446385.1). Lineage (NCBI taxonomy): Eukaryota > Viridiplantae > Streptophyta > Magnoliopsida > Zingiberales > Zingiberaceae > Zingiber > Zingiber officinale. The sequence continues at coordinate 8,873,330 of NC_055999.1, read as the reverse complement.
CTTTAGCACCCAACGAGCTCAACAAAGCTCAGCAGGAAGAAGAAGCAAAAGCTTCAGGCAGAAGAGTACTTCCAGAAAGAAGAAGAAGAAGCCCTGTAGAAGCCCTCAGCCCCTTTATACCTGCGAAGAAGAAAAGAAACTAGCCGTTGCATCGCAACGGCTAGAACACTGATCGGTCTGCAGACCGATCAGCCTAGGCGCGTGAAGCTTCTGTTTGTCACCCATGATAGGTCTGTGGACCGATCAGGGAACCTCCTGATCGGTCCATAGACCGATCAGTCTTCGGCTCCTCTCGCCACTGATCTCTTCCTGATCGGTCTGCCGACCGATCAGGCCATGGGTGGATCGGTCAGCAGACCGATCCACGGTTTTCTTCTCGCAAGGTTGCGTTGCCTCCTGATCGGTCTCCAGACCGATCAGATTGCAATCAGTGAGCCACTGATCTAATTCTGATCGGTCACCAGACCGATCAGGGAAAACGCAGTATCACTGGATCGGTCACTAGACCGATCCAACTCCTCGGTTTAGAGTGCCCTCTCTAACCTAGTTCGGAGAACGAGCTACCGAGCCCTCTCCGACTCCATATGCCAAGCTTCACTCACTTGGACTTCTCAACACCAGATGTCCGATCACCCTTGATCCATCTGGATTTTCCCTTGCCCGGCTTCACTCACCAGGACTTTCACCTGGCTCACTCACCAGATTTCACACCGCCTAACATCCCGTTAGGACTTTCTCATTCACCTAGCTTCACTCACTAGGATTTTCACCGGCTTCACTCACCGGGATTTCCAATGCCCGGCTTCACTCACCGGGACTTTTTCACCTGCTGGCTTCACTCACGGGACTTTCCTTGCCCGGCTTCACTCACGGGACTTCCCAACCGCCTAACATCCAGTTAGGACTTTCCAGCTTCACTCACCGGGACTTTCCAACCGCCTAACATCCCAGTTAGGACTTTCCACCGCCTGGCTTCACTCACCTGGACTTCTCCGTGCCAAGTCTTCATACTTGGACTTTTCCGTGCCAAGTCTCCATACTTGGACTTTTCCGTGCCAAGCTCCCTTTTCCGTCCCAAGTCTCCATACTTGGACTTTTCCTGCCAAGCTCCTGCTTGGACTTTTCCAAGTCTCCATACTTGGACTTTTCATGCCAAGCTCCTGCTTGGACTTTTCCGAGCCAAGTCTCCATACTTGGACTTTTCCCCAAGCTCCTGCTTGGACTTTTCCGCTGCCAAGTCTCCATACTTGGACTTTTCCCGAATCAGTCAACCAGGTCAACCTTGACCTACGGTTGCACCAATAATCTCCCAAACATCTATTCTTGTCCCATATCAAGAATAGAACTCTCTCACGAGTGTCAAACATCAACATGCAACACAACTAGGTCAACCTTGACCTAAGGTTGCACCGACAATCTTCCCAAGTCAAACATCAAAATACAACTCGAGTCAAGTCAACTCGAGTCGGGTCAACCAGGTCAACCTTGACCTAAGGTTGCACCAACAATCTCCCCCTTTTTGATGTTTGACAAAACCATAATCAAGTTAGGTTAACCCGATAACCTAACTTAGGTTTTCCAACCATCAACATGCAACACAACTAGGTCAACCTTGACCTAAGGTTGCACCGACAATCTTCCCAAGTCAAACATCAAAATACAACTCGAGTCAAGTCAACTCGAGTCGGGTCAACCAGGTCAACCTTGACCTAAGGTTGCACCAACAATCTCCCCCTTTTTGATGTTTGACAAAACCATAATCAAGTTAGGTTAACCCGATAACCTAACTTAGGTTTTCCAACCATCTTCCAATGTCCAATGTTCTTTCCTTGAACATTCTCTAGACATTCTCCCCTTAGGTTAACCTGATAACCTAACTTGGGTTCTCTAATAATTCTCCCCCTTTTTGACACACATCAAAAAGTATTCCAATGTTCTTCCTCGAACATTCCTTGACAATCTTCCCCTAGCTTAGGTTAAACCGATAACCTAACTTGGGTTCTCCAATAATTCTCCAATGAACACTCTCCCCTTTTTGACACACATCAAAAGAATAAGGAGGGTATCAAGGTCAAGAGTTTCTTCCTAATGAAAGTCCCATACCTTTCATTGAAACTCTTATTTTCCCTTTGATACTAAGCTCAACAATCCACTTAGTGATAATCCCATATCACTAATCCTCAAGGAGTAAAAACTCCCCCTAAAAGTCAACTCCCCTTGACTAATAGTTAAAACTCCCCCTAAAGGCCAACTCCCCCTTGACCATTGCACCAACAATGTCTTGGAGAGTTTCAAACCTTTATAAATCTAAAAACCAACTGTCAGCCGAAATTTCAGACATGCAGTCGAATTTCAGCACATTGGCACGCTATCAGACCTCACTGGATCGGTCACCAGACCGATCCACAGCACTCTGGATCGGTCCAGTGACCGATCCAGCCCTCCCTGGATCGGTCCAGCGACCGATCCAGACACTGATCACAGGGATTTCTGATTTTTCTTCTCCCGAAATTCAGAAACCCCTAATAAATTCCAGAAAATTCGAAAAATTGTGAAATTTTGAGGATACATTCCTCATATCATACACTATCATGGAAAAATAATTTTCTATGAAAATAGTTTCCATTTTCAAATCTTGATACAAAGTTCAAAAACTTTGAAATAGTTCAAGTTTTAACTCAACTTTGTATCACAAAGTTCAATGATGAATGCTATCACTAGGAAAGCTTCATCAAGGTTTTTCAAATCAATTTTAAAATGCTTTTAAAACCATTTGAATTTAGGACCATAATCTTAGGGCTAAATGTACATGACTTGTACATAAGCTTTCCTATGATCCTCCATTTCTTGAATTAGGGTCATCTAGGTACAAGAATTATGCACCTTGATCCTAACTCATGATCCTAATATCTCACACACATCTAAAGTGTATCAAACCACATTCAAGTCAATTTGATGTGAGATATGGGTTAAGGTCAACTTAGGCTAAGTTCTCATGCATTTTCTAAACATCAATTTGATCTCAATATCAAAATGTGTTTTTCCTTAAATCAATTACATTGATTATAATGCAAGAGATGATGACATGGCATATAATGATATCATAAATGAAAACATGTGCCAATGTCATGATGTCATGGCATAAAGTTTGAAACTTAAATAAACATGACATAACAACTAGCCTAAGCATTATCATGACATTTCAAATGATAATAAAATAAATATGATGTCATGGCATGGCATATGGTAACCAATCATGGCAAGTTAGCACAAATAAAATACCTAAATTCCCTATCTAAGTATCCTTAGCCTTAGCTAACTTAAAATCTAACCCTAGATTGCCCATATATCCCTAAGAGAAAACCAAAATCCCAATTATGGTATTTCTCTAGGTTTTCCTCAAATTGTGCCACTTAAGATTAAAAATGATATTTCCACCATTAGGCACATTTAGCTCTTCAAGGGAGTAAATGATAATTCCATTTCATTTTCAAAAGTTCTCAAAACCTTGAAAATGCTCCTTGAGTGTCAATTTCCTCAAAGTTGGGTTAACTACCCTTCTTATTGGAGTTGACATTCTCTAACCCATTTATGGGGTAGAGAAGATGCTCCTAGGAACCCAATACCTATTTGAGCTCATTGGGTTCACTAAATATTCACTAGGGATAACTTCCCTAGCAACCCTCCTAATGACCCTCTTAGGCTTTAAAGCCTTGGTCATTTGGGTCTCATCAAGGTCAACTATAGGGGTGACTCCCCTTGTGACCTTGGTAATGGTCTTCCTAGCCCTAGGTTTTGTTCCATAATCAAATGGAACATTGTGGTAAGTGGGCTTGACCACTTGGGACTTAGGTTTGTGACCCAAACCTTTCTTGTCCTTGGACATTGGTTTTTGACTCTTAGAGCCTAGAGATGACTTCTCCAAATTCTTAAGAGTCTTTTCCAAAGTATCAAGTCTTGACTTCAAGACTTGATTCTCCTTCTCTAATACCTCAATTTTTGATTTATCACTCTTCCTTGAGGTATTCCTAGGCATGTGTCTAATTGATTTAGGATTCCTACCTAGGTTATCCTTAGCCTTAGATGGGTTGATCCTAGGGTTAGCCTTCCTAGTGTTATCCTTATCTAGGCTCACATGTTTGGCACCTAAGCACATATATTGATTCCTAAGATTATCATGCTTATCATTATTTGCAATTGCAATAAAACTCCTAGCATGCATTTTATTAGAATTGCAAAAATGAACCTTAGAGGTTACCTTAGGGTTTGCCTTAGCTCCCCCTATCGATGTGCCCGGTCTCTTGCCCTTGTGAGGTTGCCTCCCCCTCGGACAATGACTCCGATAATGTCCCCTTCGCTTGCATTGGAAGCATACCACGTGCTCCTTGCCTTTGCGTGTCGGGACTCCGGCTCCCTTGACTTTTGGTGCCGGTGGAGTCTTCCTAACCCTCCTTGGACACTTACTCTTGTAGTGCCCAAACTCCCTACACTCAAAGCATATTATATGTAACTTATTTGAAATTACGATGCTTGAGTTACCTAGGGTTGAGGATGGATGAAGGCTCTTTTCCTCATCCCTTCCGGAGGTAGATGCTTCTTCTTGCTCCGATCTTGAAGAAGAGCTCTCCTCCTCTTCTTCCTTGGATGTTGAGTAGCCCTCAACTCCCAATTCTCTATCTCCATGAAGTGAGCTACTTGATGACTCACTTGTCTCCTCTTCATGACTTGAAGTGGAGTTCTTCTCATGAAGTTTGGCCAAGTTGTTCCACAACTCCTTGGCACTATTGTATCCTTCTACCCTACACAAAACATCATTAGGTAAAGAAAATTCAATGATTTTCGTTACCTCATCATTGATGGTTGATTTGTGGATTTGCTCCTTCGTCCACTCCTTCTTCTTGATAGGTTTTCCTTCCTCGTCCATCGGAGGGGAAAAACCTTCTTGTACACAAAACCAATTTAACATATTAGTCCTAAGAAAGTACATCATCCTTACCTTCCAATATGTGAAGTTGTCGTGAGACTCGTAGAAGGGTTGAATCGTGACATCTTCTCCATAGAGATCCATTCTCTAGCTTTGCTCCCACGGGTGTTGATCCGATGAAGAGCGAACCTTCGCTCTGATACCACTTGTTAGGATCTTTCGTACGGCTAGAGAGGGGGGGTGTGAATAGCCGCCCCAAATCGCTCGTTTCTTTCTATAAACTAGGGTTAGCGCAGCGGAAAAATAGATGCAGAAAGAATACAGGAGAAGAAAGACAAACCATATAACGAGGTTCGGAGATGAACTCCTACTCCTCGGCGTGTCCGTAAGGTGGACGAAGCCTATCAATCCGTCGGTGGATGAGTCCCCGGAAACCCGGCTAATAGATACTCCTTGTGGGTGGAGAAACCTCACCACAATCTTTGCAACAGCAATAGAAGTACAAATAGGAACAAGAAAACAAGAACAGAAATGTAAACAACACTTGCTTGCCTTCTTGAAGTCAGCAGGAACCCTGGTGAAGCAGCAGCTTCTCGGATCCAAGCCTAGCTAGAAAACCAGCAACGGGAAGAAGCTCACGCAAAGCTTTAGCACCCAACGAGCTCAACAAAGCTCAGCAGGAAGAAGAAGCAAAAGCTTCAGGCAGAAGAGTACTTCCAGAAAGAAGAAGAAGAAGCCCTGTAGAAGCCCTCAGCCCCTTTATACCTGCGAAGAAGAAACAGCGAAGAAACTAGCCGTTGCATCGCAACGGTTAAATCGATCGGTCCGCACCGATCAGCCTAAGCGCGTGAAGCTTTGTCACCGATCGGTCCCGGCATCGATCAGGTGTCGCGATCAGCCCGATCGGTGCGGACCGATCAGGAACCTCGATCGGTCCATAGACCGACCGTCTTCGCCTCTCGCCATCGATCTCTTCACGATCGGTCCGCCGACCGATCGGATCGGGGCCAGACCGATCCACGGTTTCTTCTCGCAAGGTTGCGTTGCCTCGATCGGTCTCCGGACCGATCAGATTCTTCCTGGCGCAATCGAACTTGATCGGTCACCGGACCGATCATGAACGACTCAGGATCGGTCACCGGACCGATCCAACTCCTCGGTTTAGAGTGCCCTCTCTAACCTAGTTCGGAGAACGAGCCTACCGAGCCCTCTCCGACTCCATATGCCAAGCTTCACTCACTTGGACTTCTCAACACGGATGTCCGATCACCCTTGATCCATCTGGATTTTCCTTGCCCGGCTTCACTCACGGGACTTTCCACTTCTCTGAGATTTCAACCGCCTAACATCCCGTTAGGACTTTCTCATTCACCTAGCTTCACTCACTAGGATTTTCACCGCTTCACTCACCAGATTTCCAACTGCCTGGCTTCACTCACTGGACTTTCACCTGGCTTCACTCACAGGACTTTCCCTGGCTTCACTCACAGGACTTCCCAACCGCCTAACATCCAGTTAGGACTTTCCCTGCCTGGCTTCACTCACCAGGACTTTCCAACCGCCTAACATCCCAGTTAGGACTTTCCACCGCCTGCTTCACTCACAGACTTCTCCGTGCAAGTCTTCATACTTGGACTTTTCCTGCCAAGTCTCCATACTTGGACTTTTCCTGCCAAGCTCCCTGCTTGGACTTTTCCAATGCCAAGTCTCCATACTTGGACTTTTCCGTGCCAAGCTCCTCGCTTGGACTTTTCCAGCAAGTCTCCATACTTGGACTTTTCGTGTGCCAAGCTCCCTGCTTGACTTTTCCGATGCAAGTCTCCATACTTGGACTTTTCCAGTGCCAAGCTCCCTGCTTGGACTTTTCCGTTGCCAAGTCTCCATACTTGGACTTTTTCCCGAATCAGGTCAACCAGGTCAACCTTGACCTACGGTTGCACCAATAATCTCCCAAACATCTATTCTTGTCCCATATCAAGAATAGAACTCTCTCACGAGTGTCAAACATCAACATGCAACACAACTAGGTCAACCTTGACCTAAGGTTGCACCGACAATCTTCCCAAGTCAAACATCAAAATACAACTCGAGTCAAGTCAACTCGAGTCGGGTCAACCAGGTCAACCTTGACCTAAGGTTGCACCAACAAGAGGCTGCCACATACTCAGCTTCCATGGTTGAGTATGAAACACATTTCTACTTAACACTCCTCCATGCTATGGCTCCACCTCCTAAAGTAAACACATAGCCTGATGTAGACTACTATTGCCCCTATCTGATTGGAAGTCAAAATTCGTGTAACCCACAGGGATCAAATCATCTGCTTGGTAAACCAGCATATAATCTCTAGTCCTTCTCAGGTACTTCAATATATGCTTTACAGTAGTCTAATGTCCTTGTCCAGGGTTACTTTGATATCTACTAACCATGCTCACCACAAAACAGATATCCGGTCTCGTACACAGCATAGCGTACATTAGGCTTCCGACAGCCGAAGCATAAGGAACTATCTTCATGTCCTCTATCTCCTTTGATGTCTTCGGAGACATCTCTTTAGATAAGCTACTCCATGCCTAAAAGGTAGAAAACCTTTCTTGGAGTCTTGCATGCTAAAATGAGCAAGGATTGTATCAATATACGAAGCTTGGGACAAGCACAACATCCTTTTCTTGCGATCCCTTATTACTTTGATCCCAAGAATATGTGCGCATTTTCCTAAGTACTTCATATCGAATTGGTTGGATAATCATACCTTTACTTCTGACAACACTTTGATATTATTTCCAACTAACAAAATGTCATCTACGTATAATACAAGAAATACCACCACATTTCCATCACACTTCTTGTATACACAAGACTCATCCGGACACTGAATAAATCTATACGACTGGATTACTTCATTAAATCGGATGTTCTAAGATCTTGAAGCTTGCTTCAGTCCATAAATAGTCCGATTTAGCTTGCACACTAGATGCTCTTTGCCTTTTTCAATGAACCCCTCTGGTTGCTTCATATGGATGTTTTCTTCAAGACTTCCGTTAAGGAAAGTTGTCTTGACATCCATTTTCCAAACCTCATAATCCATATGAGCGGCAATAGATAAGAGTATCCGGATAGACTTAAGCATGGCTACCGGCGAAAAGGTTTCCTCAAAATCGATACCCTCTTTCTGAGTGTACCCTTTCGCAACAACCCTTGCTTTGAAGGTTTCCACCTTCCCATCCGTCTCTCTTTTCCTTTTGTAGATCCACTTACATCCAATAGCTTTTACACTATTTGATAGTTCTATTAGCTCCCAGACTTTGTTAGAATACATGGATTCTATTTCTAAATTCATTGCTCTTTGTCAAGTTGCTGCATCTTTATCTTGGAGTGCTTCGTCATATGTTTGGGGATTAGGTTCATGTTTACCTGGGATCAAGTCCGAAGACTCTCTCAAAAACATGAATCTTTTAGGTTGCCTCACAACCCTCCCGCTATGACGAGACATTGTCTGTGGTTGTGTATCATTTGTGATACGTGTTGCAGTTTCTTGTGATATTTCATCTTGTATTATTGGTACTAAACTAGACGTGTCCTCTCTAATTTCTTCTAGAATAATTTCACTCATGGGCTTATGGTTCATTACATAATCTTCCTCTAAAAATTGAGCATTGGTGCTAACAATAATCTTCTGATTTTTAGGATTATAAAACAAACCACCCTTCGTTCCTTTACGATATCCCACAAACAAACAAACTTCTGTATGTGATTCCAATTTGTCAGTATCTCCCTTCAGCACATGTGTTGGACTACCCCATATCCGAATATGACTCAGACTAGGCTTACGCCCATTCCATAATTTCATGGGAGTAGAGGGTACTGATTTAGAAGGTACCATATTCAGAATGTACATTGCTGTTTCCAGAGCATATACCCAAAATGAATTTAGTAATTCTGAATAACTCATCATCGATCTAATCATTTCCATAAGAGTCATATTCCTTCATTCTGCCACATCATTCTGTTGGGGTGTACCAGGTGCATACAATTGGGATTGAATCCCAGCCTCTGATAAGTAATTCCTAAACTCTCTAAAGAGGTATTCGCCACCACGATCGGACCGTAGTGTCTTGATACTTTTACCATGACGTTTCTCTACATCAGCCTTATACTCTTTGAACTTATCAAAGCATTCAGACTTGCGGTGCATCAAGTAAATGTACCCATATCTCGAATAGTTATCTATGAAAGAGACAAAATATTCGAAACCACCTCTTGTCTGGATAGACATAGGACCACACAAATCAGAATGAACCAATTCTAACACATCTTTGGCTTTATACCCCTTGGCCTTAAAAGGTCTCTTGGTCATTTTACCTTCCAAGCAAGATTTATAAGTTGGAAAGTTTTCCAATACTAATGAACCCAAGAGTCCATCGACTATTAACCTTTGAATCCTACTTAAGTTAATATGACCAAGCCTTAGATGCCAAAGATATGTTTGGTTCATTTCCAAAGGTTCCTTTCTCTTATTACAATTAGAAGATGTGTTATTAATTTCCATTTGTTGCTTTGTGTGAGAAATTGGATTTAAAGTATACAAATTATCTATTAATGTACCAGAACAGATAATAACCCTATTCTTCTTTATAACTACTTTGTCATCAAAAGAAACAGAATATCCATCCACAAACAATTTACAAACTGAAATTAAATTCTTTCTAAAAGTTGGTACATAAAGATAATTTCTTAAAACCAAAGTTCTATTCCTATCGAATGATAAGTAGACGTCTCCGACTGCAACAGCCGGCCCTTTTGTAGCATTGTCCATGTAGACAGTTATCTCTCCCTCATATAGTCGTCGGGTTTCCTGGAACCCCTGCAATGTATTGCAGACATGATCAGTGGCTCCTATATCTACACACTAGGTGCTAGTAGATAACATCGCTAAACATGTTTCAACTACTAGAGAATAAGGTATACCTTTATTGTTCTCTCTCCTACGAGGACAATCCGCCTTCCAATGTCCCGACTGCTTGCAAATGAAGCACTTGCCCTTCGGCTTCTTCATTCCTGCTTTAAGTCCAGTACCTAGATTGTTTCACTTTCGTTGCTGAGCCAACTTGTTTCTTGTTCTTCTTCTTGCCTTTCGATTTAGAAGTAGAAACATTTTCAGCAAAGTGAATTTGAGAATTATGATGAAATAACCCTTTTGCTACCTGAAGTTCTGTCAGTAGTTCTGCCAAAGAATACATCATTTTATTCATATTATAGTTCAGGCGGAACTGCTCAAAACTTTTGGGTAGCGTTTGGAGAATAATATCGACCTGGGTTCCTCATTGATTTCAACTCCAAGGATTTGTATCTCGTTCAAGTAAGCCATCATCTTTAGAATATGATCCCTTACGGGTGTCCCTTCTGACATGGTGGTTGCCATTAACTTTCTTATTGCCTCTTGCCTAGCAGCCCGACTCTGGTGTCCGAAGAGTTCCTTGAGATTGTTCATCATATCATAAGCAGTTGGCAAGTCTTGATGCTGATGTTGCAGCACATTTGACATTGAAGCCAAAATGTAACACTTGGCCATCTCATCTGCCTTTACCCATTTCTTATGATACTCAATCTCCTCTTCACTAGAATCACTATTAGGCACTTCATGGCAGGTCTCTAAAAGTACAAACTTATAGCCTTTAGTAGTTAGAACAATGTCCAGTTTCTTTTCCAATCATGTAATTGGGACCAGTAAGTTTGTTCTCTTTCAGTATAATGACTAGTGGGTTGAAAGCCATCCTAAGAATCACAAAATAAACTTTTGGTCAAGACTCTAAATTTAGAATAATATTGATTCCTCAAATAATATTGTTTAAATTTACCAACACCTCAAAACACCGTGAATTTTGCATGCCACGTTAGTGTGGACGTATACAAATTCAACATTTGTAAGAGGATGTTTTACCCATTAATTTTATTATCTTGTCATTCTAACTTTATGACAAATAAAATTATTAGTTAGTTTTCCTTTGATCTCACAAATAATAGCAGTGACTTCGTTGGGAGGATACTATTAAATGTACCTAAGTGTATACCATTACTTGATACTTAGTCCATTAAATAGAATTGTGCCCCTTCAGTTGGAGAAGATCACACACATCCTAAATAATTTTCTATAATCATCCAAAAAGGAAGTTTGATCTAGTGATCCGCAAACAAACTCATCCGTTGTGGAGGGAGGCACTCAGAGCCAACACGCAAGTTTGTTGCATCACTTACAAACCAGTAATGGAGACCGTGAAATTTATTTAAAATCCCTCTCCCACTTAGTAATTTAAGGTGAGGAATTTTTCATGCAAGCACACATCACATGCACACACACATCACAGTATATAAAAGCAATAAATAAGGAAATTTAATTTTCCAACTATTATGGCTTCTTCTATCACTGTCCTCCGTGTGGTGCCAACCCTAGCTGCTGCCATTTTTAGCCACCGCAATCAGGTCTAGTCGCCGTATCTATCTTGCTTCTTTTTCCGTTGCGCCTCTGGTCCTCAAATAGTACCACGCCTCGCAAGGATACGATCTGCGACAAAAATAGAATTTTACATTTATCGATCCTATATTCCACAAGGGAATGCACATGTAATCTAGATCGAAACAAAAATGTAAAATCCTAAAACTAATACAGCTCCTGTTGTATTTAATACATACAATCATGCACACACATAAAATGCACTTGACATGTCCAAGGGTCTAATCACACACAATCACTATAAGTCATAATAGTTTGAGTCTGCAACCACAGAGTTAGCATATCCTACTATTATCCTGCCTAAATTATGTATGACATGTGCATAATTAAACTGAAAACCAAACACACAGAGGCAAACCCTAGCTCTGATACCAATTGTTGGTTGCTACTCGGAATATCGTACCGATTCCCCAGTATAAAAATTTTGTACAAGTCCTGAACCATTCCTAACAACCTATTGTATTCATTAGAAATTAAATTTGGAATCACAAACATAACTTAACATTATTGATTCCAAATTCAACTTATCTATTCTTAGTGGTTTAGACTTGGATCACAAATGATGCTTAACATTATTGATCCAAATCCACCCATGTTACAAATTCAATTAAATATTAATTTCAGAGATCGGCTTCCAGGTTAAACATGGCGAGGCACTAGGCCTTCTTGGGTATGGGAACATCCACCACTTCCTAGACAAAGCCTTTCAACGAAATTCAATATTTAATTTCTGTTACGTTCCGCAAGTGTACGGAAATGTCGCAAGTAATATAAAAGATTATCGTATCCACAGGGACTGGAATAAGCACTAGAAATATCTCAAAGTGAATTAGCTAAACAACTAATCAATTGGTTTCAAATGCTAAGGATGAAAAACAAATCTAAAATGAAAGATTAACAAACAAGAGTTTGGGGTTTGAGTTATGATAAAGGGAGGTTCTAGGAGTTTTGGTTTCTTTGTAAGATCTCTTGAATGTATATGGTTTACCGATTCTTATTTCTCAATTGTCTAATATTTGTAGAAGGTTGTCGGTTCTCTCTTGCAATAGATAACCGGCTTAGGACTGAAAAATGTACCTAAATGTGATCAATTAGATATGAACCTACGTTGTCCTTACACAGGATTGCACCTATTACTATGCTTCCCTCGGATATCAACATAGAAGTTCATAGCTTCTTAACCCATAAAGATACAAGGATTGAATCATAAAATCTATCCTACCCTCTTGAATATTCTCATTTCCCCTTCAAGGTCATCCCTCAAACGTCCTTACACGGGCTTGCACCTGTCACGTGGATCCCTCGGAAAATCGAGTGAGAGTTAATCTCTACAAAGTCCATAAGATATCCAAACAATCAATCAAGAATGAGAATTAAGCCCTGATCACAATTAATCATTCAAGATCCCATCGATACAAACTAGGCAACATCATAGAAATAAAGAAATGGCAAATCCACAAGAGTTTACATCAATTTATCTCATAAATACTCCCTCCATCCTAGAACAAAAATATCTACTCCATAAAACGAAGAAAGAAAACCAAAGATAAGAAGATTACAAGCATTTCTTCAATCTCAATCCAAGAAGAGGAGAGAAAGAAAACTTATCTACAATATAGCTCCATCTTCAGATCCAATCCTCGCTCTTGGAGTCGAATTCGCCAAGATCTCCCTTTAGATCGCCCAAAAATCCTCACAAGAATGGGAGGAATCCACCAAATCTTGCTTTCAGCCAAAGGGGAGAAGATCCCCTTTCAAATCTTCAAGAGGCTTTAAATAGAGGGGGGCTTTCGGGCGCCACACGGCCCTATGGCATGGCCATGTGAGGTTCACACGGCCAGAGCCTTTCCCCTCTCTTCCATCCATACATGGCCGTGTGGTGTACACGACCGTGGACAACTCCCATCAAGACCTCCAAGCACGTCCGTGTAGATCCACACGGCCTGGACTGCCCCAGCTTCTGGAAACCTGGCACAACCGTGTGGTGCACACGGCCAGAACACTTTTAAGCACTGAGAACCCTACACGACCGTGTGATGCACACGACCAGGGCCTTCTTCGTCTCTGGAAACCTTACATGGCCATGTAGATCCACACGGCCATGTAAGGATTGAACTCTGATTTGCTTCAAAACTTGGCATGACCGTGTGAGGTTCACACGGCCAGGCCAAGTTCCTTGTCTGTTTCTCCTGGTTGACCACACGGCCAGAGCACCCCACCCAGGCAGGGTCGTGTGTGGCACACGGCCAAGTGCTTTCTCCAATGCTTAGCTTATAAGTTTGTCCAAGAATGTAGAATCTTCACCAAATTCGACTCCTGTGTACAAAAAATGCACCAAAAGCAGATCTCCGAACAAAAAGAGTAAATATGCTAAAAAAAAAAGCTGGAAGTATAAAAATACATAGATCAAGCAAGCTCAAAGTATGTAAATGTGCGTCAAAACATGCATAAAAGTATATAAAATCTATGCACATCACACCCCTAGACTTAAACCTTTGCTTGTCCTCAAGCAAAATGCTGCAATCTAAATTCATATATTCTATAACACATTCATAAACCCTAATGTACTTTCCTAACTCTATCAAAGAGTTCCAATAACAAGCATAATCATGGAAACAAATCTAGTATGGCTTAAGCTTAAGTATCCTGTGCACAGTGTAAAAGTAACTCAAAAACCCTTCAAGTTTCAATCTATATCCTAGTCAAGTCGTCATCAAATTTCAATTCCTAATGTTTCCAGTGAGAGACAAGTAACCAGTGATAGACACTTACTTGCCACTCACTTGGTTCATATTTCTCAACCAACCCAATGTCTCAAAGGTGTGCTCAATCTCAAGAGAAGCTAAGCAGTCATTTCCCCAATAACCTAACTCGGTCTCAAAGCGTGACTTGCTAGATTCCACTCACGACAACTATTTTTTTTATATCCCTTATTTATTTTTTTTCATTGCTTTTATTTTCAATTTTTTTCATAAGTATTTGCATTGGCCAAATCTTATTTCACAAGTGTACTTTTAGCACAAATGTTGAGATATTTTGATTTTTCCAAATGAGCTTTCATGAGTTGAGCCTCATCTAGTAACCAAAATGAAGTTTGAAAAATCACCATGAAAACCAAGTACTAAGCAAACAAGATGAATCATGACTATTTCAATGATATCAACCATTCAAGCATCAAGTCAAAGTGTAGTGAAAGTAAGATTCTTAAGGTTAAGCCAAGACTAAAACTCATCTCCATACGATTCTTAGCTTATTTCATGCTACCCAAGATAGAGAAAAGAAGTACATAAAGCTTACTACTAGTATCATTTACAACATCATGAATCTAGATAATGAACGTGCTAACATTTTATCTTCAATCCAAGAAAGCATAAAAGTGAAGATTGATGTTCTCAAGATGTTTGCCAAAAAATTTCAAAAGATAATCAAATGACTATCAAAACAAACACTCAAGCAAGACAATCAAAATAGAATGCAAAACAAAAACTACACGTGCAGAAAACAAGAAAATAATCAAAAACTGAAACAAAAAGAAATCAGGTTTGACACCCCCCCAGACTCAAACTTTTCATTGTCCCAATGAAAACTAAAAATAATGTGGAGGAGATTAAAAGTAAGAGAAGTTACCAAGTGATGAGCTCCAAATGGTTGACATTCATGTTTTTAAAGATACTTCTCTATCCAATACTCACATTCCTCCACAACTTTGAAATCTACAAAAATAAAATAGACAAGAAAAATTAAGTAGAGGATACAAGTTTATTATAAAGAAATGAAACTAGAAAGAACTAAAGACATGAATAAAAACAAAGAAATTGAACATGGGTTACCTCCCAAGAAGCGCTTGTTTAAGGTCATTAGCTCGACCACCTCATTATATTCATCTAAATCTCACTCTTGAAGGGGTAAGATATTTTAGAACCTTCTTACCAAGGGTTCTTATTATGGAGGGCATTTTCAATAAAGGAGTTAAAAATTTAAGTATCACTCTCTCTATCTTCGTCTTCTTTGAAGTTCTTTCGGGTGGTCGAAGACGGTTCAATATGAGCTTTCAATTATTGGCCTCTTGAAAACCTACACACCCAAAAGAAAAACAAACCTCCCAAAAGAATGTAATATAAGAAGGAACTAGAACCATATTAGTATGAATTGAGTATGTATCAAAAAATGAATCACATCCAACAAAATCAATTATAGGTACCTCTATGAAATTTTCTAAAAGGTCACTAAGAATACTAACCTTGTAGTGCTAAGAAGTACCTGAAAGTTCTAAACAAGTGGATGTGACCTCTTCAGAATTTTGTAATGGTTCTAGCTCTGGTTCGAGTGGTGGTGACTCTAAAAGTGGTGATTCTTGGGGCTTTGCTTCCATTGCATAAGTCCCTATACATTTATCATCATCAACTGGTTGTGCAATCAAAAGAAGTGATCCTTGGGACATTTCCTCCATAGTACATGTCCCTACACTTTTATCTACCACATCATCATCATAAGTAGTGAAGAGTCCACTAACATCAATATCATCAATAGAAGAATCAACAGCTTTATTAGAAATTTGTAGTAAAAGTTGTAAAGCTAGGATCCCCCGTTGTACCATTATCTCTTCAGAAACTTGTGTTGTGGTCTCCATCTGACTTGGAGCAGGAATATTTGTGTCTTGGGAGTCCTCCAAGTCAATCGACTCATCTGGTTGTGAATGATGTGGTTTATACAATGAAAAATCATCCTGAAACTCTGAGAGACTCTGAGATGCTTGAAAAGAATGATCAACACCTTGCACGCTTCTATAATCAAAATTTTGATAATCCATCCAATCCTGATTGTAGTGCTGAGGTGGGTCAGAGTTCTGCTGTTGGAATAATAACTACTCACTCTGCTCTAGAATTAGCTGAGGTTGAAGGTACTGAATTTGATGATCTTCCCAATCATAGCCATAAGTATCAGGAGCTTGCTCATATATATCTTGATGTTGAGGTTGAACCAAACATTGAAGTTCCGGAGTTATAATAGTCTTTTGGAAAAAATGGCAAATAGCAGCTGGATGAGATGTGCTACCACACACTCCACAAAGAAACTTAAATTGATCATCTTCTGAATCATAATATTCATCAGTGGAAGATCTTGCACTCATGGGTGTGAAAAATTCTCTTGAAGCCCTGCTTGACAAGTTAGTGCTCAAGATATCTAAAAAAAATTACAAGAAAAACTAGAAATGCATAATTAAAGACAAGAAATAAAATGCATAATGAAAAGCAAGAAAGAAAATGCAAAAAGAAAAAGGAAAATGTCTAGAGTAACTCATATGCTAATCAACTAATGTTAATCGAAAACAGTCCCCGGCAACGGCGCCAAAAACTTGTTACGTTCCGCAAGTGTACGGAAATGTCGCAAGTAATATAAAAGATTATCGTATCCACAGGGACTGGAATAAACACTAGAAATATCTCAAAACGAATTAGCTAAACAACTAATCAATTGGTTTCAAATGATAAGGATGAAAAACAAATCTAAAATGAAAGATTAACAAACAAGAGTTTGAGGTTTGAGTTATGATAAAGGGAGGTTCTAGGAGTTTTGGTTTCTTTGTAAGATCTCTTGAATGTATATGGTTTACCAATTCTTATTTCTCAATTGTCTAATATTTGTAGAAGGTTGCCGGTTCTCTCTTGCAATAGATAACCGGCTTAGGACTGAAAAATGTACCTAAATGTGATCAATTAGATATGAACCTACGTTGTCCTTACACAGGATTGCATCTATTACTATGCTTCCCTCGGATATCAACATAGAAGTTCATAGCTTCTTAACCCATAAAGATACAAGGATTGAATCATAAAATCTATCCTACCCTCTTGAATATTCTCATTTCCCCTTCAAGGTCATCCCTTAAACGTCCTTACACAGGCTTGCACCTGTCACGTGTATCCCTCGGAAAATCGAGTGAGAGTTAATATCTACAAAGTCCATAAGATATCCAAACAATCAATCAAGAATGAGAATTAAGCCCTGATCACAATTAATCATTCAAGATCCCATCGATACAAACTAGGCAACATCATAGAAATAAAGAAATGGCAAATCCACAAGAGTTTACATCAATTTATCTCACAAATACTCCCTCCATCCTAGAACAAAAAGATCTACTCTATAAAACGAAGAAAGAAAACCAAAGATAAGAAGATTACAAGCATTTCTTCAATCCCAATCCAAGAAGAGGAGAGAAAGAAAACTTATCTACAATATAGCTCCATCTTCGGATCCAATCCTCGCTCTTGGAGTCGAATTCGCCAAGATCTCCCTTTAGATCGCCCAAAAATCCTCCCAAGAATGGGAGGAATCCACCAAATCTTGCTTTCTCCCAAAGGGGAGAAGATCCCCTTTCAAATCTTCAAGAGGCTTTAAATAGAGGGGGGCTTTCGGGCGCCACACGGCCCTATGGCATGGCCATGTGAGGTTCACACGGCCAGAGCCTTTCCCCTCTCTGCCATCCATACATGGCCGTGTGGTGTACACGACCGTGGACAACTCCCATCAAGACCTCCAAGCACGTCCGTGTAGATCCACACGGCCTGGACTGCCCCAGCTTCTGGAAACCTGGCACGACCGTGTGGTGCACACGGCCAGAACACTTTTAAGCACTGAGAACCCTACACGACCGTGTGATGCACATGACCAGGGCCTTCTTCGTCTCTGGAAACCTTACATGGCCATGTAGATCCACACGGCCATGTAAGGATTGAACTCTGATTTGCTTCAAAACTTGGCATGACCGTGTGAGGTTCACACGGCCAGGCCAAGTTCCTTGTCTGTTTCTCCTGGTTGACCACACGGCCAGAGCACTCCACCCAGGCAGGGTCGTGTGTGGCACACGGCCAAGTGCTTTCTCCAATGCTTAGCTCATAAGTTTGTCCAAGAATGTAGAATCTTCACCAAATTTGACTCCTGTGTACAAAAAATGCACCAAAAGCAGATCTCCGAACAAAAAGAGTAAATATGCTAAAAAAAAAAGATGGAAGTATAAAAATACATAGATCAAGCAAGCTCAAAGTATGTAAATGTGCGTCAAAACATGCATAAAAGTATATATAAAATCTATGCACATCACACCCCTAGACTTAAACCTTTGCTTGTCCTCAAGCAAAATGCTGCAATCTAAATTCATATATTCTATAACGCATTCATAAACCCTACTGTACTTTCCTAACTCTATCAAAGAGTTCCAATAACAAGCATAATCATGGAAACAAATCTAGTATGGCTTAAGCTTAAGTATCCTGTGCACAGTGTAAAAGTAATTCAAAAATCCTTCAAGTTTCAATCTATAACCTAGTCAAGTCGTCTTTAAATTTGAATTCCTAATGTTTCCAGTGAGAGACAAGTAACCAGTGATAGACACTTACTTGCCACTCACTTGGTTCATATTTCTCAACCAACCCAATGTCTCAAAGGTGTGCTCAATCTCAAGAGAAGCTAAACAGTCATTTCCCCAATAACCTAACTCGGTCTCAAAGGGGTGACTTGCTAGATTCCACTCACGATAACTGTTTTTTTTATATCCCTTATTTATTTTTTTTCATTGCTTTTATTTTTCAAATTTTTTCATAAGTATTTGCATTGGCCAAATCTTATTTCACAAGTGTACTTTTAGCACAAATGTTGAGATATTTTGATTTTTCCAAATGAGATTTCATGAGTTGAGCCTCATCTAGTAACCAAAATGAAGTTTGAAAAATCACCATGAAAACCAAGTACTAAGCAAACAAGATGAATCATGACTATTTCAATGATATCAACCATTCAAGCATCAAGTCAAAGTGTAGTGAAAGTAAGATTCTTAAGGTTAAGCCAAGACTAAAACTCATCTCCATACGATTCTTAGCTTATTTCATGCTACCCAAGATAGAGAAAAGAAGTACATAAAGCTTACTACTAGTATCATTTACAACATCATGAATCTAGATAATGAACGTGCTAACATTTTATCTTCAATCCAAGAAAGCATAAAAGTGAAGATTGATGTTCTCAAGATGTTTGTCAAAAAATTTCAAAAGATAATCAAATGACTATCAAAACAAACACTCAAGCAAGACAATCAAAATAGAATGCAAAACAAAAACTACACATGCAGAAAACAAGAAAATAATCAAAAACTGAAACAAAAAGAAATCAGGTTTGACACCCCCCCAGACTCAAACTTTTCATTGTCCCAATGAAAACTAAAAATAATGTGGAGGAGATTAAAAGTAAGAGAAGTTACCAAGTGATGAGCTCCAAATGGTTGACATTCATGTTTTTAAAGATACTTCTCTATCCAATACTCACATTCCTCCACAACTTTGAAATCTACAAAAATAAAATAGACAAGAAAAATTAAGTAGAGGATACAAGTTTATTATAAAGAAATGAAACTAGAAAGAACTAAACACATGAATGAAAACAAAGAAAATGAACATGGGTTACCTCCCAAGAAGCGCTTGTTTAAGGTCATTAGCTCGACCACCTCATTATATTCATCTAAATCTCACTCTTGGAGGGGTAAGATATTTTAGAACCTTCTTACCAAGGGTTCTTATTATGGAGGGCATTTTCAATAAAGGAGTTAAAAATTTAAGTATCACTCTCTCTATCTTCGTCTTCTTTGAAGTTCTTTCGGGTGGTCGAAGACGGTTCAATATGAGCTTTCAATTATTGGCCTCTTGAAAACCTACACACCCAAAAGAAAAACAAACCTCCCAAAAGAATGTAATATAAGAAGGAACTAGAACCATATTAGTATGAATTGAGTATGTATCAAAAAATGAATCACATCCAACAAAATCAATTATAGGTACCTCTATGAAATTTTCTAAAAGGTCACTAAGAATACTAACCTTGTAGTGCTGAGAAGTACCTGAAAGTTCTAAACAAGTGGATGTGACCTCTTCAGAATTTTGTAATGGTTCTAGCTCTGGTTCGAGTGGTGGTGCCTCTAAAAGTGGTGATTCTTGGGGCTTTGCTTCCATTGCATAAGTCCCTACACATTTATCATCATCAACTGGTTGTGCAATCAAAAGAAGTGATCCTTGGGACATTTCCTCCATAGTACATGTCCCTACACTTTTATCTACCACATCATCATCATAAGTAGTGAAGAGTCCACTAACATCAATATCATCAATAGAAGAATCAACAGCTTTATTAGAAATTTGTAGTAAAAGTTGTAAAGCTAGGATCCCCCGTTGTACCATTATCTCTTCAGAAACTTGTGTTGTGGTCTCCATCTGACTTGGAGCAGGAATATTTGTGTCTTGGGAGTCCTCCAAGTCAATCGACTCATCTGGTTGTGAATGATGTGGTTTATACAATGAAAAATCATCCTGAAACTCTGAGAGACTCTGAGATGCTTGAAAAGAATGATCAACACCTTGCACGCTTCTATAATCAAAATTTTGATAATCCATCCAATCCTGATTGTAGTGCTGAGGTGGGTCAGAGTTCTGCTGTTGGAATAATAACTACTCACTCTGCTCTAGAATTAGCTGAGGTTGAAGGTACTGAATTTGATGATCTTCCCAATCATAGCCATAAGTATCAGGAGCTTGCTCATATATATCTTGATGTTGAGGTTGAACCAAACATTGAAGTTCCGGAGTTATAGTAGTCTTTTGGAAAAAATGGCAAATAGCAGCTGGATGAGATGTGCTACCACACACTCCACAAAGAAACTTAAATTGATCATCTTCTGAATCATAATATTCATCAGTGGAAGATCTTGCACTCATGGGTGTGAAAAATTCTCTTGAAGCCCTGCTTGACATGTTAGTGCTCAAGATATCTAAAAAAAATTACAAGAAAAACTAGAAATGCATAATTAAAGACAAGAAATAAAATGCATAATGAAAAGCAAGAAAGAAAATGCAAAAAGAAAAAGGAAAATGTCTAGAGTAACTCATATGCTAATCAACTAATGTTAATCGAAAACAGTCCCCGGCAACGGCGCCAAAAACTTGTTATGTTCCGCAAGTGTACGGAAGTGTCGGAAGTAATATAAAAGATTATCGTATCCACAGGGACTGGAATAAACACTAGAAATATCTCAAAACGAATTAGCTAAACAACTAATCAATTGGTTTCAAATGCTAAGGATGAAAAACAAATCTAAAATGAAAGATTAACAAACAAGAGTTTGAGGTTTGAGTTATGATAAAGGGAGGTTCTAGGAGTTTTGGTTTCTTTGTAAGATCTCTTGAATGTATATGGTTTACCAATTCTTATTTCTCAATTGTCTAATATTTGTAGAAGGTTGTCGGTTCTCTCTTGCAATAGATAACCGGCTTAGGACTGAAAAATGTACCAAAATGTGATCAATTAGATATGAACCTACGTTGTCCTTACACAGGATTGCATCTATTACTATGCTTCCCTCGGATATCAACATAGAAGTTCATAGCTTCTTAACCCATAAAGATACAAGGATTGAATCATAAAATCTATCCTACCCTCTTGAATATTCTCATTTCCCCTTCAAGGTCATCCCTTAAACGTCCTTACACAGGCTTGCACCTATCACGTGAATCCCTCGGAAAATCGAGTGAGAGTTAATATCTACAAAGTCCATAAGATATCCAAACAATCAATCAAGAATGAGAATTAAGCCCTGATCACAATTAATCATTCAAGATCCCATCGATACAAACTAGGCAACATCATAGAAATAAAGAAATGGCAAATCCACAAGAGTTTACATCAATTTATCTCACAAATACTCCCTCCATCCTAGAACAAAAAGATCTACTCTATAAAATGAAGAAAGAAAACCAAAGATAAGAAGATTACAAGCATTTCTTCAATCCCAATCCAAGAAGAGGAGAGAAAGAAAACTTATCTACAATATAGCTCCATCTTCGGATCCAATCCTCGCTCTTGGAGTCGAATTCGCCAAGATCTCCCTTTAGATCGCCCAAAAATCCTACCAAGAATGGGAGGAATCCACCAAATCTTGCTTTCTCCCAAAGGGGAGAAGATCCCCTTTCAAATCTTCAAAGAGGCTTTAAATAGAGGGGGGCTTTCGGGCCCCACACGGCCCCGTGACATGGCCGTGTGAGGTTCACACGGCCAGAGCCTTTCCCCTCTTTGCCATCCATACACGGTCGTGTGGTGTACACGACCGTGGACAACTCCCATCAAGACCTCCAAGCACGACCGTGTAGATCCACACGGCTTGAACTGCCCCAGCTTCTGGAAACCTTACACGGCTATGTAGATTCATACGACCATGTAAGGATTGAACTCTGATTTGCTTCAAAACTTGGCACGGCCGTGTGAGGTTCACATGGTCAGGCCAAGTTCCTTGTCTATTTCTCCTGGTTGACCACACGGCCAGAGCACTCCACCCAGGCAGGACCGTGTGTGGCACACGACCAAGTGCTTTCTCCAATGCTTAGCTCAAAAGTTTGTCCAAGAATGTAGAATCTTCACTAAATTCGACTCCTGTGTACAAAAAATGCACAAAAAGCGGATCTCCAAACAAAAAGAGTAAATATGCTAAAAGAAAAGCTGGAAGTATAAAAATGCATAGATCAAGCAAGCTCAAAGTATGTAAATGTGCATCAAAACATGCATAAAAGTATATAAAATCTACGCACATCAATTTCCTTATAGTAACCCTAGGTTTAACAAAAAAGAACAATCGAATTACAAGTTCGAAAAACAAAAGAAACATAAAATCGAAAACATAAATTTGATAACCTAGATTTATTAGCCTCTTGTGTTTGGTATTTCAAGATCTAATTAAAAGGATGAACTAGTTATGATGTGGAAACTAATAACTAGTTATACCTTTTATAGCTTATAGACCTCACGATCTTCTGTCGTATTCCTCTTCTTATTTCGGACGTCGTGTGAGCGACGATCTACCGAGATGAGAATCCACCCTAGCTTCCTTCTTCTTCAAGCAAGTTTCAGCCAATCAACAAACTCCTTGAGATGAAGAACTTCGGCCACCAACCAAGCTCCAAGGGATGCTAAGAAACAAAAACTCCTATCTCTCCTTCTTCCTTTAACAAGATCCGGCCACCACCAAACTCCTTGAGATGAAGATATCGCCGACCACACAAGGAAGAAGAATAGGAGAAGAGGAGAAAGAGAGGGTCAACCACCACCAAGGAATAGAAGAGATAATAGAAGATATGTTGTAGTAAGATGAGGCACCTCTCCCCTCTCTTTTATATTCCTTGGTCTTGGCAAATAAGGAAAATTTTATAATTAAAACTTTCTTGTATTCTTTGCCAATGTTTAAGAAGGAAAATTTAATTAAAAATTTCCTTACAATCCTTTAATGGTCGGCCACCACCATCTCCTCCAAACAAGGAAAGTTTTAAACACAAAATTAAAATTTCCTAATTTGTTTCCAGAAATTTTAAAATAAAAATTTTTCTTTTAAAAATTCCCTTCATGGTTGGTTATAAATGGAAACTTTTATAAATTAAAATTTCTCTATTAAAAACATGTGGATGATTACAATAAGGAAAGTATTCTCTAAAGTTAAAATCTTCCTTTCAATCTACAAATAAGGAAAATATCAATCATTTCTCTTAATCTTTTGTAGAAATTATAAAAGGAAAGATTTTATTTTAAAACTCTCTTTTAAATCATGGCTTCCACATAAGGAAAGGTTTTAAAAAATAAAATCCTTTTAATTTTATTGTGGCCGACCACCAACTTGGGCTCCAAGTTAGGGATCTTTCTCCGTAGTCTCTTTATGTCTTGGTACATCTTGGTGGAACCAGGATGCATCGCATAAGGAGTCCTGTGAGTCTCGTCTAGGATCTTTCTCCGTAGTCCCTCCTGATCCGGAATGCATAGTCTGTCACCAAAATACAATACCCCACTATCAGATACTCTGAACTCTCCACTTTTTGATTCTGCTAACCCTTGCTTGATTTTCTGAATTTCAGGGTCCTAACCCTGAGCTGTCTGGATGTCACCAAGCAGGGTAGATGCTAAGGTCATAGTAGAGAGTTGTCCAACTATAAGTTTGAGACCGAAATCTGTAATTTCCTTTTGTAGGGGCGGTGACATGGCTGCTAGGGATAGTAAGGTGGCACTGGACTCCTGCTAAGTGCGTCTGCCACCTTATTGGTTTTTCCTGGGTGGTAGAGGATGTCTATGTCATAGTCTTTGACCAGCTCGAGTCATCTGCGCTGTCGCATATTCAGATCCTTCTGGGTGAAGAAGTATTTTAGACTCTGATGATCTGTATACACTCTGCACTGAGCTCCATACAAGTAGTGTCTCCAAATTTTGAGGGTGAAGACGACTGCTGCAAGCTCAAGGTCATGAGTAGGGTAGTTCCTCTCATAGTCCTTGAGTTGTCTGGAGGCATAGGTGATCACCTTGCCATTTTGCATCAGTACTGCTCCTAGTCCCAATTTAGAGGCATCACTGTAAATATCAAAGCTGTCTATGTTTTCTGGCAGAGTCAGAATGGGAGCACTGGTCAATCTTCTTTTTAATTCGATGAAGTTGTTCTCACAGTCCTCTATCCACTGAAATTTTCTGTTCTTCCTGGTGAGAGCTGTCGGTGGGGAGGCTATCCTGGAGAAATCCTCTACAAACTTTCTGTAATAGCCTGCTAGTCCCAGAAAGCTTCTGATTTCACTGGCGTTCTTAGGTCTTTTCCAGTTATTCACAGCCTCTATCTTACTGGGGTCTACCATGATACCATCCTTGGAGATGATGTGACCCAGAAAGGATACCTGATCGAGCCAGAATTCACATTTCGTGAACTTAGCATACAGCTGGTTCTGCAAAAGGGTTTGCAGTACTATCTTCAGATGCTCTGCGTGTTCTCCCTGAGTTCCGGAATAGATAAGAATGTCATCGATGAACACGATAACAAACTTATCTAAGTATTCTCTAAATACTCTGTTCATGAGGTCCATGAAAGTAGCTGGAGTATTCGTCACGTCAAAGGGCATGACTACGAACTCATAATGTCCGTATCTGGTCCTGAAAGTTGTCTTGGGTATATCGCCTTCCTTAACTCTCACCTGGTGATATCCCGATTTGAGGTCTATTTTAGAGAACACTGCTGCTCCCTTTAGCTGATCAAACAGGTCATCTATCCTGGGAAGAGGATACCTGTTCTTAATCGTGACCTGGTTTAGTGCCCGGTAGTCTATACACAGACGCATGCTCCAGTCCTTCTTCTTCACGAACAATACAGGCGCTCCCCATGGTGAGTGACTAGAGCGTATGAAGCCCTTGTCGAGCAGCTCCTGTAGTTGCTCCTGAAGTTCCTTCAGTTCTGCTGGAGCCATGCGGTAGGATGCTTTGGAGATGGGATTTGTACCGGGGACAAGTTCTATCTCAAATTCAATCTCTCTGTCTGGTGCTAGGCCCGGTAACTCCTTAGGGAAGACTGCTGGGTAGTCACATACAACTTGGACCTCTTCTAGCTTTTGGTCCTTGTCCTGACTGGTACTGACTACATGTGCTAGGAACCCTGTACATCCTGAATCCAGTAACTTCTGTGCTTTCAGAGCTGAGAGAAACTTCTTGGCCTTTCTCTTTGGTTCTCCGATGTACCCAAACTGCACTCCTGCTTCAGGTTGGAATACAACTTTCTGTTTACGACACTCTATGGAGGCACCGTACTTGATCAGGAAGTTCATTCCCAAGATGACATCATAGTCAGTCATATCGAGCATTATAAGGTCACCAAAGAGTTCTCTGTCCGCTATAATGACTAGCACTGCTTGGAGCCAGTGCGTAGATGCCATGATTTCTCCTGAAGGTAGTGTCGTCAAAAACTGACCACTGAGTACATCTGGAGGTATTGCTAACTTTTCGGCAAATGCTCTGGACATATAAGAATGGGTTGCCCCAGTATCGAATAAGACAATTGCACTTTGCTGTAAAATACTGATCTGACCTGTAACAACCGTCGAGGCATTCGCTACATCCTCTCTGGTTAGTGAGTAGATTCTTGCGTTTGTTATGGCTGAGGGGCTTCTAGTCTGCCTTGGCTGATGCGTGGACCATCTAAAGCATCCTGCATCTGGTGCGACTGTGCTGGCTTGCCTGCGTACTGAATCGGTTGTGGTGGGGGAAAGTTGGTCTTGTTCGGGCATTGTTTGGCCATATGCCCTTCCTGTCCACATTCAAAGCATCCTCGTGTGCCCTTGCGACAAACTCCTGGGTGGAATTTCCCACAAATAGAACACTTGGGATAGCTAGGTTGTTTACTAGCTGGTCCTCCTTTTGGGTAACTCCCTGGTTTACGTTTGTTAATGGAGTTCCCTTTCCAGTTAGAGCTGTGGCCCTGGTGTTTGTGAGTACTTGAGCCTTCTTGGCCTTTGGACTCTGAGAAGGCTTTGCTTCTACTGCTTGATGTTGTTCTGGTAATGCTCGGTGATCAGAGCACTACTCACCGGTTCTTCAGTGGTTTGCGGCCTATGGACGTCGCTGGCCACGTTCAGTGCTATTTTCGGCCTTAGCATTTTGAGCATCAACCGGACTCATTCTCCTTTGGTGCTGACTAGTTCGGGGCATAGATGAGCCAACCTGTTGAATTTCTTCACGACCTCCTCAACTGAAAGGTTGCCCTAAGGAAATTCAGTGAACTCGTCGTAGTGGCGGTTTGTGACCCGCATGTGAAAGAACTCCTCAAAGAATTCCCTTTCGAAGTTGGCCCAAGTCATCTGGTTCACTAGGCGCTTCACTTTAATCCTCTCCCACCACATACGCGCGTCTCCTGCCAGGCAAAAAGAGGCGCATTTCACATTTTCATGTTCTGGCCAGTCCAGAAGCTCCACCGTACTCTCCAGTGTTTTGAATCAGGCTTGAGCATCCCATGGTTCACTGGTACCTGAGAAGTTCCCTGGCTTGATTTTCTGCCACTGGATCAGATAGGCTTCTCTCCTTGCCCCCGCTACTGGGGCTACTGGTGCTGTAGGTTGGAGTGGTGGAACCTCTGTAACTACTGGGGTTGCTATGTTAGGTTCCGATGTGGCAGTGGGAGTGTTCTGCTGATTAGCCTTTAAGGTGACTATCTCTTGTTGTTGTTCAGCTAGTTGCTTCTGTAACTGAGCCACTACCTCTGTAAGGTCTGGGGGAGGCACTGAGCTGTCTGCCTCATGCTAGGGCTTAGTAGCTGGTGCCCTTCTAGCTGAGCGTCCTCGTACCATTTCCTAGAGGAGTAGAGGACATACAATCATGTTTACATAACTACTATTATCATGTTAGATGCTATCATATATAATCATGCTTTAGTTATCTATAAACATGAAAGCAAGAAACATAAATAAGGTGAGAGGTATTCTTACTTGGAAGCTGCAGGTTCAATGCTGATGTGTGTGTGAAGGAAATATGGAACTTGCTCTGATACCACTCTGTAACGACCCGCCTTCTACTGACTAAACTGTAAGGCCGGGGGTTACGATTGCTAAACTATTTTATGACTATCCCTGAAGTATAAGGTGCGGAAAGCTGAACTAATTAAAGTCTCTACTAATTGCTATAACATCTGGAATTTATGTTCAAAACACATTTTCAGTGTTGTACATATGCTAAAGGATGGAACCAAATCTTTACATGCTATATCATACAATAGAACACCATAAACTAAGCATTTAGGCAAACTAAACATGCCGCTCACAGTGTTCCAACATCCCATATAGTTAAGAAGCTGAAATCAGATGTTTCCAGCCGAATTCAGACCTTCCAATCGATTGAAATGGGGACTCAATTGATCAAAGTCATTTCGATTGATCCACTGATCGATTCAACGTGCTCCTATGCACGGAAGTCAATTCTGAATCGATTGGCTGATTGATCCAGCCCGGCCAATCGATCCGATGATCGATTCAGCAGCTCTCTGTTCGCGAAAATTACTTTTCGATCGATCGGCTGATCGATCCATGGCCAATCGATCAGCTGATCGATTCAACAGCTCTCTGTACGCGGGAAATCACT
Source organism: Zingiber officinale (assembly GCF_018446385.1). Classification (NCBI taxonomy): domain Eukaryota; kingdom Viridiplantae; phylum Streptophyta; class Magnoliopsida; order Zingiberales; family Zingiberaceae; genus Zingiber; species Zingiber officinale. Next base: position 8,844,939 of record NC_055999.1, on the reverse strand, counting down.
CCCCAATCGATCGACTGATCGATTGGAGCTCTGATTTCTGCGATTTCTGTTGCATTCTACCACTAATCCATATGCAATACCAATGTATCAACTTAAAAGCATTACTAAACCACTAGGCATGCCATTACTTTCATTATTTATAGTTTATCAACTAATATCAAGAAAATTAGTAGTCTAGGCATAGCATAGTGCATATTTTCACAATCCATGACATTTAAACATTCTAAAGGTGCAGAACGATAAGATTATAAGAAGTCTAATTCTTAAACTTGCTAGTCCCCAAGAGTCTTTATTCCAAGTTCCTTCTCACACACATCTTGACACATTGACCTCCAGCCTCCGCTACTCTATCTTCCCTTTACCTGTATCTGCAGTATAAGGAAAAAGGAAACTATAAGCTTGGGAGCTTAGTAAGAACCATCTACCTCACAAAACATGCATTCGATAAAATCATGCTTTTAAAAGATGTTATTTGATACACATGCTGACATTCATACTGGAAATGCTAAAATATGACATACTAATATATGAGTCATGGCAATCGAATACTGATCGTAGAATTATCTTGTTGTATCACTAAAGAAAACTGAACGAATACATATACTAAGCTAAGCTAATGCTAGGCTAATGTTAAATCTAAATTGTATTCGCATAACTGAGTTGTAAAGTTTTGAAAACTATTTTTCATAATAGATAAAAATACTAATCATGCTGCTGTTGGGCCCGGCAACTGTACTTGCTATGCGCGCGTCACTAACTAAACCCGAAATAGCTAGTCCCGAATCTAGTAGGGTTTACTAGGTTATCTAAACCTAGGGACGACTATGGGAGCCCAACCCAAGGATAACTAAGAGTCCAGCACAGTGCCACTGATAAAAGTAAAATACTGATTCATAAGCTAAATTATCTTATCTTGCTCTTACTAGATTATCTGAACCTAGAGCTAGGTTATCTGAACCTAGGGGCAACTGTGGGAGCCCACCCATTAGACCGTAGTCCCATATAAACTGAAGCAAGACTAAGCATGCTATTTAAAATGCATCTATGACATTTAACTGAGCTACTAAAATGCCTACTGTAGCATTTAACTGTACTAATCATTTTATCGAACACTTGGCGTGCTCTATCTCTCCTCTCTATTAGGGGACCACCTCTAGGCACCCGACAGCGTCTAAACCCCCAAAGCTGGAGAGGGAAACGTGTCTGGCCCATCTAGAGGTGCTCAAATAAACCCTAAACTTAAGAGGTGGGTCAAATACACCCTACGTGCCGAAAAATCTGCATATGGCTGAATTAAAACATAAAAACATACGATTAACTACTTATACTGCAGGTGAGGAGTTACTTACTTCCTGCGCTAGGTTTCTTACAATTCTGATCGCTAGATTTCCGGAGAAGAAGATCTCTTCGGCGATCTTCTTGCGTCTACGCGTTCTTCTCGTGGAGAGGAGCGTCCTCGTATCGGAGTTGTCGCCGGAAGGTGCTCCTACGACCCTAGGAATGGAACCCTAGGTCTCTTGGGGGCTTGGTGTGCCGAGAGGGTGAAGAAAAGGGAGGGGGCGACGATTAACCCTCTGTTTGGGAGGAGGTGAGTAAAGGGGAGGGAAAGGGAAACATGGATAAACAAAATTTTTACACTTGTTTGGGAGAGAGTGAGCCATGAAGGGGAAGGGGAGAGAAGGGTAAAGCTTCCCCTTGCATGCTCGGGAATCAGCGAAATTCCTTACACCCCAAATTGGGGTGTAAGGAAGGGTAAGGAAAAATTATCTCAATTTTATCCTTATTTATATTTTCACATGCAGATTTATTAAAAAAATAAGAGGATATTTTTGTAAATTTGTATATTTAACCTTCATTTCCATCCCTTTGAACTTTCCCTTCCTTCCAAACAAGGGCAAGATAAATATATTACTTTCCCTCCCTTCCCCTTCCCTTCCGTTAATGAACCTTACCTCACCCCATCCAAACAGAGGGTAAAGGGTGAGGGTGAGGAAAAGTTGCCGATAAAAAATAATTAAACCTTCACTTAAATTCCCTATTCATATTAAGTGATTTATACCACCCAACTAAATCATAAATAAAATTTCTCTCCTCTTCTTTTAGCACACCCCTGTTGGGTCCTCCTGGTTACTAAAGTCATGCTATGAGTTGCAGGGTCTAATAGGTCGTGGGTTCAATTCCCGCTTAGGCTATTTTACGTTTTTATTTAATTTTGCTACTTCCGCTACTCCAAAAATTCCATAAAAATATTCTAAAATTCCAGAAAAATAATAGAATATTTCTAAAATTTATTTGAGAATTTTTGGGCATTACAAACATGATGCCCATAGTGCATTTCGAGGAAATGCATTTAGTGCATACCTTATAAGATCGTAGTTCTCCATCTGGTGGCCGATTGTGTGAAGTCTGTTGAGGATGCCCTTTATCCACATGTGTAGTTGACTCACAGATTCTCCTTCCTGTATTTTTATGTTAAATAGTTTATTTAAAAACAGATTCCTTTTTGTTACCTTTGTGTCATTAGTTCCCTCGTGCAGTTCTATGAGTTTGTCTCATAGCTCATTCGTGTTTTCATGTGGGCCGACGTGGTTCAGTCCTTCCTTCGTTAACCCGCATTGGATTGTGTTGAGAGCTTTAAAGTCGATATGAGCCTTCTTCTTCATTTCTGGATTCCAATTTTTCTAGTCCATTGGAGTTTCGACGTTGTCGATAGGTGCCTTGTATCCTTTGGTGATGCTGAACTATTGGTCGAAGTCGCTCTTCAGGTACACCTCCATCGATCTTCTGGTGCACCTCCATCTATTTCTTTTAATATGGAAAGTCTTTACCGTTAAAGAGGGGAGGACGTACGGTAGAGTATCCCTTGTTTTGGGTCATGAACCTTGCACACAAAAGAGGAAAAGGCAAAAAAAAATCTCAAGACTAGGTCTTGGATTAGTAATGTGGGAGAAGGAAAAAAAATATTAAGACTCGATTGGTGTTGCATTAATTCAGAGTCGTTTGCAATGGAAAAAATTTACCAAAAAGGTAATTGTACCAGTCTGGACTATACCGAAAAAGCTCAAAATTCGAAAGAGAGAAAAAATCACCTCCTTGCTTGATTGGTGGTTGCACTAATTCAGAGCGATACCCACTTTGATACCACTTATAAGATTAGAAAGAATGGGTGAATAGTGATCATCGAAAAATTCAAATTAAAACTAAGTTATGCAACGGAAAATGGAAGAAACAAACAATGCTAACACAAGTTGGTTTTATTTGGTTCAGAGCCTTCAACGACTCCTACTCCAAGGCCCGCACTTGTCGAATGCTTTCGTTGGGCAATCCACTAATAGTATACAAAATGTGTTACAAGATAAGTACAGGAACAAAAAAACAAGGTTACCAATAACAAGAAACTAATTAAAGTTGAAGTCAGGTTGTCGGTGGAGCGTAGCAGCGTTGCAGGAGCCTTTTCGGAGCACCAAGCAAGAAGAAAACTTGTCACAATTGTTGTTTTGAAGCTCTAGGTTGAAGGCCTTTAAATAGGTCCATTCTGGGTGCCTGGATCATGTGACTCGGCTAATCAATGCGCTCTACGTCAGCTTGTGGATGATTTTTCAGGTCCGGGCGCCCGAATCGCCTGAGCACCTGCGACACCCGCTAAGCGAGCCTACTCCAGGCACTCGAACCCTTTTCTTCAACAACCTTCTCTCCATAGAAAAAGGTTAGTTTGGGTAATCAAAGGTTATATCTCCCCTGCAAATCAGAGTTAGCACAACATAGCAAATAGGGTAGTAATTAGATTCTGTCTCCTCGAGAACAGGATCTAGTCAAGATCTCAACTTACGCTTCCCAAATGGACCTAAGTTGGATCGACGCCTATAGTTCCCTCAATGGGGAACACATCCTCACTGGATCTCTCCTCCAGTTGCTTACTTTCACTTATCAACTGCAATTACTTGACTTGCCTCTGACCCACTAGGTCTTTCCGCAGTTGTCTGGTCCGCTGACCCAACTAGACTTCGGCCGGTTGTCAGGTCCCGCGGACCTAACCGGACTTGTCGCTAGATATCAAGCCTCACAAACCTATCTGCACTTCCCACCAGCTATCAAGCCCGCAGACCTAGCTGGATTTCAGCTTAGTGTCAGGTCCCTCAGATCAGTCAACTCCTGTACACTTGGTAGAGTAGTTAGACAAACAATATATCAAATTTTAACCTATTTTTCATACATCAAAACCAGATTATTAGTGCAACCTGCACCAACAGATTCAGACATCTCTAGTACTTCCTAATTTGTTAATAAATGAACATTATCCTCTCCCTCTATTTAAAATAAATGAATTATCTTATTAACTTCACCTCTTGTTGGGAACTCAGTTTCAAGAAAAGTAACATCTCTTGACTCTATGTCAGAGATGGTTTCATTTTGTTGCTCACCAATAAAGACATAACTATTAGAAGTCTCAGAATACCTTATAAAGATACACTTCTTATCTTTGGGTCATAATTTTCCATATTTGTGAGTCTTATCATGAACATAGACAGCTAATCCCCAAGATCTCAAATTACTCAAATATGATTTTTTACCTGCCCAACATTCATATGGAGTAGATGGAATAGATTTAGAAGACACTCGGTTAAGTATATAGGTTACAGCTAATAACAAATCTCCCCAATAGGTCCCCAATAGAAAATTGATAAATTAACTTGAACCATCATAGACCTAACTATGTCTAGAAGAGTTTGATTTCCTCTTTCAGTAACCTCATTTTGCTGTGGAATTCCAAAGATAGTGAGTTGTCTAATAATCTCTTTTATCATTACATATTGTCTTGAACTAATCAAACAAATATTCACTTTCCAGTGTATCAGGTTTTAACCTTATATTTCAATTGATTCTCAACTTCGCTCAAATAACGTTTGAAGCAATCTAATGCTTCAAATTTATGAGAAATTAAATACACATGACCAAATTATGTGAAGTCATCAATAAATGTAATGAAATATGAACTTCCATTTCAAGCCTTCACATTCATTGGACTGCAAATATCTGAATAAATTAATTGTAATGGTGACTCAACTCTAGTATCCTTGCTAAATGGTTTCCTAGTTATTTTTTCAGTAAGACAATACTCACATATAAACAAGTTAATCTTAGCATGAGCACCTAACAAACCATCTTTAGCTAATCGATTCATTTGTTCTTTTCCTATATGTCCTAATCTAGTATGTTAACTTTATCATTTACATCAACATCGTTAGTAAGACCAATGTTTGAAAAACAACCATTATTGTCATAATTAATATCTGGTTCTACATCAAGGACCATGAAACCATCCGATATATGAACATATCATATTAACACAGAATTAATTCGTAGTTGCACACAATAATTGTAAAAATTTATACAATAACCTAAATCAAGAAGACTATTAACAGATACCAGATTCCGTCAAATCTTACGAGCATACACGACATCATGTAGAAACAAGGTACGCCCACCATGAAAATTGAGTTTACAAGTGTCAATTCCTTTAACTTCAATTCTTGCATTGTTTCCCACATATATTCATTTGTTGTCAGCTAGTACCCGACGATACTCCACGTATGTAGCTCGATCATGAGCTACATGGTTCGTAGCTCGATCATGAGTTACATGGTTCATGCTCCTGAATCTATAATCCACAAAGGATAATAATCAACCACTGAACTAGTAACATAATGTTCATAAAAAGAAGATAAATATAGATCTACCTTTTCGGCTCAGTGCATTCCCGAACATAATAACCCTTCTCACAACAATTATAGCAAGTCAGCTTGCTTTTATGTTTCAATCCATAATTTTTTTTATTTCTTCTTGATTGGGTCTTACCCAATAGCAACACTAGCTTCTTTTTCCTTTCCCCTTCATTTCTTAAATCATTTTTTCTTATTCTTGGAACTAGAACCTTCAACTACAAAAGCTAGACCAGAAATCCTTACGGATTCTATTCTCTCCACCTCCATTTCTACATGGCGTGAGACATTGATGAAAGTCTTGATACTTTCATTGTGAGTCAGATTCTATTTCATTATTTCCCAAGAATTAGAAAGGGAACATATAATTGCCTGAACTTGTTGTTCATTAGTCAATTCATGACCAATAGTTTTTAGCTCCCGAATCATATTTGTCATTTCCCTCAAATATTAGGTCATGGTAGCATTCGAGTGCTTTTTTATAGCTGTCAAACTTTATTGTCAGCTGACAAAACTTGCTTAAACTTACTTCACTATACTTCTCTCTAAGGGTAACATAGACTGCATGAATAGATAGTAATGACTCATACTCAAATACCAGGTCGTCTACCATTGAAATCAATATTCCCTTAGTAGTGGAAATCAAGGTCACGTTTGTTCTGTGATGTAGAACCATCAACAAGTTCTTTCATGAGCTGATTTACAGCGTCTAGAACTTCTTTTTTCTCGAGAACATATTGTATCTCAAGGTGCAAAATTTTATAGTTATCCCCATATAATTTCTCTTTGTTATTGAGTTTAGCTATGATATTCTTATTTGTCATGATCTAATATAAGTAAACACATTATTTAGTAATTCAGTGTATTTCACATTTATATAATTTATGATTGATTCAATATTAATTTGAGTTAGTTTACAAAATCAAGTGGCAACTACATTCCACTCATTATTTGTATAATCCAATCTAACCAACATTGATCAATACTATTATACACATCCTATCAAATGAAATAATCATTAAGTGAATAAATCATGAAATAAACTCCTTATTTAAATGAACTAATCATTCTTTTAAGACGGTTAACACATAATATTCTCTTTTCTAGTATGTTAACATATAACATAACTTTTCATAAAGTAGTACTGTTTGTGCATAGCAACAATTTCTACTACATAATTTTATTAAACATAATGGGCTAATACTATTTGTATATAATGACAGTAACAACAACACTCTAATAAGCTAGAAGCTAACACCACTGCTACTATGACAAACACTAGTGTAACGGTCAATACTATCCCTTTCATCCTAAACTCAATTAGGGCAATCTCAGGTAGACCAACTTCAAGATTCTCTACTGGATCCACATTCAGATCCTCTTGTGGATTCTCCTCAAATTCTTTGGAATTCTCTTGATCCACATGGTGAAATAATTCTACACACAACTGTGCATATGAGATTCATCCTTTAGAGAGCCCCCATAAATGGTGTGCTACTTGATTGAGGTGTATCAGTAGTGGTCAAACTAAAACCCAGATCCTATAATTATCCAAGATGGGAAACTCTTCCTGCTTGAGCTTCCAGAAAAGTCGATCGAGCCGTCCAATATGTTCTTTGATTTTGTAAACCAGGTCATACTCAATCTCCTCTCTCAGCTCGTTGCATCGCATGTCGTGACAGGTGATTGTGTATATCATCCTCAGCATCTAGAATTGAAAATAACAATGTCAGTACAAAGCCAACAAACCAATAACAAAACTAGTTCATTTCAATTTACACATATGTATAGAACCAATACACAAAATGACTAAGCAAAGAAGAAAAACAATTTTTTATATTTGAGGAGCTTAGTTGACTAACACACTGTACTAGTTGATTGGGTAACTAGATCCTAAGTCCCTTACCCTTATTAGAACTAATCTAATTGAGATGTTTAGTTGTTATTATTTAACCCAAGCTCATTTAAGTCTAACCAGACTTATTGACCAAATCAATGTTTATTTGATCAATCCTAGCCCATTGGACAATTTTACCCAATCAAATTTGGCCTATTAGAACAAATCTATTCCACTTGATCAAATATGGAAAGGTCCAGTCTAATTAGATTCAATGCAGTCTGATTGAATCAAAATGATCTAGCTAAACCAACCAATGATTTGAAGCAGATCAGTGTTGGTTGCTACTCGGAAAACCTAGAGGTTCCACTGTACAAAAATTTTGTACAAAGGTCTGAACCTTTTCCTAGCTACCATGTGTTCTTTTAAATTAAATTTTGGATCGCCTACGGAACTTAACACGTTTGATCCAAAACTTAATCTATTTGTTCTTTTAGGTTTAGACTTGGATCTCCTGCGGAACTTAACACGTTCGATCCAAATCACCTTAAGTTATTAATTCCATTAAATATTAATTTCCATAATTGGTTCCCAGTACTGACGTGGTGAGGCACATGGCCTTCTTGGATATGGGAGCAACCACCACCGACTAGACAAAACCTTTTATGGAAAGCTAATATTTAATTTCCTAAAATAACTTTAGGTCAACCGAAAAGAACAATCAAATCACAAGGAAAAGAAAAACAAAAGAACACTATATCGAAAACAAATTCGAAACACTAAAATCATATGCCTCTTGTATTTGGTATTATTTCCAAAAATAACTAATATGATGCGGAAAGGAAAAATACTAGTTATACCTTTTAGAAAAACCTCTTGATCTTCTATCGTATTCCTCTTCTAACCTCGGGCGCTGTGTGGGCAACGATCTTCCGAGATGAGAACCACCAAGCACCTTCTTCTTCCTTGCAAGTTTCAGCCATCAAAACATCTTCTAGGATGAAGAGGTTCGGCCACCACCACCATGCTCCAAGGGATGCTAGAAACAAAGCTTTCTTTCTCTCCTTCTTCTTCTTCTCCTCTAAACTTGATCCGGCCACCATATGAGTCTCCACAAGAAGGATGAGGTTCGGCTATCAAAGAGAAGAAAAGAGGAGAGGATGGCCGGCCACACCAAGGAAGAAAAAGAGAGAGGAAAAATAATAGAGTTGTTCACCATGAAGGCACCTCTACCCTCTCTTTTATAATCCTTGGTCTTGGCAAATAAGGAAATTTAAATGAAAATTTTCTTAATTCTTTTGCCATTGATAAGGAAAATTTATTTAATTAAAAACAATTTTTTTCTCATCAACAATGTGGCCGGCCACTTTAAACCAAGCAAAGGAAATTTAATTCAATCAAGAATTAAAACTTTCCTAATTTATTTCCGGAAATTTTATAAAAAATTTCTCTAATAATTTTTCCCTTCATGATGGTTAATAAAAAGGAAATTTTATAAATTAAAATATTTCTTTTAAACATGTGGATAAAAAGAAAGTTATCTTTAAAAAATTAAAATCTCTTCCAATCTACAAATAAGGAAAGATATCTAATCTTTTCTTAATCTTTGTAGAAGCTTTATAAAAGAGATATTTAATTTTTAAACTCTCTTTTAAATTATGAACATGATTAAAAGGAAAGTTTTTACCAAAATTAAAATCAACCTTTTAATCTACAAATAAGGAAAGAGATTTAACTCTTCTCTTAATCTTTTGTAGAATCTTATAAAAGGAAAGATTTAAATTTTTAAACTCTCTTTTAAATCATGTTATCCACATAAGAAAATTTTTAAAAATAAAATTCCTTTTTATTTTAATAGGGCCGGCCACATGAATTCACCCATGAACCAAAACATGGCCGGCCCTAGCTTGGCCGACCCCCTATAGGATGGGTAAGAAGGTGGGTATAATACTCTATAATCAAGAGGCTACGATAGGGACTGAGAGGAGGAATTGATTTTGGTCTCCCGATGAAATTAAGCATCCCGTGTTCGCCCCGAACACACAACTTAATTTCATCAATAATAATTCATTCCACTAAAGAACTATTATTGAACTACCGCACCAATCCCAAATTACATTTTGGGCTCCTTCTTATTATGAGTGTGTTAGTCTCCCTGTGTTTAAGATAACAAATGTCCACTAATTAAGTAAGTTACTGACAACTCACTTAATTAATATCTAGCTCCAAGAGTAGTACCACTCAACTTCATCGTCATGTCGGACTAAGTCCACCTGCAGGGTTTAACATGACAATCCTTATGAGCTCCTCTTGAGGACATTCTCAACCTAGATCACTAGGACATGGGGGTGTTCTATAATCAACAACACACACTATAAGTGATATCATTTCCCAACTTATCGGGCTTATTGATTCATCGAACTAAATCTCACCCATTGATAAATTAAAGAAATAAATATCAAATATATGTGCTTGTTATTATATTAGGATTAAGAGCACACACTTCCATAATAACTGAGGTCTTTGTTTCTTTATAAAGTCAGTATAAAAGAAACGACCTCTAATGGTCCTACTCAATACACTCTAAGTGTACTAGTGTAATTATATAGTTAAGATAAACTAATACCTAATTACACTACGACCTTCCAATGGTTTGTTCCTTTCCATTATGGTCGTGAGCTACTGTTTATAATTTATAAGGTACTGATAACATAATCCTCTGTGTGTGACACCACACACCATGTTATCTACAATATAAATTGATTGAACAACTTCATTTATAATAAATGTAGACATTTGACCAATGTGATTCTTATTTCTAGATAAATGTTTATACCAAAAGCTAGACTTTTAGTATATACTCTAACAATCAGGGTCTAAAAAGACTAACCCGATCTAGTTAAACCAACCAATGATTTAAACCAGACCTCAGTCTAGCTGGATCAAACTAGTCTGGTTAAACCAATCAATGGTTTGAACCAGACCGAGGTCTCAATGACCCAATTATTTAAGTCCATGTCCAATTAATTGAAATATTAAAAAATAAAATTCAATTTCTAATTTAATTGAACCATGAATTAATTAAACCATTTTAAACAAATTACAACATGCATTAATTAAAAACTTACACTAACGCTACCGACGTTGCCATTAATTTCAACATACATGAGTTTCAAAAGTTTATTTTCATGCATTAATAAACCTTAGTTTAATGTATTAATAATAAACTTAATGATTGCCAAAAAAAAAAACATTGCCGAAACATATACACGAAACTTAATGCTTGGTATGAAACCTAATGCTTCGATTTTTATCTACTATCACCCACGTTGCTTTTCTCTTCACCGTCGCCATCACCTCCGACCCCCTTTGTCTGTCGGTCATAATCAGAGGACTGACCTCCTAATCGTCCACCGGTCAAAAATGGAGACAAACTCCGTGGTTATTATCTACTGTGCTCGGGGTTCGGCGATGGTCGCAGATCGTGATTGTGGCTAGCGACAAGCCTGGCGACGATGGAATCCGATAAAGCAAACTCCGTCGACGATTCCTCCGACGATGAACATATGCATACCATTCGAACAGATCTACTGGCATAACTTGCATAGATCGTTTATAGTAACATGATTTACAAGCATAAGAGATCTTATATTTTCACGGTAACATGATCATATAGCAAGTAGAAAGATCTATCATGCATTCAACATTTGCTCTGATACTATTATTGATTCTAAAGCATGAAATACAGATATACGAAATCTGTAAAATTCACAGTGATCTCTCGTAGTAGATTTTGATCTTCATTTATCATCAGAAGAACGATCATGAACAAATCGAAAAGTTCTTCAAAATTCACAAATCAAATCTCATAGAGGTATGTTCTTCTTTGCCGCTGATTACTTGCTCACACCTTCTTTTCTTAATTCCTTGGATGTCTTTTATATAAAGGCAAGCGATAATAATATTGCTCACACCTTGTATGTCCTGCAACTCCTACATGAGTGCACATATCTCTTAGTTGAGAATGGGCCAAGGACGCTGATTCAGGAGGAGATATGTTGAGAATTACAGGCTGCGCCTAGTCAACTATGAGGCAGGAACCCAGACTGGCAATAGCAGATCCATCCAAATAACTAGAATTTTAAATTTCTAAAGTAAAATTGGAATGTACAATATTTTTTTAAAAAAAAGAAATAACTTCTACAATTAATTATTTATGTTGCATTTACTTAGTGTACATTTCTAGAACATTATAAAATCCCTGCACAAATTCATATCATTTCTTGCAGAAACACACAAAATACTGGAACCGTGAGACTTTATGTGAATCTCTTTATTACATTTGTTGCTGCAAACCCATCAAACTGTTGACGTGGGACTAAAAATTAATCAAATTAATCACCACTGACGTGTGGTAAATTAAGCAAGGGTGCGATGGCTGGAGAGCGGTAGTGTTTGGACGGCCTAGGGTTGTGGGAGTGGAAATTAGTAATGGTTGGGTGCCAACTAGATGCTTGGTCGTGTTGTGTGATGAGCAAGGTTTGTCATTCTATAAAATATGGACAAATAAATGAATATTTTACTTTACACGGCCGACTGTAAATCATATTAAGCAGTTCAAATATGAAAGTATGAAATTATTTAAATCCTACGAGTGCCGCTCATACCAGAGGAATACTCGCAGTGGGCGCTGACGATCTATTCCAACATGCCTTGCAATTTTCACTCTGCAATTCTACCTGTAGAGCGACAACAAGCGAATGCCCCCATTCGTAACGCCGTTGTCATTCATTCGCCGTCACGTTGCCATCGAGCATACCGAGAATGTTCTATCCCAGCTCAACTGCCCGAGTGTGTTCTGGAACCTTCCGAGCCCCATTTCATAGCCTTTCCAAGATGGCCGCCGCGGTGATACTCCGCCACGTGTAAGCACGCTGGCCGCTATCTCCTCCGCGCTGCGTGGGCTCATCGAATTCCAGAAGCTTCCTCCGCACTCGTGGCCAGGAACGCTCCACCGTATCCAACGGCCTTGCAGGCGCCATGTGTCATGGCTCCCTCATTCCCGTCCTACGTGGCTCTCCCGTGATGCATGAATTGATGTGGAGAATTAGGGCTCTGCAAGTTGCCCCTTGAGCCTTGTCACTTTCTCTATTCTCGTCTTTGGTAGAAGTTGCGCCGAGTCGAGCTCTCTTTTGTTAGCGGAGCTTGAGGTCGACATCAGGAGATCGAGAGGTGAAAAGGAAGTCGAGAAAAGGGAGGAGAGGAGATCGATTTGGTGGCGTGAATTTGTGGGTTGGGACTTAGGCAGAGGGAGATGAATGGAGGTGAGGAGGGAGGAGGAGGAGGAGGGGGAGGCGAGGAAATGGAGGAAGACGGGAGGGAGGCGATGGTGGTGGAGGTGGCGGAGGAGGAGAGAAGGAGGGAGAAAACGGTGCTGATGTGGGGTTATCTCCCAGGGGTGTCGCCTCAGAGGTCGCCTCTGCTTCACCCGGTGCCAGTCCGAATGCCGGATTTGCAAGCCGGAGATCACTGGAGAGACGTCAGCGGCGGTGGATGCGGTTTCGCCATGGCCATATCAGGTGTTTACACCTTTATTTTTACTTGTGTTTGCCTTTCGCCACTTTCGGTGCCTTTTTCCCTCTCCTATTAACAAATGGATCGTTTGGTTATGAGTTCTTGTTTGTCGATTTCTTTTCTTTGATTTGATCATTTTTTCCCGTTGGATTCCTTCTTCAATCTAGTACAATGTTGGGTGCTGAAGTGAGCCTTTTGCAACGTTTTCTGGTCTGTCTTTTGTGTGTGTGCCTCTCTCTCTTTTGGTGTTGTTTAATGTTTTCTCATGAAAAAAAAGAATAGTATTTGGCGGTTGTTTTGTCTACAACCTTACAAATAAGATATTTTTTGTGTGGTTCATAGTGGATCTAATATCTGGTGGCTGGAAGTAAGACTTTAAAATACTAAGCCTAATTGAACTGTCATTGGAGGACATTTTTTCATGCAAAATGAAAGACACCAACTAAATGGTGGTATGTGAATGGCTAAGCATGCTCATGCATTTTCATTAATGAAGTTATCAGTTCTTATGAACCTTGATCGATTCTGTTTCCTCAATTATTCATAGACATTTTGGTTCTAGGCAGATCCTATAAATACTTATAATTTTCGAGGTAATATTCCTTAAGTACGTTTTTTTTTTCAGATGCCACTTCAGAGTTTAATGTTAACTACAATGTTTTTTATTTTCTCGCATCAGAGACTGGCAAACTTTTTACATGGGGTTCAACTGATGATATGGGGCAAAGTTATGTTACATCAGGGAAGCATGAGGTAGTTAATGATTTTTAAAATTTTTTTTTTTTTTTTTGAGTGCTTTGAACCACCGTCATATTATTTTTTTCTGAATATTTATTTGTTGTAATTTGGATCTTTTGGATTGATGAAGCTCACATTTGATTTCATTAGGAAACTCCTGAAGTATTTGACCTCCCAACTGAGGTGCCCATAGTTAAGGCGGCTGCAGGGTGGGCTCATTGTGTGGCAGTCACAGGTGCTATGATCACTTGGAAGTTTATGAATCATAATGCATCTTAATGTCTATAGTAGACAGAAATAGACGCTGGACCATCTTTGTAAATAATTACTGATATATACTATTGCCTTGAATAATGAATATGTATGCTTGACGCCTAATCTAACAAATGTACGAACTATTGAACTTTTTGGAAACTCAAATTTTACCTTCCTAGGCCAGCTCAAGGAGACGTTTATACTTGGGGATGGAAAGAGTGTGTGCCAACTGGCAGGATAACGAGAGACCAGCCCTCTGGAGGGACCTCAGAAAAAGAGGAAAGGCATGGTGGATTCCTGAGTGACCAAGGTGACCATTTTGACACCATGCCTATAATGATTCTGACACACAATCATCTTTTTTAATTTAACATTCTTCAAAAATGTGTTCCGGTTTATCGTAACAGTGAGCCCTAGGTCCCAGGGTTCAAGAACTACGGGATCTGGTTTTGATAGTAAGGTTGGTGATGAGAATACAAAGAGAAGAAGAATATCTTCAGTTAAAGTGGGACCAGAAAGCTCATCATCAGGTGATGAAGCTCTTTCAGCACCTCCATGTCTTGTAACTCTAAATGTGGGAGTACGCATCTCGATTGTTGCTGCTGGTGGACGTCATACGCTAGCATTATCAGGTACCCCCATTTACTTCCTTAATATTCCATCAAGTTAGCACCTTTTCTATGTAATGAATTACCTGCTTGTTTCATTGCTTTTATATTATGTCGTAGCATGCTTCAAGATTATAGGAGTAACTAATGCTAATGCAATACACCTTCAAAGTTCAGATGCCGGTCAAGTGTGGGGATGGGGTTATGGAGGGGAAGGGCAACTTGGTTTGGGTACTCGCATACGAAATGTGTCATCTCCTCATCCTGTACCTTGCTTAGAGTCAGCTTCTTTCAGTAAAGAACGATCATCCTCTGCTACAAAGGGGAAACAAGATGGGCAATCTTATAAACTCATAGGAAGTTCTGTGAAGACCATTGCTTGTGGTGGTCGACACAGTGCTGTAGTTACAGGTTTGTAGTTACCTCCTATTCCTTTTTTGTCACAATTTTTGTTGTTATCAATGCCAATTTTGTTGAATTTTCAATTGTTACCTTTAAGTTTAGTTAAACTAATATATCTATCTAAAAGAAATTAATTGATTTTTAAAAATAGTTTTAAACAATATAGAAACATGCTTTTCTATTATTATACAATTTAATGTTCTATTGATAACTAGTTTTCTGGGTATGTATTGTAATGTATGGATCTTTAAGGAATCTTACTTTACCAAATAATGCTCCAGTACTTACCTCTAGTATACTCTACTTCATCATAGTTTTAACTATTTACGTTTCATAACAAATTTGTATTATGCACTTGCAGACACAGGAGTGCTACTTACTTTTGGCTGGGGGCTTTATGGCCAGGTCAGAAGCAATTAATTTTAAAATAATTCAATCCAATTTTGATTAAATTTTTTCTGCTTGCTCGCAAATATTTCTAGGAACTTTGTAAAAGCCCCACTATATGTGATAGAGAATATTGTGAAGCTGCAGGTTTGATTGTTTAATGTGTTTATTTGTAATTGAACTATTTATTATAGCATCTTTGCAGTAAGTTGTTGTTCATATAGAAATTTCTAAATCTATTACATTCTTTTTGCTTTGTCACTTGCATATTTTCAGTTCCTGTTGTCCTGAATTATTGGATGATTGCATTGTAATCCAAGTTAAATGGAAGTGTTGTGGGAGTGTGAGGAAATAAGTACCATCTTCTAACTTTGTGTATTGTATGAGGATAGTATAATTATATTCTTGAATGGCTGTCCCAGTAATCTATCTGTTATTTCACATTAACTTGAAATCCATGTTTGGAATAATATTCTCTTCTCATTTTATGTGTCTGAGAGACATCTGAGCAAAGAGAAAATGAAGAAGTAAGCATGTGTTATCTTTGCACTTAGGTTTTGTTGAAGGTATAAGGAGTGATTGGATATATCATAATATCGAAAATGAATATTGTAGATGATAAAGAAACCAGATATTGCTCTAAATTTGTTTCCACCATCCATTTCATTCGTCAGAGTATGTACATTATATAATGGGATTTTGAGGGCTAAAGTTAGAGAGGCCCTTAACAGATAGGCCAATTTTATGGGTTATGATACTTTCCTGTGGTCATTAGTAAGTATCAAAATTGGCTTTAGGT
Organism: Zingiber officinale; assembly: GCF_018446385.1. Taxonomy (NCBI): domain Eukaryota; kingdom Viridiplantae; phylum Streptophyta; class Magnoliopsida; order Zingiberales; family Zingiberaceae; genus Zingiber; species Zingiber officinale. The sequence continues at coordinate 8,828,619 of NC_055999.1, read as the reverse complement.
TTGGAATGCCTATCAGAAAAATTTGAAGGGATGTATGACCACAATCCACATCAACACTTTTTTAATTCTTTTCTTGTTCTGATGCCTATCTACTTGATCCTCAAACTCCAATCAATCTTAGCACTGGAGTTAATTATATGGTTCATTTTTATGACATAACACCAACTGTTATATACTTACAGTTCACTGCGTTTGGTGCATGTGAATGCAATCATCTTGAAATACGCAATCAGATATTAGGAAGATAGCATAGGTTTTGTCTTATCTGTCAGGAACTAGAGCATTCATAGCATGTGGTTGTTCAACATATACCTCTTATTCGATTCCTTTATTTAAAAGGGAAGATTTAGCATCCAATTGAAACACTGGCAATTCAAGTTGAGCAGCTAGAGCAAAAATAATGTGAAGTGTCTGGCATTTATAAGAAAAATAGTGGACTACAGAAGAATATAGAAGGGAAACTTTCATAGCATAACAAATTTTCTTGCTCAAGATTATATGCCATGAGACCTAGTTCCATTGCATGACAATTTTTCTTGCTCAAGATTATATCATGACACCTATTTATACACCACAATGGAGATTTCTAGAACACTTAATAAATGACCTAGAAAGATATTCAAGTGATCGGGATCTCCAATGTAGAGTAAACAAACATGCACCTAAAGATTATAGATTAATCTTTTTAATTTCTAATGCATCTTTTATTTCCCAATAGATACATTATAATTTCTTTGATTTTTTTTCTTATTCACGATCTCATTTTAAGTTTGAGAAGCATCTAGGGGGTGTTTGGTTGATGGATTTGGGAATGAGGGAATGGAATGATAGTAAAAGATAGTGTTTGGATTGTGCGTTTGGGAATGATTTCTAGATTTATGGGAATCAACCAAACTCATATAACTAGGTGGGTTTCATTTCTATTCTCATTCCCATTCTCATTCCATCTTACTATCAAACTCATACTCATAGTCATTCCCATCATTTAACCAAACACCACCCTAGTCTCATCCATAGGGCATGTACAACGAGTGGGTAAAGCTACCTTTTTTATTTTCTGATAAGCCAGTAAACCAACTAATAAATGGTTGGTTTGGAATGTGATAACTTTGTTATTTATGCATCTCGTCCTTTAATCAATCTGGATATATTTTTTTGCTGTCAATTTCTGACTTTTAATACTCTCTCACTTCTAACACTCTCTAGAATAATAACACAAATATGCGTCTTAAAAATATATTACAAAGGGAAATATACTTTACTATTGAAGATGATGCCCATTTTAACATGGGAGATTGTCTTGTTTTTATGTTTTTATCTGGACTGCTAACTGCATCTATTTCGTTTCTTCACTTTTTTGAATCTTTTTTTTTTCAGTGCGGACAAGGGAGTACAGATGATGAGCTGAGTCCAACATGTGTGTCATCTCTTTTGGGTCTCAAGATCCAACGAGTTGCTGCTGGCCTGTGGCATACAATATGCACATCTATTGATGGTGCTGTATACTCCTTTGGAGGAAATCAGTTTGGGCAGCTAGGAACTGGTTCCGATCAAGCCGAGGTTATAATTTTCATTGCCACGCTATCATAAATTCTTGTGCATCCTTTGTGAAATGGTGACATGTAAGTTTGTCATAAATGAAAAACATGCTATTTTTAGGAAGCATAAAGACAAATATAATAAACGACAAAGCAATCAGAATGAATAGTTATTTTGTATCCATTTTCTTTTAGAGCAACTTATCCGTAGTATCTCACCTTGAAATATATTACCTCTATTTCTTTCAAGGACTGATGGAGGTTTATTTGTAATCATTTGAATTATAACCTAATACCAAGCATGTTTACTTCATGACCTTGAACACTCCCCAGACTTTCTGCCAAAAGTTTTCCTGCATGCAACTTCATGCTTCAATCATACACATTAGTCTGTTGGTGTTTCAAGATAATTTTGCAGGGATCCAACTTCCAGTGACTTGGACATTTATCCCTCTGATATATTTGTGGTTGCAGACTCTTCCCAAGCTATTGGATCATCCGTGCCTAGAAAACAAGAATGCTGAAGTAGTCTCTTGTGGTGCACGCCATAGTGCCATGATGACAGGTAAATATTCTGAATCCATCTGATCACGCGAGTTCAGATTTAGTTGTTCAAACTCGGACTCCAGAGCTGGTGTATTTTCACTAAGTAGTGATGTGTCTGGTAATCTGTTGTCCATATGCACTGTGCACTGACTTAGGACCGTCTTTTAGTGAAAAATTTTCAGTTCCAGCGCCTCGAGACATCGCTATCTGATGTCAACGTTTTACCTTTTTCAAAGTGAACCTATATTTGCGTTAATCTCAACATGTTTTAGAACTTTGTTTCACCCATTTCAGAAACAAAATAATTACATGTACTTGGATGATCTTTTGCTGAGTACGAACTGACAAACTATATATTTGTGTCGCAGAGGATGGGCAAGTCTTTTGCTGGGGATGGAATAAATATGGCCAGGTAATCATCTTTTATACTAAAATTCTGATCGTGTTTTTCATTGCAACTATAAGATTTTTTCCTTTGCTCAGCTTGGTTTAGGGGATGCGATTGACAGAAACTCCCCCTCATTGGTTCCACTTGAAAATCATAGGCCAAAAAACGTTTTATGTGGTTGGTGGCATACCTTGGCCCTTGCAGAATCTCCAACATGAGGCTCATTACCAAGATGTGGATTTATCATTGGCAATTTTGTTAGAATCAGTAGGTTTTCAACTATATGCATATTTATATACCGGTCAGAATAGGCAAGTTTGTGCATGTAACCATTCTTTGTATGGTCCCGGCAGCCAGAATGTCATCATGTACATTATTAACAGTTTAGTGCTTTAGGTCATCCTGGCCTTCAAGACATGAAAATAATGTGACGGTTATAAACCGGCCTTCAAGAGTTGCATATGTACTATCAACTTTGCTTTTCTGGTTCCTTAGCAACGTGCATAAAAAATGTGTCCAAGTCGATGTATGTCTTAGGATTGAGGACCATCTGTTGGTATTATTATTATTGCTCAGAAACACTCGTGGAGTTAATCGGTGGTTATGTTAATCTTAGTGTGCCCATATTTTGTATTATATATATTTCTCACTTTCCTATTCTAATAAAATTAAATTTATAAATTATTAATCAGAAATAAAATTTAAATTTACAGATTATCAATCACAAATTATTTTTTAAATGTTTTTATTTTTAAATTAAAATTAAAAATATTTAATAAAAAATAAAAAAATAACGAAAAAGCGGCTAAAAGAGCTCCTTCCCATATTAAAATATTTCGTAATTAATGAGGGACCTCTAAAATATTTCGTAATTAATGAGGGAGCTCCTTCGAACGACACCTCCAAGGAGAATAATTTGGATTATGTGGGATGGAGTATCGTTCTTAAAAATTTACTTTGTGAGATCGTCAATTTTGTAATTCTTGTATTTATAAGATATATTACAAGGAGAATAATATAATGAGGAATAAAAATTTCTCTCACAAGAAGGGAAGATTACCTCTCTTGTTTGAGAATAAGAAAATGGGAGAAGATGAAATTATTATTTAGCCGTTATCAATCAGTCAAATATTAATTGTATTATAGTCAAAATAATGACAAATATATCAAGCAATTAATAGTTGATAGGGTAACCAATTAATGACTGATAAACTAGTCAAAAGAGGTTGATTTTACAACCAAACAATGGCGGAGTGATCGACCAAATAATGATTTGGATAATATTCAATTTACAAATTTATTATCTTCCTTATTTTAAATACTCTCCCTCAAGTTTGGCAAATAGATATCCATGGAACCCAATTTGATGAGGTTGTTTTGCATATAGTTAACTGTAGTCCCCTTAATGAAGATGTTAGCAAGCTGCTCATGACTTTGTATAAGGAGTGATTAAGGTTTTGTCTCCTATCTTTTGATGCACAAAGTGACAATCGACTTCGATGTGTTTGGTTCGCTTATGAAAGACCAGATTTAAAGCAATATGGATAGCTGATTGGTTGTCACAATATATTTTAATAGGAGTTGTGACCATAAATCCCAGCTCTTCGACTAAAGCCTTCAACCAAATTATTTCATTGGTTGCAGTTGTCATTACCCTAATTCTGTCTCTGCGTTTGATCTAGACACAATTGATTGTTTTTTTTTACTTTTCCAAGATATTAGATTTCCTCCGGCAAACATGCAGTATCCTGTAGTTGATTTTCTGTCTTGAACGTCTCCAGTTCAGTTTGCATCACAGTAGGCCATAATCTCTGAGCTTTTGTTATTCTTCATGCATATCCCTCTTCCTAGAGATCGTTTGAGATATCTGAGGATCTTTTCAGTGGTCTTTCAATGGCTCATCTTAGGTGTGTGCATATGTTGGCTGATTTGGCCAACTGCATATGCAATATCTGGCCTAGTAATAGTCAAGTAGATGAGTATGCCAACCAATCTCTGGTACCTCTCTATGTCAACAAAAGGCTCATCCATATCGTTCTCTTCATTATACGTAGAGAATGGACTGTTGGTTGTTTTTACTCACAATTTACTTGTCTCTTGTACATATTTTCTTTGGGGATAGCACTAGCCCTTTAGGGGAATAAGCTAATTCTATACCTAGAAAATACTTTAATTTTCTTAAATCTTTAATTTCAAATTTAGACATTAAGAAATTTCTAGCTTGATTAATGCAATTCATACTAATAATTATGTCATCTATGTATATAAGTACTATAGTGATCTCTCTATCATTAGTTTTAATAAAAAGAGAAGAATCACTATAACATTTTATGAAATTGAGACAAATCAAGCTCGAGGAGACAAATTACGTGCAAAACTTAATTTTACATATCAAGCTCGAGGAGACTGCTTCAGCCTATAAACAGTTTTTCTTAGTTAACAAACCTTTCTTGTAGGGGAACGGTGGCCGGCTTGAAAGGGGGTTGGATAGACGACACCCCCAAATCTATTGCTTCCTACACTCGTTAGTATGCGCAGTGGAAATACAAACTAACTACAAATATGAAAGCTAAACACTAAGGAAAGAAAAACAAGCAAACTATAAACATGTTCGTTTAACGTGGTTCGAAGATTAGGGCTCCTACTCCACGGCATGTCCTTGAGGTGGACGATCTCGATCCGTCGGTGGATTAGCCCCCGACAAACTCCGGCTAGCTCAAGTAGCTCCTTGTAAGTGGAGAAACCTCACCACAATACTCACAAACACTTGAGAACAAGTATACTACTAATTAGGGTTTACCACCACTAATTTCGTCAGCTATAACCAAGCTCCCAAGGCTTGGTTATATAGGTCACGGGTTGGAAACCCCGCCTACCAATCGACTGCTAAAACGAGCAGTCAATTACCCTTTTTGAAAATTCGACTGTTACATCCCAACGGCTTGATATTAGTCGACTGTCAAAACTAGCAGTCGACTGCTCCACACAAATCGAACGAACAGAAATATTCTGTTCGCTGCCAGTCGACTACACCAGTCGACTGCTGAAAACAACAGTCAACTGCTACAGTAACTGCTACAGTAAACCCTAAACTTAGGATTTTACCCCCGAGTACAATCTCTCAGCACTCGAACCCTCACCCTTATGACTCACTTGACGCTTCTTTGCAGTCTTGACCTCTTGCTTTCAAGCTACTTCCTTTGCCTCTCGTCCCTCGGATGCATCCAAGCCCGTGACTCGTCCCCAATGTCATCCTTCGCGTATGCCTCGAAGTCGATTCCCTTGGCCCTTGTCCTTGCTGCTTTGTCCACAATTTCTCGGATGCATACAAGCCCGCGGCTCACCCCCAATGCCATCCTTCACTGGACCCGAAGCCATCAACCTGAGTCACATGTGTATCCTGCAGTCCTACACAACTCAAGTACACATATCAAATACAAGGGTGAACCTAACTTAAACCCTTTGCCCAAACACTAAAATATATGGTCGCACGGACCATTGGGAATGCTCCAATAATCTCCCCCTTTTTGATGTTTGCAATACGTTTAAGTTAGGGAAAAAATAATAGCAAATAAACATGCTAAAAACAATGGACTTACGATACCAAGGCTACACACTTGGACTTACACCGCTGAATGGACTTACGTTGCCAAAGCTACACACTTGGACTTACACCGTCGAATGGACTTACGATGCCAAGACTACACACTTGGACTTATACCGCTGAAATAAAAATGCAAACATGTATTGGAACCTATCCCAAGGCTCCCCTACACCTATGCTCCCCATTGAAGTAGGAATTTTCCCACAGGGATTTTTAAGAACCTATTCCAAGGCTCCCCCTACGCAAAGGCACTAAGGTTTTCCCAACTAAACCTTACTTCTCCCCCTTTGCCTAACATCCAAAAAGCTTTCGAACAATATCCCAATTGTTGAAAACTTATCATCCAACTGACCATAAACTCATGTATTCATCCCCCATGGATCTCATACATCTATACGAGCTAACCCGATCAAAATCCAGTGCTGAAAACACATTCAGACTGTTATCAATCGACTGCAAGAAGTACCAGTCGACTGCCCTTATCAAAATGAGGTTACAGAGATATTCTGTGCTCAAAAATACTATTACCAGTCGACTGCTAAATGTAGCAGTCGACTGGTACGCTATTTCTAAAAAAATCAACCTTTTCTGACCAACTTCATAAATGCACCAGAAATTCCATAGACCTCCAAAAATTCTCAAATTTTGTGGAGAGGTATATTTTATCAATGTCTACTTGGAAAAAATATATATAAAAATATATTTATCATAAATCTCAAGATTGACACAAAATACAAAACTAGCTAAAAAGTTCAATTGAACCTTAACCTAAAGTCCTAGTTTTGGCTTCCACTTGATGTATTTGCCTATACTAACCCACAATGCATCCCTAGCATTGGTTTATATGACATCTATACATCCAAAATCAATCATCATGCTATATGGCCCCAATGTCATATTTCTAAGCATGAAACATAAACCAATTGTGTCAATCCCTAGGTTTGAGACTCAAGTTCGTCTCCAAACCACTTGGCACATTCCATGGCTTGTCTAGACTCCTAAGTAAAACCCACCTGAGCTCCATTGGCCATAGGTCCCAATTTGACTCTTAGAGCTCCCCTAGAGCTCTTAACCTTAGTCACCTCCCTAGGTGACTCATCTACAATAGTTAGGCCACATCAGTGCACCGTCGGTGACACTTGGCCTACAAACCTAACCTTCTTAACCTTGGACACTTTGTCTTTGGTTAATTTCTCTTCGTGTGTAGGCATGAGTTCTTCCCATTGAGCATTCTTTATCTTGCTCCACAAATCGTGAGCATTCTCGTACTCACCTACACACCTCATCACATTAGAAGACAACATATCAATTAAAATTGATATTACCTTATTGTTTGCCTCCGATCTTGAGGTTTGCTCCTCCGTCCAATGTCGTGGTCAGAGCTGTTGAATCCCGTGGTTGTTTTGATGTGATCAACCAAGTTGGTTAGGTCCTGCTTTGTGTTTGATCCCTGTGTCTGAGTGTGCAGGAGTTTAGGAGCGCAAGAAGTTGAGCGGAAGACATAGCTAGCGAGAAGGATGACACGGGAAGTGAGCCGACGGGCTCGGTGCGTCCGAAGGACGAGAGAGCTACGAAAGAGTACACCGGTGGGCGAGAAGAACGTGCGCGGCGCTCGAGGGACGTTAAGCCAGGACGGAAGACTGCTCGAGGAGAAGGCCAGAAATTGGGTTCAGGTGAGCCCTATTTCGGTTGGCCAGAATCACCCAAAAGAACGAAACTTCGGAAGTTGAAGCAAAGAAGAAAACGAGCTGGAAAGTCAGTTCAAGGCGCCTTCATCATGGCTTGAAGGTGCCTTCAAGGCTTGATGAAGGCGCCTTCATCCCGGTCAAAATGACTGTTGTCGACCGGATAGAGTTTTATCCGTTCACTCGACCTGAGGCGCCTTAGACCTTAGTTGGAGGCGCCTTAGACCTATGAGATAGACTTTCCAGGGGCTATAAAAGGACCCTTGGACCTAGGAATTATTCATAAATTCAATCATCAACTCTGTATTCATTTCTAGCAACTAGTGAGCGCTCTAAGTGTGTAAAAAAAGGCTTCTCCGCCTACAGTGAAGGAGACTCTGCTAGTGCGATTTCCGACCGCCTTGGATTAGCAACCTCCTGGGTTGTAATCAAGTTAAAATTCCGTCTCTCTTCTATTTTCTGCCTTTTATTTTTTATTGTTGCTATTTGTTTGAGTTGAAAGACGAGGAGGGTATACTTTAATTTTTTTCAGGCAATTCACCCCCCTCTTGCCGACCTCCGCTGCACCTACAGGAGCTTCTTCCCTTTCTTGTCTTTCAGGACTTCGAACGGTTCCTTGATCACCATCATGGTATCCCAATCCGTGTCGAAGAAGACCTCCATCTTCATCATCCAATAGGTGATGCCCCATAAGCCTCCGCCTTCAAATTTCGACGGTTCAATCAAGCTGGTCATCTTTTTGTATTTGCTCTTCTCGATGATTAGTGCGGTGAAGTGCAACCTCAGCTCTGATACCACTTGTAGGGGAACAGTGGCCGGCTTGAAGGGGGGTTGGATAGACAGCACCCCCAAATTTATTGCCTTCTACACTCATTAGTATGCACAGCGTAAATACAAACTAACTACAAATATGAAAGCTAAACACTAAGGAAAGAAAAACAAGCAAACTGTAAACACGTTCGTTTAACGTGGTTCGGAGATTAGAGCTCCTACTCCACGGCGTGTCCTTGAGGTGGACGATCCCGATCCGTCGGTGGATTAGCCCCCAACAAACTTCGGCTAGCTCAAGTAGCTCCTTGTGGGTGGAGAAACCTCACCACAACACTCACAAACACTTGAGAACAAGTAGAATACTAATTAGGGTTTACCACCACTAATTTCGACAACTATAACTAAGCTCCCAAGACTTGGTTATATAGGCCACGGGTTGGAAACCTCGCCTACCAGTCGACTGCTAAAACTAGTAGTCGACTGCCCTCTATGGAAATTCGACCATTACATCCCAACGGTTCGATACCAGTCGACTGCCAAAACTAGCAGTCGACTGTTCCACACAAATCGAGCGAACATAAACATTCTGTTCACTACCAGTCGACACGACTACACCAGTCGACTACTGAAAACAACAGTCAACTACTACAGCAACTGCTACAGTTATTGCTACAGTAACTGCTACAGTAAACCCTAAACTTAGGATTTTACCCCCCCCCCCCCGAGTATAATCTCTCAGCACTCGAACCCTCACCCTTATGACTCACTTGACGATTCTTTGCAGCCTTGACCTCTTGCCTTCAAGCCTACTTCCTTTGCCTCTCGTCCCTCGGATGCATCCAAGCCCGCGGCTCGTCCCCAATGTTATCCTTCGCGTATGCCTCGAAGTCGTTTCCATTGGCCCTTGTCCTTGCTGCTTTGTCCATGATTTCTCGGATGCGTATAAGCCCGCGGCTCGTCCCCAATGTCATCCTTCACCGGACCCGAAGCCATCAACCTGAGTCACATGTGTATCCTGCAGTCCTGCATAACTCAAGTACATATATCAAATACAAGGGTGAATCTAACTTAAACCCTTTGCCTAAACACCAAAACACATGGTCGCATAGACCATTTGGATTGCTCCAACATTTCCTTCCTCTCTTGAATGGATCCCTTGAGGTAATTGTATATATACTTCTTCTTCTAACTCCCCCTTGAAGAAAGACATTTTTTACATCCATTTGATACATTGACTATTTATTATTGGTGGCCAATGATATAAGGACTCTTACTGTGTTCATTTTGTAAGTACCCCGTGGTAGTTTTGATGTGGTCAACCAAGTTAAGTTAGGTCCTGTGTGTGTTTGATCCTTGTGTCTAAGTGTGCAGGAGCTTAGGAACATATGAAGTCGAGTAGAAGACGCAGCTAGCAAGAATAATGACACGGGAAGGGAGTCGATGGGCTCAGTGCATCCAAAGGACGAGATGCTACGGAAGAGTACACTGACAGATGAGAATGATTCATGTAGTGGTCCGAGGGATGAGAAGTCAGGGAGGAAGGATGCTCAAGGAGGCGGTCGAAGTTGGGTTCATGTGAGCTCAATTCCAGACGGTCAGAGTATCACCCATGCGAGCGGAGCAAAAAATGGTTAACAAGAGAAGTTAACCATTTTCAGATGAATAGTATAAAGGTGCCTTCAAAGGCTAGGAAGGTGCCTTCCATGAACAGTACGAAGGCGCCTTCAAAGGCTTGAAGACACCTTTAGTGAGCAGTACCAGCCACAAGTAATCATTTGTTTCTGTTGAATTGTAGATAAAATTTTATCCACTTGAAGGCGCGTTGAACCCTTTTGAAGGCGTCTTCCACTCGCGGATAGGATTTTTTCAGGAGCTATAAAAAAGCCCCTGAAGTTAGGAAAAATTCAATAACTCGAACAACAACTTTTGTACTTTTTCCTAGTCTATTTCTTGAGCAGTCAATGTCTGTAAGAGGTTTCTCCACCTACAATGAAAGAGATCCTCTAGTGCCTTTTACTGCCTAGGATTAACAATTATCTAGGTTGTAACTAAGTTAATTTCTAGCCTTCTTACGTCTTTCTTTAAAGTTGTTTAGTTCAGTTTTATTACTGTTATTATAATTGTGCTACTAATCAAATGATCAAGAAAGGGGTTTATCTTTTTTATAGGAAATTTTCCCCTCTCTTGCCAGCCCCGTTGTACTAATAAGTGGTATCAAAGCCAGAACACATTAAAATGACTAACCGCTGACTGAAGCACCGAGACAATGGTCGGATTGAGCATCTACCCGCCGAAGTTCGAGGGAGAATTTGAGTTATGGAAAAAATACATGGAGATATTTTTTAAAAAACTGACTTTGAAGTTTTATTAATAATTAAATATGATTTTGAAGCTCCAAAAGATCAAAAAGACGAACAAAAAGAAGAGTACATTTGGACAAAGAAAGAGCAAGTGGACTTTATGGCGAATGGACGAGCTAAATTCTATCTACTAAGTATACTCCCACCTCAAGAAATCAGTAGGATCGACACCTACGCATCAACAAAGGAACTTTGGGAAAAGTTCCTAGAGTTACACGAAGGAATGTCTGAAGCAAAGTTCGCTAGATGGGATCTTCTTCGAAACTAACTATAGAACCTCCGGCTAAAAGAAGGAGAATCGGTAGTGCAACTGCAAACCAAAGTGAAGGAGCTGATCACTGGACTCATGAATCTCAGAGAAAAGATAGCAAACCAAGATTCCCTAAGGTACACATTAAATGTTTTTCCAAGGACACCCGAATTGTCCTCAATTGTCGACTTCTATTATATTTCTAAAAATCTAGAGGTAAGCACATTAGAAAGTTTATTTTCCACTTTGGAATTTCACGAATCTAGATGTGTAGAATCAAATTAGCCTAAATAGAACATCATCCTGAAGGCAAGAACGGACGATCAAGACTTTGAAGTGTCAATTGATGAAGATGAAAAGGCCCTAATGGTAAGAAAATTTAGTAAATTTATTATATCTAATAAATTTAATAAGTTGCAAGCAAAAAAGTACTTTCAGAGTAAAAGAAAGGTTTGATACTACTACTGCCAAGGAGAAGGGAACATCAAGGATAACTGCCCCAAACTGAAGAAGAAGGAGAAGGACATATTGGTGCAATCGACCTAGGATTGATCGGTACGATCATGGTTTTAATGTGTGTATTAAAGTGTTTAAGTTATGCTTTCATATGTATTTGATATGTGTTTGATTCATGCATGACTTGGTGAAACACATGACGAAAGCTCATCCTAGGGTTTGGGTCCTTGAGACAGTGAAGAATGATGTGAAAGACATCCGAGGGACTGTTGGACAAGGATCAATGGGGTGGAGTCAAAGGAAGCGGACTTCAAAGCAACGCGAAGGATGCATGGAGAGGAGCCATGGACTTGTGTGCATTTGAGGGACGAAGGCCAAGGAAGAGGGGTTCAAGGGTGACTCCAGAAAGGATGAGTGTGAGTGAATGTAAGGTATTAGTCGACTGGTACTGAGACTAGTTGACTGATCCAAATTCATGAGAGCACAGAATGGTTCTATGCCCGACGGTTGCGAAGACCAGTCGACTGGTACAAGGCCGTTGGCAGAATCCCAGATTCTATGGAGAGCCATTGACTGTGCCCAATGGCTACACCAGTCGACTGGTGTATGGACCAGTTGACTGGTACCGAGATGAGTTGACCTTGTTATTCAATTCTCTCCTCTTATTTAAGGGGAGCTTTAGGGCATGAAGGAGGTTACTCATTATTATTGAATACTCCTAGTCTTTGCCTCAAAGCTTCTAAGTCTTCTCTTCCTCTCCAAACCTAAGCTTCATCTTGTAAAGAGGAAGAGAGCATTGTGAAAGGTTTGCTCCACCGTGAAGGAGAAAGCTCTAGTCAAATATTGCTAGGGACTAATCCACCGAAGGATTAAGGGTTTGTCCACCTCAAGAACAAGTCGTGGAGTAGGAGTAAACAATCTCTGAACCACGTTACATCGAACGTATTAGAGTTTATGTTCATTATTACTGCTTTCATTATTTTTAGTATATTCTGCTACACATTAACCTTCTTGTAGAGAAGTAATTGATTTGGGGTGACCTAGCTTATTCAATCTCACTGCTAGCCGGCCACTGATTCCCCAACAAGTGGTATCAGAGCGAGGACACCCTTCAACGGACTAATTGCCAAGAAGAGCACTTCATCAAAATGGCAGTTCAGCATCCATCCACCCAAATTCGAAAGAGAATTCTCTTGGTGGAAAAAGAGAATGGAGGTATTTTTCAATATCAATTTTGATATTGTGCTAATTATGGAAAATAGTTTCGAGATACCTAGAGATTAAAACAACATGATAATCAACAAAGCAAGAAGAAGCAAAAGGAAGAGCACTTAGCAAATTCAAAAGCCTTGCATCATCTACTAAATGTTCTTCCTCAACAAGAAGTAACATGAATTGGAAACTACACAAGTGCCAAGGATTTGTGGGGAAAACTAGTTGAGTTTCATGATGGCACATCGGAAGCAAAGTTGGCAAGAAGAAATCTCCTCTGAACTCAACTCAACAATGTGAAACTTGAAAAAGGAGATAAGGTATCTACACTTCATTATAAAATTAAGGAAATTTTGAATGGACTAACAAGTGTAGGTGAGAGTCTCTCCAACCATGACATAATTGTGAAAGCCATCAATACTTTCCCAAGAACCACAACTTGGAGCTCAATTGTAGATTCTTTCTACATCTCAAGGGATCTAAAGAAATCTTCTCTAGATGAATTCTTCTCAACAATGGAACTCCATGAAACTATACTTGAAGGGTTGGATGGAGAAGCACATAGATTAAGAGGAGTAGCTCTTGTGGCAAACAAGGGAAAGGGTAAGAAGAAGAAGTCTTCATCCCCACTATCATCTGACTCTAAAAAATCAAGTGCTTCAATGGATAGTGATCAAGAGGCATATATGGTAAGAAAAATGAGAAGAGCATTTAAAAAATTTTCAACTAACAAATTTCATGTTAGGAGAAGTTCAATGAGCAAAAGTAGGACAAGAAGGATCATTTGCTATAATTGCCAAGAAGAAGGACATATGAGAGATACATGTCCTCTCCTAAAGAAGAAAGAAAAAAAGAAGAAGGAAGAGAAGATAAAAGAAAAGGGGAAGAAGGTCAAAAATCTTAAAGCAGCATGGGATGATCCATCTCATCGGAGGAAGAAGAATACCATGTTTCCCATTTTTCTCTAATGGTAATTGATGATATTGCCTCCACTTCATCCGAAAATGAAGAAGGAAAGAGCTCAAGTGAAGAAGAAGGGATCTCAACTTAAGGGGGAGGGCAAACATCGAATTCGGACTTCTCGGTAAGTGAGGTATACAATCTACCCACTCATACTTTAGTTAAAATTATTTCAAGTACAAATGAAGATTTGTTTAAAGCTAAAAATAAAAATAAAGTTTTGAAAAATGAGATTAGTATTTTAGAAGAAAAATTAGAATCCATGTCTTCTAAGATTAATAATTCCTCTAGTATGCATGCTTCTTCTAGTTCAAATGATTCGTGTTTAGAAGCAAATAAGGAATTAAGGGAAAAGGTAGAATACCTTACCAATGCCCTTAAAAAATTTGAAATTAGCTTAAATACCCTAAACATGATTATTGGAAGCCAAAGGGCAAGTTTCAACAAAAAGGGTTTAGAGTATATAAGGAATCCAATAATGAAAAGTCTTATCATTGTCTAATTGCTAGGGGCAACCCAAGACCAGGGCAATAGATTGGAAATAGATTCCTAAAGAGTACTTGGTTAACCCAATTAGGAACAACTTATATTGGGTACCAAAGTCAATCCTCAAGAGTTAGAGGATTTTTGGGGTTAGTCAACCATTGAAGTCATATTTAAATTTTTGAAAAATGGTTGACTTAAGACCTTAAGGGGGAACACTTAGCCGTGATAGAACTCTATGATAAGAAGGTCTAAGTAGAGATTACCTTCATTTCATCTCACAATGACTTGTATTATAGTTTTAAACATAGATGTGAAATGATAGGATGATACTTATAATTCACTTATGCTTATGACATTTTGATAGGTTATGAAATGTATCAAATTCTTAGTAATCATAGACCAACTATGGGGAAAGTAAATGTTGAATTAATGGATATCTTGCCCATAAATCATAGTTGGACATTTTAAATGTTTTGAAAACAATCTATGTTTTATTTATAGTGGTACACTTATTTTGAAATATATGAATACAAAACAAAGTTTCAAATTGATACATACTTGAGTAGTTTTCAATGTTTTTGAATTTTTGTCAAAACTTCAAAAATACTTTAAAATTTTATGAAAATATATTTTCCTTGATAGAGGACTTTAAAAGAAACATGTTTTAAAAATTTTATGATTTTTAAATTTTTTTGAAATTTTTTATATATTTCTAAAGTTGATTTTAGAAAGCTGAAATTTGAAATGCTTATATACCAGTCGGCTGATACATATTTTCCAGCACTTTTAGAAGTTATTTTTTGTTAACTTAGTTCAAAATTTGATGCTATGGTATGGTGTAATTATTTGGTACAATCTTTTTGATAGTATCAAAGGGGGAGAAAATTCTCCATATTTGTGCAAAACTTGAAAAATTAAGTGTTAGACCATATGATTAAGGGGGAGCTTGGATTTATGCTTCAATGTTTACATTTTTCTTTTAATTTTTCAAGTATTATTTATGCCTAACTTAAACATATTGTCACACATAAAAAAAGGGGAGATTGTTGGCACAATTGGCCTAGGATTGATCGGTACGATCATGATTTTGATGTGTGTGTAAAAGAGCTTAAGTTTGGCTTTCATATGTGTTTGTTTAATATGTGTTTGTGTCATGCCGGATTGGTAAAACACATGACAAAAGCTCATCCTAGGGCTTAGGTCCTTGAGACGGTGAAGGATGATGTGGAAGACATCCGAGGGACCGCCGGACAAGGAGCAACGAGGTGATGCCAAGGGAAGCGGACTTTAAGGAAACACGAAGGATGCATGGAGAGGAGCAGTGGACTTATGTGCATTTGAGGGACGAAGGTCAAGGAAGAAGGCTTCAAGGGTGATTCTGGAAAAGATGAGTGTGAGTGAATGTAAGGTATCAATCGACTGGTACTGAGACCAGTCGACTAATCCAAATTCACGAGAGCACAGAATGGTTATGTGCCCAATGGTTGTGAAGACCAGTTGACTGGTGTTAACACCAGTCGACTAGTACAAGGCCGTTGCTGACTGTTGGTAAAGTCCTGGATTCTTCGGAGAGCCGTTGGCTGTGTCCAATGGCTACACCAGTCGACTGGTGTATCGACCAGTCAACTGGTGTCGAGATGAGTTGACCTTGTTGTTCAACTCTCTCCTCTTATTTAAGGGGAGCTTTGGGCACGAAGGAGGTTACTCATTATTATTGAATACTCTTAGTCTTTGCCTCAAAGCTTCCAAATCTTCTTTGTTGGAGCAATCTAGGTGCCTTAGGTTTTGATGTTTGGGTAAAAGTTTAAGTTAGATTTGTTAGGGACCGTTGGTGGCCGGCTGTCGGAGGGGTTGAATAGCCCTACACAAATATAAAAATGAAACCCTTCTCGGACTTTTAAAATAACACTTGCATAAATAATTAAAGATTGAATTTAAAAGAAAAGAGATACCAGAGTTTACTTGGTTACAACGGGGAGGTTGTTAATTCAAGGAAGATGATCACACTAAATTCTCCTTCAGGCGGAGAAGCCTCTTTTACAACAGTGTAAGAACAGAAAGAAGGAAGCTAAACAAAACAATAGAAGCACACAAGTGTTGTTATAATTTCTTGTTGATTTGAAAAGTTTATGGACTAAGACTGTATTTATAGCCTTGGTTGGGGCGCCTAGAGGGTTCCAAGTGCCTAGAAGGGGGATAAAGTTTTATCCTCTTTACAACGGATCATGGTCAAATGCGATCCGATCAAAATCATATTCTGGGCGCCCGGACCACTAAAGTCAACATAGTTGACTTTTGATCCGAGCCCTCTGCTCCGTTGCTGCCCGCCTCGGTCTGGGTCCTCCGCTCCGGCTCCGCTCGCTTGGGTGATTTTAGCCAACCAAAATAAGGCTTACCCGAACTCAATTTCGGCCTTCTCGAGCAACCTTCCACTCCGGCTTCTCGTCCCTCATAAACGTCGCGCGCTTCTTTCTCGTTCTCCCGCGTACTCTTCCGCAGCACCTCGTCCCTCAGACGCGCCGAGCCCATCGGCTCTCTCCCGTGCCGTCCTTCTCGCTAGCTGTGTCTTTTGCTTGACTCCTTGTGCTCCTGCACACTTAGACATAAGGTTAAAACACCACAGGACCTAACATAACTTGGTTGATTACATCAAAACAACATTGGGGGTTCTAACAATCTCCTCTTTTTTGATGTGAGCAACCCAAGTTAAGATAGGGTAAAGAGACATAAAGTTAAAATAATAAATTCTACAATAAAGTGCAAAAAAAAAAATGAATCTACCTCCCTCTAGACTTAATCTTTTCCTTCTCCCCCTTTGATCACATAAAAATGGAGTACCAAGAAAAATCTAAGGGTACAAAAAAAACTTTGAAAAAAAAATTTGATAATTATTTTGTTATCACCAAAAAATTTGCAATAATTCTAAAAAAATTTTAAGTAAAAGAAATACTTTCTAAAAAAATACTTTCTAAGTTAGATAACTTTGCAAAAAATTTGAGAAAAAATTCGAAAAAAAAATTTAAGTAGAATATTTTTGACTAACTATTAAAAAATAATTTTGCTAAGTTTTTTGCAATCTTTTTTTTAAAAAATATAAGTTAGACATTTCCAAGTAGAAAATATTTTTAAAAATATTTCAAAAGCATTAACTGATCCTAATTTAATGCTTTATCAGTTAGTCAATTAAACATTTTATTTCAATATTTTGGCTTCCAAGCTGTGGCGAGGCACTAGTCCTTCTTGGTTATTAGATCATCAACCACTTATAGACAAAGTCTCTTACAGAAATTAAACATTTAATGAACTCTCTGAAAGCCCTAAAATTTTTAATTAAGATAAGACTTTGGAACCCAGTAAAGATTTCTTTCGACTGGGTTAACTAGTAATTTCTTTGGAATGTATTTCTCAGAGATTTTCCTAATTTGTTCTTTATGATATCTAAAGTACCAATTTAGATTGTTAAATTTTCTATAACTTGTATTAGATGAGCATGTAAGATTTTTTAAGTTATTTATTTCTTTTTATAAATTATCATTTTCTAATTTTACTTTGCCAAACTCTTCTAACAGGCAAGATTTAACTAGAATTAATTTTAAATTTTTAATCTCTTTTTCTAATTTACAGCAATCTTTAGTTAATATTTTAACAAACTTAAATAATTTATCGAGAGGAAGAGATTGTACCTGACTTACCTTATCGAACTCGTTATCCGTGGCTCCCCCTGAATTGCTGCTTTCTTCCGACGTATCTCCCCCTTCATCGATGCTCTCGATGCTTATTTCGGACGAGCTTAAATCGTAGTCCTCGTCTTGATGACTTACCATTAATACAAGTCCGGAGAAGGCCTCGACTTCCGATTTGGATGACGTATCGTCCCACGTTGCTTTTAGTGTCTTCAACTTGTTTGTTTGGACATGCTTCTTTCCTTTGTCCTTGTCCTTGTTCCTTAGCTTAGGGCAGTTTTCTTTGACGTGCCCTTTTTCGTTGCAGTGGTAGTATCTAATTATCCTTTTCTTTCTACCCTGCGGATGGTTAGTTTTCTTTGAATTAAACAACTTTTTAAAATGTCTTACCATCATTACCATTTCCTCGTCGTCGATAGAAGATTCTAACTCATGTTCATCTCTCGCTACCTTGAGGGCGATGTTGTGCTTCGGCTCCTTTGTACTTGCACATCTCGATTTATGCACTTCAAACATAGAAAATAATTCTTCTAAGGTAATATTTTCTAAGTCCTTAGAGATATAAAAAACATCTACTAGTGAAGTCCATTTCGTATTCCTAGGGAATGCATTTAACGTGTATCTTAGCGAATCTTGGGTATTTACCTTTTCTCTGAGATTCGATAGTCCGGTGTGTTGGAACCAAATTCAAAATTCGGTGATCATGTTTCTACACTCCTATGCATAACGGAAATTTAAAATTTTATTTGTGATTTAACAATTAAATCAAAGGAGTGTTCGTATGGTTTTAAAACAAACATAAGCATGATCTTTATCTAAGCATGCATTACAATCTAACCGTATAAGTAAAATCATAAAAGCATAACAAAGACACACTATCATGTGATTGATTCATATAATGCTAATTTAATCATTTTATTTATACATGCTAAACTATCTAAAATAAACATATTAGATCATTTAAGCATAACGTAAATAAAACTATTAACATGCATTAACATACATATGAATCATAGTACACGCATAAACATACCTTCCAAACAACCTGTGTTTGGGTATGACTCCAACTATTCCGGTTGTAGCGAAATAGCTCCTCGTTGTTGTCACGAGCTCGTACTTCCTTCGTCTAATCCGGTCCATGATCAAAGTCCTCTTTCCAACACTTGATTGCACTAGAGATCAAGTGTCATTTTTCGTTGAGACGATCAAAACGACTTCCTCAAAGATGAGGAAGTAGTTGCCCAATTACCCTTCACAAGAGGTTGTCTAATAGCCCTCAATAAGGAGCTACATCTTCCGAAATTCTGCAAGAAGGTGGGCGCTGGCAATACTTCTCGAAGAGGAGAACAAGAAGGAGATGAAACTTTTTGATGGAAGAGAGGGAGAAGATCTCTATCTTCTTTCTTTAAAAGTGGCTACCAAAATTCTCCAAGTAGAGGAACCTTACAACACTCCACGGAAGAAAAGCCACCGAAGTTTATTTTAAGGAAGAAAAAATCACTTGCTCACTTGCTATCCGAATTTTGGCAAGACTCAAGAAGGAATTAAGAACTTCTCAACTCTTAAAGGAAAAAAAAACGTGGCTTAGTGGAGTTAGTGGCATGAGTGGAGGAGATGGTGGGTAAACGTGGATAACATGGTGGAGGGAAAAAGAGAAATCAAAAATAAAAAAAAATTCTCTCTTCGTTTTTCATTACACGTTGAACCAAATATCCCCCTTTTTTTTTATTTTCTCATTATGCAATTTAATTATAATTGCATTTCTACTTGGATTTAAATTTTCAAAGCCCAACATCTCTTCCATCTCGGTCTATTAGATTTTAGAACTTTTCTATAACCCAATAATATGAGTTCATTGTAATCATATCAACGATCCAATATCGTTGACACGACAAACACACTTACTCGCTATTACAATGATATAAATCAAATTTATATACTTTGTGTGGAACTCCTCCACTCCCCTTGTTTCCATTGATTGGAAATTAATCTAACATTTGATCATATCAGACCTAATTTACCAATAGATTGTTTGATCATATCAAACTTTATTCGCCAAATTCAACTCCTTGAATTTAACTTTCTCAACGGGAAATAGGGGAACAAATACTTGTGTGACCCTCAATGGTTCAGGGATACAACTAGCCGTAGGTTTACAACTCTTTGTGATTCAGGACTATACTTGTCCTTTATTCAGGCATACCCTTAATACCCCCAGCCTATGATTAATTCCTTAATTATAAGATGTCAGAACTAATTCTGATTAACACCCAATGAATCATGGTAAGAGCGTCTAGCAACACCACCCCATGATTCCCTAGGTATCACTGAATAGTGCCTGCAAGAATCAGCCGATTATGGTTAACGTACAGTCCAGTCCCTTCATCTCATATATCCCGGTCGAATCTACAACCATTAGTATATCGAGGATTGTATATTGATTCGACAACCATATGATATATCTTATAGTGATATCGCATGTGTAATTAGGAAACTCCTTTCCTAAAGTACATCTTACAGCTCTTATCAGAAACTTCATTCACTATAAAATAATATATTACATAGGATATCCACACCTGTAGGTGTGCGGTGAATCCCCGACTACAATACACTGACTCCTATATGTTTCGTTACTACACCCAATCTCACTACCTGATGACCCTAATAGAGTCGGTAAATGATTCAAAGTGCAGTCCCAGCATATAGAGTCTCAGTGTTGTCTCGGGTCATAAGGACTACTAGTGTATAACCATAACCAAAGACTTATCCACTTGATAAATGATAACCACTTGGAAAGTCTGTGTGAGGGATGTTCGATGAACTCATCATATGATCATCCATATGTATATTTGAACATCTCTATGTCCTTACCAATGAAACATGGTACACTATATCATAGATGCTAGTCTCTAGCTCAAGCAACCTTTTATCCTTATTTATTAGGCGGCCCAATTGACTAGGAACAAATTTATAATATATAGTGAATATTGATGTATTTCATGATGACCATCTTATTTATCACCACATCTCACTATAGTATATTCAAGGACTTTAGCTATGCATATAGCATGGGTATAAAGATAAAGTAATGCCAAACTGAATTGAATTATATTAAAATAAAGGTTGTTTATTTACAAGAGTCCATAAAGGCCTAGCCAACAGTTGGCTTTGCAGGGCACCTACTCTAACAAACTCCCACTTGTCCTAATTCCAACTACTCACTAGTTTTAAACCCATCAGTTCGCGATGTTTTTCAAATGATGTTCCTGGCAAGGGCTTTGTAAATGGATCATCAATATTATCTGCAGAGGGAACTTTCTCAACTGTAATATCACCTCTTCCCACAATCTCTCGGATGATGTGGAACTTTCTTAGTATATGTTTGGACCGATAATGAGATCTTGGTTCCTTTGCTTGTGCAATAGAACCCGTGTTGTCACAGTGAACCGGTACTGGATCAACTGCATTTGGAATAACACCAAGCTCTTAGATGAAATTTCTAATCCAAACTGTCTCCTTTGCTACTTCTGAAGCTGCAATGTATGATGCCTCTGTGGTGGAATCCACAATTGTGTTTTGTTTGGAACTCTTCCAAGAGACCGTACCACCATTCAATGTGAATACATATCCAGAGGTTGATTTTGAATCATCCACATCTAATTGGAAGCTAGAGTTAGTGTAACCTTCCAATTTTAATTCTCCAACCCCATATGTCATGAACAAATTCTTAGTCCTTTGTAATTACTTAAGAATATCTTTCACAGCTTTCCAGTGCAATGGATCGGGTTTTGACTGATATCAGCTCGTGACACTCAGAGTGTATGCTAAATCAAGTCTTGTAGATATCATACTATACATGATACTACCAATGGCAAACATATAGGGAATGTGTGTCATCATCTCTATCTCTTCTTCTGTCTTAGGGCACATAGACTTGGATAAAGTTATATCATGACACATTGGTAAGTATCCTCTCTTAGATTCTTCCATTGAGAATTTTCTGAGTATGGTATCTATATATGTGGATTGGGTCATCCCCAACATCCTCTTTAATCTATCTCTATAGATCTATATTCCCAATACATAAGATGCTTCACCCAAATCCTTCATGGAGAATCTGCTGGCTAACCATACTTTTGTTGACTGAAGCATTCCTATATCATTCCCAATGAGTAGAATGTATTAACATACAGTATTAGGAATGTCACTGCACTCCCACTTAACCTTCTTGTACACACATGGTTCCTCAAGATTTTTAATAAAATTAAACTATCTAATTGTATCATCAAATCTGAGGTTCCAACTTCTCGACGCTTGTTTGAGACCATAAATTGATCTCTGAAGTTTGCATACTTTATGTTAACTTCCCACAGATGTGAAGCCTTCAGGCTGAGACATGTAAATTTCTTCCTTAATATCACCATTAAGAAATGTTGTCTTCACATCTATCTGTCATATCTCATAGTCATACCATGCAACTATGGCAAGCAATATCCAAATGGACTTAAGCTTTGCGACTGGTGAAGAAGTTTCATCATAGTCAATTCCTTGTCTTTGATTATATCATTTTGCCACCAATCTAGCTTTGAAGGTCAATACCTTTCCATCAACTCCAAGTTCCCTCTTGTAAATCCATTTGCATCCTATGGGAACGATTCCTTCAGGTGGATCCACTATTGACCAAACTTGGTTTGAGTACATGAAGTTCATTTCGGATTTCATGGCTTCTAGCCATTGCATCGAGTTGATATCAAATATTGCTTCCTTAAAGGATCTTGGATCACATCCATGATTAAGATCATCCTGATTTCCTTCAAGGAGTAGACCATACCTTACGGGTAGTCTTGAGACCCTATCTGATCTCCTTAAAGTGTGTACTTATTCTACTGGCAGTTGGGGTGTGGGCTCTATTATTTTAGTTGTGGAATCATCTCGAACCTCTTCGAGTTCTATCATCCCGCCTTTTCTATCTAATAGAAACTCCTTCTCTAAGAAGATGTCATTTCTTGAAACAAATTCTTCTGTTTTCTTGGGATTATAGAAATAATATCCAACAGAGTTTTTTGGATATCCTATAAAATAACACAAAGTGGATCTACTATCTAGTTTGTCTCCCACTGTCTGCTTCACATAAGCAAGACATCCCCATATTTTCAAGTATGAATACTTGGGGGGTTTTCTCATCCATATTTCATATGGTGTCTTTTCTACTGCTTTTGTTTGAGCTTTATTCAACAACATTGCAGCAGTTTCGAGTGCATAACCCCAAAACGCTGGCGGTAAATTAGTGAATCCCATTATAGATCAAATCATGTCCATCAGCATTCAATTACAATGTTCTGCTACACCATTAAGCTATGGTGTTGTAGGAGGAGTCCACTATAAGAGAATCTCATTCTCTTTTAGATAGTCCTTAAATTCTGTACTCAAGTATTCTCCACCTCGATCTGATCGAAGATTCTTAATACTTTTTCCCAGTTATTTTTCTACTTAATTTCTGAACTCTTTGAATTTTTTAAAAGATTCAGACTTATATTTCATCAAATATATATACCCATACCATGAATATTCATCAGTAAAAGTAATGAAGTAGTAATGGCCATATTTTGTGCTAACACTTAATGGACCACACACATAAGTATGAATCAAATCCAACATATCATGTGCACATTCCACTTGACCTTTAAAAGGTGTCTTAGTTATTTTTCCTTTCAGACAGGATTCATAAGTTGGTAGAGAATTTATGTCTGACGAATCAAATAATCCTTCACTTACTAACTTAGTCATCTTTCTTTGAGAAATATGACCTAGTCTAGAGTGCCATATGTGTGATTGATTTGTATTTTTTTTTTCTTTTCTTTGTTGTTGATTGCGCTTGTATATTGTTTACTGGAATATCTTTTAATTTTAAGTTATAGAGATCATTTTCTAATTCACCAGCCCCAATCAAACATTCATCCTTGTAAATATTGCAAACACCTTTTGCAAATAGACAAGAATAACCACATCTATCAAGCATAGAAATAGAAACAATGTTTTTAACTAAGTTTGGACAAATAAAACATCTCTTAAATACAACTTAAAATCATTGCTCAAGATCAAAGTAATGTCTCCTATAGCTTTCGCAGCAACTCTTGCTTCATTTCCAAGTCTCAAGAAGGTCTCACCCTCTCTAAGTCTTTTACTTCTTGTCATCATCTGCAAATCATTGAAAAGATGAGAACCACAGCCAGTATCTAATACCCAAGAAGTAGAGTTAATAGAGACATTAACTTCTATATAGAGTATACCTTTGCCAAAACGCTTCTGAGCAAGATACTCCTTACAATTGCGCCTCCAATGTCCAGGCTTATTGCATGAAAACAAACATGTTCTGACTGATTAGGCTTTGTGGGCCTTGGCTTCTTATTAGGCTTAATCTTCTTCATAGGAGCAGAACGCTTCTTTCCCTTTTTCTTGGGTCCTTTCTTGGATCTAGAAGATGAACCTACTAGGAAAACAAAAATTTCCTTTTTCATGGTTGCTTCATAGTTTGCAAGCATATTGACTATCTCTTCAAGGGTAGTCTCTATTTTATTCATATTGAAGTTGACCAAAAAATTGTCAAATGAGGAGGCGAGAGACAACAATATGATGTCTATCAATAGCTCGTGTGGAATAACCAAGTCAAGGCTCAACAACTTTTCAATAAGCCCAATCATCTTAACTCCATGCTCATGGACCGAAGCCCCATCTTGCATACGAGCTGTCATGGGCTCCTTGACAGTTGTGTGCCTGACTGAACAAGTCTGTGCACCATACAACTCTTGTAGGTGTATGTGAATATCTTTAGCATCCACAGTCTCCTCAAACCGTCTTTGCAGTTCATTTGACATTGAAGCCAACATATAACATCTTGCTTGAAGATTATGGTTCGATCATTTTTCAAGCTTTTCCAACTCATCAAGGGTGGCATTAACAGGAGCCTCTTTTGGAGGTGCCTTATCCAATGTATATGCAATCTTTTCAGATGCCAGAACAATCTTTAAATTTCTTAGTCAGTCAGAATAGTTAGGTCCAGTTAATTTATTCTAATCAAGTATCACAGATAGTGGATTCCGAGATGTCATATCGAAAATATACTGAAATAAAATAGATAATTAATATTACTAATTATTTTAAATAATTCATAAGATAAAATATGTGGACCTTTATATTTTGAATTACCTCCCACTATTTTTGACATTTCGATCACCCTCTAATGGAAACAGGAAATTATATTTCCTAAGTTAGTACATAGAGCCCAATTAGCCAATTAGCCAATTGTGATCCCTGAATGATATCAGCCGATCATAATTCCCAAAAGGTAAAACTCAATTACATCATATGCAACCTCTATGTAATTCGCCTCACGTTTGATAAGAGCCTAATAATATGACGCCGATTATCTTTGCGTGTCAAGCCGACCCATCAATGTTAGATTATAATTGATGGTCACCATGCATTCCCTCAATGATATGAGCCGAAGTCATGGGAGTTCCACCCAATCCACATCATTTATGTCAGTGGAAGACACAATTTTTCGACGTTCAAGCCCGAGCCAGACACTGACTACGAGTAGCTTTCATCATGCAACCACCGTTGATGGAAGGCAGTGAAAAATATACTCTTTTATTTTTTCCTTTATGACTTGATATAAATTTTGAATCATATTCAAAATGAGGGATTTTAGTTTAAATATTTATATCATCACTTGGAAGATATAATATGTTTTATGTATGTTTGCCGGATTCAAGCAACTATATTATAGAATAACATACATACATATATCTAATACAATATATCAAATATATCATATTTTAAGGATGAGCAATCAGTGAGAGTCATTTGATCATCCTTCTTGCATCGTATATATAAAATCAAATATTTTATATCAATTAATTAACAATTAATTAATTGATCAACTTATGCTTCTTGTTAATTATTTAAATTTGACCACAAGATTATCAACTAAATTGACAAATCAATTTATCTATAATCAATTTTGGTAAACCAATTATTATAGGTAAAATCATGTTTCACCATAATATGTTACCAAATATTTTACGTGGTCAAATTAATTAACATGAATATATTTACTTTTGTCTTAAAATCCATACGATAAATTATGATAACCTGGCTCTGATACGACTGTTGAAACCGAATTCGAAATTCGGTGATCGTGTTTCTACACTCCTATGCAGAATGAAAATTTAAAATTTTATTTATGATTTAACAATTAAATCAAAGGAGTACTCGTATGATTTTAAAACAAACATAAGCATGCTCTTTATCGAAGCATGCATTACAATCTAATCGTATAAGTAAAATCCTAAAAGCATAACAAATAGACACTATCATGTGATTGATTCATATAATGCTAATTTAATCATTTTATTTATACATGCTAAACTATCTAAAATAAACATATTAGATCATTTAAGTATAACATAAATAAAACTATTAACATGCATTAACATACATATGAATCATAGTACAAGCATAAACATACCTTCCAAACAGCCTGTGTTTGGGTATGACTCCAACTATTCCGGTTGTAGCGAAATAGCTCCTCGTTGTTGTCATGAGCTCATACTTCCTTCGTCTAATCCGGTCCACGATCGGAGTCCTCTTTCTAACACTTGATCACACTAGAGATCAAGTGTCGTTTTTCGTTGAGATGATCAAAATGACTTGCTCGAAGATGAGGAAAGGGCTGCCCAATTACTCTTCACAAGGGGTTGTCTAATAGCCCTCAATAAGGAGCTACACCTTCCAAAATTCTGTAAGAAGGTGGGTGCTGGCAATGCTTCTCGAAGAGGAGAACAACAAGAAGATGAAACTTTTTGATGGAAAAGAGGGAGAAGATCTCTATCTTTTTTCTTTAAAAGTGGCTACCAAAATTCTCCAAGTAGAGGAACCTTACAACACTCCACGGAAGAAAAGCCACCGAAGTTTCTTTTAAGGATGAAAAAATCACTTGCTCATTTGCTATCCGAATTTTGGCAAGACTCAAGAAGGAATTAAGAACTTCTCAACTCTTAAAGGAAAAAAAAACGTGGCTTAGTGGAGTTAGTGGCATGAGTGGAGGAGATGGTGGGTAAACGTGGATAACATGGTGGAGGGAAAAAGAAAAATCAAAAATAAAAAAATTTTCTCTTTTCTTTTTTCATTACACGTTGAACCAAATCTCCCTTTTTATAATTTTCTCATTATGCAATTTAATTATAATTGTATTTCTACTCGGGTTTAAATTTTCAAAGCCCAATATTTCTTCCATCTTGGTCTATTAGATTTTAGAACTTTTTTATAACCCAATAATATGAGTCCATTGTAATTATATCAACGATCCAATATCATTGACACGGTAAATACACTTGCTCACTATTACAATGATATAAATCAAATTTATATATTTTGTGTGAAACTCTTCCACTCTCCTTGTTTCCATTGATTGGAAATCAATCTAATATTTGATCATATCAAACTTTATTTGTCAATACATTGTTTGATCACATCAAACTTTATTCACCAAATTCAACTCCTTGAATTTAACTTTCTCAACGGGAAATAGGGAAACCAATACTTGTGTGACCCTCAATGGTTCAGGGATACAGCTAGCCATGGGTTCACAACTCTTTGTGATTTATGACTATACTTGTCCTTTATTCAGGCATACCCTTAATAGCCCCATCCTATGATTGACTCCTTAATTATAGGACGTCAGAACTAATTCTGATTAACACCCAATGAATCATGGTAAGAGCATCTAGCAACACCACCCCATGATTCCCTAGGTATCACTGAATGGTGCCTGCAAGAATCAATCGATTATGGTTAACGTATAGTCCAATCTCTTCATCTCATATATCCCCATCGAATTTACAACTATTGGTACATCGAGGATTGTATATTGATTCGACAACCATGTGATATATCTTATAGTGATATCGCATGTGTAATTAGGAAACTCCTTTCCTAAAGTACATCTTACAGCTCTGATCAGAGACTTCATTCACTATAAAAGAATATATTATATAGGATATCCGCACCTGTAGGTGTGCGGTGAATCCCGACTACAATACACTGACTCCTATATGCTTCGTTACTACACCCAATCTCACCACCTGATGACCCTAATAGAGTCGATAAATGAGACAAAGTGTAGCCCCTACATATAGAGTCTCAGTGTTGTCCCGGGTCATAAGGACTACTAGTGTACAACCACAACCAAAGATTTATCCACTCGATAAATGATAACCACTTGGAAAGTCTGTGTGAGGGATGTTTGATGAACTCATCATATGATCACGCATCTGTATGTTTGAACATCTCTATGTTCTTACCAATGAAACATGGTACACTACATCACAGATGCTAGTCTCTAGCTCAAGCAACCTTTTATCCATATTTATTAGGCGACCTAATTGACTAGGAACAAATTTAGAATATACAGTGAATATTGATGTATTTCATGATGACCATCATATGTACCACCACATCTTACTATAGTATTTTCAAGGACTTTATCTATGTATATAGCATGGGTATAAAGATAAAGTAATGTCAAACTGAATTGAATTATATTAAAATAAAGGTTGTTTATTTACAAGAGTCCATAAAGCTCTTTCTAACAGTTGGCTTTGCAGGGCACCTACTCTAACACGGTGATGAGCTCCTTAACCCTTGAGTGGAGATTCGCAATTGTTTCGTCTTCTTCAAGCCGTAGGTTGATCAGCTGGTTGCGAAGTAAGTCCCGTCTCGCGAGCTTGGCTTCAGACGTCCCTTCATGTAGGTAAAGGAATTTCTCCCAAAGTTCCTTTGTCGAGTCATAGTTGCCGATCCAGTTGACTTCTTGTGGCGGAAAAATGCTCAGCAAATGGAACTCTGCTTTGTTGTTTGCCACGTAGTCAGCCTGCTCCTTTTTGGTCCACTAGTATTTTTCCTTACCTTTCAGTGTTATAAAACTGAATTCCATTATTAGAAGTAAATCAAAATCAGTTTTTAAAAAAAAATACCTGCATTCACTTTTTCCAGCTAGCGAACTCCCCCTCGAACTTAGGCGGGTATATGCTAGGTCCGACCATCGTCTTTGCTTCGATCGACAGTTAGTCCTTCTAAAGAGTCCTGACTCTGATACCACTTGTTGGGGACCATTGGTGGCCGACTGTCAAAGGGGTTGAATAGCCCTACACAAATATAAAAATGAAACCCTTCTTGGACTTTTAAAATAATACTTGCATAAATAATTAAAGACTGAACTTAAAAGAAAAGAGTCACCAGAGTTTACTTGGTTACAACCGGGGAGGTTGTTAATCCAAGGAAGATGATCACACTAAATTCTCCTTCAGGTAGAGAAGCCTCTTTTACAGCAATGTAAGCACAGAAAGAAGGAAGTTAAATAAAACAATAGAAGCGCACAAGTGTTGTTGCAATTTCTTATTGAACTGAAAAGCTTCTGGACCAAGGCTGTATTTATAGCCTTGGTCGGGGCGCCTGGAGAGTTCCAGGCGCCTAGAAGGGGGATAAAGTTTTATACCCTTCACAATGGATCGCGGTTAAACACGATCCGGTTAAAATCGGGTTATGGGCGCCCGGACTAGTCCGGGCACCCGGATTGGGTCCGGGTCCTCTTGTCCAGTGCTGCTTGCCTCGGTCCAAGTCTTCCGCTCCAGCTCCACTCGCTTGGGTGATTTCAGCCAACCGAAATAAGTCTCACCCGAACCCAATTTTGGCCTTCTCGATTAACCTTCCACTCCGGTTTCTTGTCCCTCGGAAACGTCGCGCGCTTCCTTCTCGTCCATCCACGTACTCTTCAGCAGCACCTCGTCCCTCGGACGCACCAAGCCCGTCGGCTCTCTCCCGTGTCGTCCTTCTCACTAGCTGCGTCTTTTGCTCGACTCCTTGTGCTCCTAAGCTCATGTACACTTAGACACAAGGTTTAAACACCACAGGACTTAACCTAACTTGGTTGCTCACATCAAAACAATCTTGGGGTTCCAACAAGATTTATTATTGTATTTGATATGCATTGTGAGTATGCAAGATACAAGTACAACAAGAAAAGTCCAAGTGTGATCCTGGCAAAGGATAAAATTCCAAGAGGAGTCTTGGCGGTATAAGTCCAAGTATGTAGTTTTG
Source organism: Zingiber officinale (assembly GCF_018446385.1). NCBI lineage: Eukaryota > Viridiplantae > Streptophyta > Magnoliopsida > Zingiberales > Zingiberaceae > Zingiber > Zingiber officinale. The sequence continues at coordinate 8,798,521 of NC_055999.1, read as the reverse complement.
GCAACATAAGTCCAAGTGTGACTTGGCAAAGGTTGAAGTCTCAGAGGCGCGACCTCTTGGCAAAGGAAGACTTGACAATAATGACAAGGTCGAAGGAACCTCTTGAAGGCAAGACGTGAAGGATGAGGAAGCATCCAAAGGATACAAGGTTGATGGAGGAGGCTAGAAGGTTAGGTCTAGGTTGGTCAGGAAAGGACGAGTAAGATGTGCCACAAGGGAAGAAATCCCTAGAGTTGACCTAGAAAATATGACCAAGGCTTCTAAGAAGCCTAACAAGGTCTCTAGGAAGGTATCTAGGGAAGTTATCCCTAGTGAATACCTAGAGCATCCAAGGAGCACCAATAGGTTTTGGGTTCCTAGGAGCATTTTCTCTACCCCTTAGATGGGTTAGAGAGTGTCAACTCTAATTGAAAGGGTAGTTAACTCAATCATGATAAAGTTGGCACTCTAAGAGCATTTTCAAGGTTATTGTTAACCTTTGAAAATGATAAGGATTAATGGCTTACTCTTGGAAAGAGTAAGATGTGCCAAAAATTTGAGTTTTTGGATATAATTTTAATTGGCACAAGAAATCAAGTCTAAAGAAATGCCAAGTTGGGATGTTGGCATTTTATTGGGAAGTTAAAGGCAAGTCTAAGCCTTATTTTAATTTGTTACTCTTTAAAAGAGTAATTTGTGTCAAAATTTGAGGAATATGCTTAATCTAAATTGGCACAAAATTAGGAAAATTAAAAGAAATGTCAAAATTGAATTTTGACATTTTCTTGAGAAATAGTGGGCAATCTAGGGTTAAATTTTAATTTAGCAAAGGATTAAGGATACTTAGATAGATAATCTAGGTATTTCTTTTATGCTAATTTGCCATGCTTTATTTGCACATCATATGCCATGACTTCATATTTATTTTTGCATTCATACCTTATTATGAAAAATACAAAAATATCATGTCATGTCATACATACATCATATAGTCATAGGAAATTTTCTTTTGAAAATTATTTTTCTTTGATGTATGCCATAACATTATCATGCATTAGTTTATTCCTTGCAATTAAGAACTAATAACATTTATTAACAAGTAACATCCTTGGTGGATGTTCATAACCTCAAAATGCCTAGGTAGATATGCATGATCCCTAGATTAGGGCAAAACCAAACTTTACATCTCACAAAAGAACTATAAGGTGACTTGTATGTGTTTTAGTGCACATTAAATACAAGTGAGATGTTAGGATGATGAACAAAACTCAAGATATTGATTTAGTGCATTCTTTTGAGTTTTAGGTTCATCCAAACACATAGTTATGTGTTTTCCAATCATTGGGAAAGCTAATGTACAAGTCATGTGCATTGAGCCCAAGGAACATGGTTGGATATTGGTTTTGAAAATCATTTTAAAAATGCTTTTGGAAAACCTTGGTGAAGGTTATCTTATTGGTTCAGTTCTCCACCTTAACGACCGAAAAAGAAAAAAGGATTGATCAAATTCTATTGAGTCTGACTCATAGTGATCATTTAATAAAGAATGACTCTGGTTATCAAATGATTGAACAACCGGGATCAATTTACTTATGATACTTAGTTGACATTCATAAAAAGTATCTAATGAATTATGAGTTCAATAGATCCTGTTTAGCAGAAAGACAGATATTCCTTGCTCATTATCAGACAATCACTTATTCACAAACCCCGTGTGGGGCTAATAGTTTTCATTTCCCATCTCATGGAAAACCCTTCTCGCTCCGTTTAGCCCTATCCCCTTCTAGGGGTATTCTAGTGATAGGTTCTATAGGAACTAGATGATCTTATTTGGTCAAATACCTAGCGACAAACTCCCATGTTCCTTTCATTACGATATTTCCGAACAACTTTCCGTATTTTGTATTCGATCAGCCGATCGATCCATGCAGTCTGAATCGATTAGTAGATCGATTCAGCAGGGTTCAATCGATTGGAACCCAACTCCAATCAATTGGGGATGCTGATTTTGGTTGGGAAAGCCTGATTTCAGCATTTTGAATCACCTTTAGTCTAGGTAACCACTCCTAACCCCTCAAAACACATTTGTATACATTTAGGGGAGTTTTCATGATGAAAACAAGGATGGATTGGTTAAGGAAGACTAAGTAGAAGTTTAGGCTGAGGTTTGGTTTCATTATTGAATTTATGAACCTCAAAACTTCTAATTTTGGATTTCCTAAAGGTTTAGGGACTCCAAGTCATTGTTGGTGCAATGACAGAAGTTTCGTACGTGTCTTTAGGGGGAGTTACTCTTTAAGGACATGAAAAATATTTTTCATACACCTTGGAAGGTGGTTAACCTTCTTTCGCGAAAATGCTCAAGGTTGAGCATTTGAAAATAATGGAGAGTGGATATCTTCGTTATTCAAGGGGTGTCTGCTCAAGGATGAGCATTTAATGATAGTGAAGGGTATGGGACCTTCATTATCGAGTTATGAACAACGTGTAACGACCCGCCTCCTACTAACTAGGTTGCGAGGCCGGACCGTCACATTATGCTGTGCTAACTATAAGGTGCGGAAACTGTGCTAATTAAAATCTTACTCTGCTAATGACCATCATAGTCTGTAAGACTAGGTTCAAAGACCTTTCCATTGACATGCATACACTAGGGAAGGAACCTGAACTTTCGATTTGATCAAAAGACTGAAATGAGACCCTCCCAGCTGAAATCAGACACTCCAATCGATCGGCTGATCGATTGGAGTCATCTGATCGATCCGCTGATCGATTCAGCGTGCTATTGTGCACGGACGAAATTCTGGATTGATCGGCTGATCGATCCGGCCTGACTAATCGATCCATTGATCGATTCAGCGTGCTACTGTGCGCGGGGGTAATATTCTGGATCGATCCAGACTTGCCAATCGATCCAGCGATCGATTCCAGGGCTTTCTGTTCGCAACAGAACGCGTCCGGATCGATCGGCGGATCGATCCTGGAGCTTACTATTCGCGGTACAAACTCCTCAATCGATCAGCTAATCGATCGAGAAGCCTCCAATCGATCGGCTTGAGCATCCCATGGTCCACTGGTGCCTGAGAAATTCTCCGGCTTGATCTTCTGCCACTGGATCAGATAGGCTTCCCTCATTGCCCCTGCTGTTAGGGCTACTGGTGCTGCAGGTTGGACTGGTGGAACCTCTATCACTACTGGGGTTGCTAAATTAGGTTCTGGAGTGACAGTGGGAGTGTTTTGCTGGTTAGCCCTTAAAGTGGCTATCTCTTGTTGCTGTTCAGCTAGTTGCTTCTGTAACTGAGCCACTACCTCTGTAAGGTCTGGAGGAGGCACTGAGCTGTCTGCCTCAAGCTGGTGATCAGTAGTTGGTGTCTTTCTAGCTGGGCGTCCTCGTACCATTTTCTAAAGACACAGAGGACATACATAACTAGTAGGATCATATTGCATAACCATTGTTATCATGTTAGGTACTATCATGCATATACAAGCATGCTTTAGTTATCTAGGAACATGAAAACAAACAAAACATAAATGAAGTGAGAGATGTTCTTACTTGGAAGCTGCAGGTTCAATGCTGATGTGTGTGTAGGAAGTATGAAACTTTGATCTGATACCACTCTGTAACGACCCGCCTCCTACTAACTAGGCTGCGAGGTCGGACCGTCACATTATGCTGTGCTAATTATAAGGTGCGGAAACAGTGCTAATTAAAATCTTACTCTGCTAATGACCATCACAGTCTGTAAGACTAGGTTCAAAGACCTTTCCATTGACATGCATACACTAGGGAAGGAACCTGAACTTTCGATTTGATCAAAAGACTGAAATGAGACCCTCCCAGTTGAAATCAGACACTCCAATCGATCGGCTGATCGATTGGAGTCATCTGATCGATCCGCTGATCGATTCAGCGTGCTACTGTGCACGGATGAAATTCTGGATCGATCGGCTGATCGATCTGGCCTGACTAATCGATCCATTGATCGATTCAGTGTGCTACTGTGCGCGGGGGTAATATTCTGGATCGATCCAAACTTGCCAATCGATCCAGCGATCGATTCCAGGGCTTTCTGTTCGCGACAGAACGCGTCCAGATCGATCGACGGATCGATCCCGGAGCTTACTGTTCACGGTACAAACTCCTCAATCGATCAGCTGATTGATTGAGAAGCCTCCAATCGATCGGCTGATCGATTGGGGTTTCTGATTTCATACCAGGAATCTGATTTCAGCACTGTTTCGTGCCCAAATCACATGTATCAACTCTATAAGCATAAAACCAAACTACTAGGCATGACATTACTCACAAAGTACTATCTAATAACAAACTTAATGCATACTACACAATTCATGCTACTCAAACATTCTACAATGTAGGAAAGTAACTAGAATCAGAAATACTAAGTGCATGTTTGCTAGATCCCAAGCATCTTTATTCCATGTTCCCATCCACACACATCTTCACTGCATTGACCTTCAGCCTCCGCTAGTCCATCTTTCCTTTACCTTTATCTGCAGTATAAGGGAAAGAAGTATCTGTAAGCTTACGCTTAGTAAGAAACCATCTACCTCACAAAATCATGCATACGATGCAATTTATGTTCTGAAAACATGCTATTTGTAAAATGTGTTGAACATGCTAAAACATGGAATTCTGACATACAAAATATAGAAAGTAAAAGCTGAGCATAGCAATATCTTCTGGTATCAACAGGATAGAACTAAACTGATACAACAGCTATCTAAATAAATGCTAAGCTGATATAAATCCTGAACTGAAATCACATAACTAAATTGTGAAGCTTTGGAAAACTATATATCATATATAGATGAAAATACATAATCATGCTGCTGATGGGCCCGGCAACTGTACTTGCTGTGCGCGCATCCCTAACTAAACCCGGGGTTGCAAGTCCCGAATCTAGTAGGGTTTACTAGGTTATCTAAACCTAGGGACGACTATGGGAGCCCAACCCAATGGACATCTAGTCCAGTACAGTGCCACCGAAAAGTAAAATACTGATTTGTAGCTAATATACCTTATCTTGCTCTTACTAGGTTATCTGAACATAGAACTAGGTTATCTGAATCTAGAGGCGACTATGGGAGCCCACCCATTGGACCGTAGTCCCATATAAGCTGGAGCAAGACTAAATATGCTATTTTAAATGCTTCTACTGCATTTACTGAGCTATTAAAATGCCTACTGTGGCATTTTACTGAGCTAAACATTTTATCAAACACTTGGTGTGCACTAGAACACACCCTACGTACTGAAAATCTGTATACGACTAACTAATGCATAAAAACATACGAATAGCTACTATACTGCAGTTGAGGGGTTTCTTACATCCTGCGCTAGTTTTCCTTACGATCTGATCGCTAGGTTTTCCGGAAAGATGATCTTCTCGACGATCCTCCTACGTCTATGTGTTCTTCTCACCGGGGGAAGCGTCCTCGTACCGGAGTCGTCGCCGGAAAGTGCTCCTATAGCCCTTGGGACGGAACCCTAACTCCTTTGGCTTGGTGCGCCGAGAGAAGAAGAGAAAGGAGAGGGGGCGGCGTGTAAGGGTTTGAGGGAAAGAATTGTCGTTAAAACAATTCTCCACTTAATAATTTTCCTATTTATATTAAGTGGGTAATTCGGCCCAACTCTAACATAAATATAATTGATTCCCTTTTCTTTTAGCACGACCCTGCTGGGTTCACTTGGTCACTAGAGTCATCACTAAAGCATAAGGTCTAGTAGGTCTCGGGTTCAATACCCGCGTAGGCTACTTTACGCTTCTATTTATTTTTGCTACTCCACTATTCTAAAAATTCCATAAAAATATCCTAAAATTCCAGAAAAATACTAGGATATTTATAAAAGTATTTTGAGAATTTTTGGGCATTACAATCCCCTATACCTTATAAAAAGTTCATCCTCGAACTTAGAATAATTCTGGGTACTTTTTGTTGGATTTTTCGGGCCGCGAAAACCGTATTTTCGCATCGCGGAAACCCCGAATCACCCATGCCACTAGATCTCGTGCGAAGAAAACTTTTGAAAATACGAGTATGAGTTTGAAGCTTCAATCTCCAGTAGATCTACAATGGAAGAAAACATTTTTATACCTTTGAATCGTGCCTTTCGCGTACCCCGCTCGTCCAAAATGTCGGATCTCTAGACCGTCAAGCGTACGGTCCTCTAGAAGTATCCACACGGACAACTTAGGTGGAGAAGACCTAAACAAAGGTGTGCTAGCACCTTGATAGGTCACGGCAAGAAGAGGAGAGGGAGAGAGCAAGAAGAACTCAAGGAAGAAGAAGGAATCAATATGCCTTGAATGAAAAATCAATTTCATTCACAATGATAAGTGGTCGGCCACATCTCCAAGGTGTAACCCCCATTCTCATTAAATGTAGCCATTAAAGAGAATGAAGTTGTAACTCCCATGAGGTGGCACACTTTGATGATGTGGCACATCATCATTGGTCCACATCTTGCCATCTCACTAATGATGTGGCAATTAGTCAAGTCAAACTTGACTCTTCCTCTTCCTCTTCCTCTTCCTCTTCCTCTCAAGTCAAGTCAAACTTGACCAAATCTCTTCCATGGTTGATCGAATCTAACCATTTGATTCAAGCCAACTTAATATAATAAATCTAATTCATTTAACTAAATTGATTCAATGAGTCATAATCTAAATTAGACTCATTGAACACATGAATCAACTTGAGTCCAACTCAAGTTAGCCCAATTAGGATTACTCTTAATCTAATTTGATTCATCAAATGAATCTAATCCTCTTGGTTCATCATATGAACTTAATCTCCATCTAATTGTCCTTAGTGTGTGACCCTATAGGTTCTTGTAACGTTGGCAATGCCCTAAACTCATTTAGGAGCATAAGTAATGAGAGGTATCTAGCAACACATCATTACTACCCAAGTTACAAGAATGTTGAGATCCAACATCACCTTGTGACTACTAATTGTGACTCCTCACAATATATGACAAATGTCCTTCTATCCTAGACATCTAGATTGGTCAATGTGAGGCATAGACCGTGTCATCCTCTGACCAATCTAAATCTTGAACTCCAAGTAGACTCACTAAATCAAATGAGCTCAATATCCTATATTGACTCATTTGGGCATGACCATGCACTTCGTGGTCTCACTCTATCAAGAATACCGATGTCTCTCCCGTCATATAGGAGGGATAGATCCCATCTACATCACTCACATCCCTCTGCATAATTTGTTATATACCCAGTAATCGCCTTTATAGTTCACATAGTTACGGGTGACGTTTGACGAAACCAAAGTACATAACTCCTTATGTAGGGATCTATGGTGACTTCAGGTCTAAAGACTAGTAGTCATACTAATAGCCACATGAGAAAGTATATGCCACTCATATAACGATCCATGATACTTTCTCATGGCGGGTCATTCAGTATACATTCTCTAATGTATACTCATGTGTCAACTTGATATCTCTATATCCATGACTTGTGAGATCAAGTCATCGAGTTGACCTACATGCTAGTCTTATTGCATTAACATTGTCCCTGAATGTTAATACTCGACTAGGAATGATTAAGAGTAGTGTTCCCTATATCATCTCACTATCAGTTCAACTAACCGATTGATATAGGTGAGAACCATCTACTCAAGGACATTATTATACTTAGTTTATTTGGCACCAATACAAGTAAGTATAATAACCAAAAATCCAAATGCCTTTACTTATATAGATAGAATATGATACAACAAGTCTAAAATACAATAATCAAATGATTGGCTCTAGGGCTCTAGCTAACACTTTTGTCTCATACTGGCCTCTGTCTCCCAATTTGCCTCCTCTGCTGTGTGACTTTGCCAAATAACTTTAACTAATGGTACTTCCTTGTTCCGCAATTTCTTAACTGCTCGGTCTATTATCTGAATAGGCCGACTATCATAGCTGAGGTCTTCGCGGACTTGTACCGACTGGTGCTCAATCACCTGAGTGACATCTGGGATATGCTTCTTCAGCATAGAGACATGAAATACTTTGTGAATAGCTGACATTTCCTGGGGTAGCTCTAGCTCATATGCTACCTTGCCAACTCTTCTAGTGATAAGGTAGGGTCCCACATATCTGGGAATTAATTTGCCCTTCTTCCCAAAACGCATTACTCCCTTCATGGGAGCCACTCTGAGGAATATTGTATCCCCAACTGAAAACTCTAGGGGTCTGCGCCGTGTATCAGCATAGCTTTTCTGGCGGCTCTGAGTTGTCTCTATCCTCTAGCGGATCTGTTGTATAGCTGCTGTGGCATCTGCTACTAGATTTGTCTGAAGTTCTAGTTCCTTCTGTTCACCACTCTCATACCAACAGATTGGAGATCTACACCTCCGCCCATAGAGAGCCTCGTAAGGTACCATACCGATAGTGGCCTGATAGCTATTGTTGTATGCAAATTCTGCTAAACTCAGATATTTGCACCAACTTCCCTTGAAGTCTAGGGCACATGCTTGGAGCATATCTTCGAGTACCTGATTTACTCGCTCCGTCTGACCATCTGTCTGAGGATGGAAGACTGTGCTAAATTTTAACTTGGTGCCCAACGCTGACTGTACACACTCCCAGAAGTATGATGTAAATCTACTGTCTCTGTCTAAAATGATGGTCCGTGGGACTCCATGTAGTCTGACAATCTCCTTGAGATATAACTGAGCTAGCTGCTCCATGGAGTAGGATATCCTGATAGCTAAGAAGTGGGCTGATTTAGTCAATCTGTCGACTATTACCCATATGACATCAAAACCAATCGTGGTTCTGGGTAGTCCCACTATGAAATCCATAGAAATATCCTCCCACTTCCACTCTAGAATCTGGATAGGTTGCAGAACTCCTCCTGGTCTCTGGTGTTCTGCCTTGACCCGCTGACAGGTCAAACAAGTACTGACACATCTAGCGATGTCTCTTTTCATCCCAGGCCACCAAAAACGTTTCTTTAGGTCTTGGTACATCTTGGTGGAGCCAGGATGCATCGCATAAGGAGTCCTGTGAGCCTCATCTAAGATCTTCCTGATGGATCTAAAGCGCTAGAGGGGGGGTGAATAGCGCTCGTGGCTATTTCATTTTTCGAAATCGTAAAAGCTTGTTCAGAAATAACGCAGCGGAAAGTAAATAAAGTGGTCACGAAGGATTTACTTCGTTCGGAGCCTGTGACGACTCCTACTCGAAGGCCCGCGATCCTTGATCGCTTCCGGTGGGCAACAACTATAATTCGTAAAAGCTATTACAAGCTAAGTACAATTTAAGCAGAAAAGAATATTGTACCGACAATAAAAAGACTAAAACTGAAGCTCCGGGTTGTCGTTGCAGCACTTCTGAGTCGAGACGTTAGCAGCTTGTCGCACGGAGAATGCTTAGAAGATTGTCTATTTAAAGCTGCACCTCAACCCTCCTTTTATATGAGGTTCCAGACGCCTGGGACCTTTCCGGGCGCTTGGAGTGTCGCGAAGTGGCGAAGTCGTGCAGGGGATAAAACTTGGTCCTGGGCGCCCGGATCCATCCCGGGCGCCCGGACCTCCTTTTTCCAGGAGCCGCTTCTCCTGCAAAACAAGGTTAGTCCGAGCAATTGCATACCCTGCAAGACAATGTTAGAATCTGATAATTCATAAGTGAAAAAGAGCTGACAGTCTTCGGACTGTCCGAGTCTGACTTCGGATTTCCAACCGGAAACCCTAGGTCGACCCGACGCCTACTGTTCCCTCTACGGGGAACGCGTCCTCACCTACTCCACTCAGGAGATTTACCTGATGCCAGTCCGGTCCTCCAGACCGACTGGACTTTTCGCCTAGGGTTACCCCCCCTAGGACCTAGGGTTACCGCCCCCTAGGGTTTTTCTCCACCTAGGGTTACCGCCCCCTAGGACCTAAGGTTACCGCCCCTTAGGGTTTTCCTCCACCTAGGGTTACCGCCCCCTAGGACCTAAGGTTACCACCCCTTAGGATTTTTCACCTGCCTAACCGCAGCTAGGACTTTCCTGAAACACTCATTCAAACATGTTAGATCACACACTAACTTAACTTTGAATCCTTTGCCATTATCAAAACTAAGGTTCGATCGTCGGATGCTTCTTCCCGCACCAACAATCTCCCCCTTTTTGATAATGGCAACCGAAATTCAATGTTAAGTAAAAAATATGCAGTTATGTATAAGCACAAGAAACAAGATAAGCGTGATAGCAAGATAGCTCCCCCTTAATATAAGTTATTCTCTTTGAATTTTTTACTAAATAGCCATAGCTCCCCCTTAATACAAGCTCCCTTTAAAATATTTTCTTTGAATTTCTCTACTCTCCCCCTTTGCCATATATCAAAAATGAGCTAGTTTTGAAAAACTTAACTTTTCAAGACAGAATTTAGCAGAAAACATTTTAACTTAGGCAAGGAGCAAGTGAAAGGCAACACCTTAGAATTGATTTTGCTTAAAGAGATATTGCAAAAAGGAGCTCTTTTTAACTTAGTGTATTTTGAGGAGTTTCCAAAAATTTTCACAGAAAAATTTTCAAAACACAATTTTCAACTTCAGAAATTTTCCGGAAAAATATTCAGGTTTTTTAAAGAAAAATTCCAAGGAAAATTTTCAACTTAAAGAAGTTAATTGCAGCTTAACAAAAATTTTCAAACTTTAAAGAATTTTCTAACTTAAGAAAAAAAATTTAACTTAACGAATTTTTGAAAATGTTTCAGCTTAAATAATTTTCTAACAAAATTCCAAAAAAAAATTTCAAAATAGAGGACACTTGAAAGTTTTAAATTTGGAGAAGTTTTTGAAAAGTTGTTTAAGGCATGTTTTTGAAATGAATTTCAAGAATACTTAAGGCAAAGGAGAAGCGATAACCTTAATGTTTAATAGCTTGCCATTTTGTTTTAGTAAGGTATCAGAGCCCTAAAAACCAAGCATGAGTCAAGATTTGTTTTGATCAGGTATCAGATCCCTTAAGTACAAGCATGCTTAATCTTAATATTTCCATTTCCTTTAGTTTGAGAGATACTTTTAGCTAAGATATGTTATTTTTGTCTTTAACAAGTAACTAAGCAAATGTTTGTGATATCACAACACTTTAATTTCTTAGTTTTTAAAGAGGGAGTTTAGCAGAAAAAAAATTTGATCAAGACTCAGTTTAGCTAAGAAAAATACTTTTATCAAAGACTTAGCTAAACTTATGAAGATAATAGTTTTGTTAAGTATTTAACCTTAAAAAGACTTAGTTTTAAAAAGACTTATGAAGATAATTGTTTTGATGAAATTTTGAGAATGCTTTAGAAAATACTTAACATTTTCAGCAAAACTTAGCATGTGAAAACAATTGCTTTGAGAGACACTTAGCTATTTTTTTTTTTTTTTAACCTAAAAAAAACTTAGCTAAATTTGAAAATACTTAGCTATATATTCAGCTTAAAAATGATTGCCTTGAGAAAACTTCTTGCCAAATAGCTAAGTTTAGAGTATAGTCTAACTAAGCTTAGTTAAAGAAGACTTGATTAAGTACTTAGCTTAAAGAGGTTTTACATAAAGGCTTAGCTTTGAAAACATTCTAGAAGAGTTATAATTTAAAAGTCAGGTCATAAATAATTTCAATTTTAAAGTTAAGTTAAGAATAACCTTAATTTTTGAAGATAAGTAAAAATTAGTTTTAAATTTTGAGGTCAAGTTAAAATTTTATTTTAACGAAAAACTAATTTTAAAACTAATTTAAAATCACTTGCCCTTAATAAATGCCTTAATAAATTCTTTGAGTTCAGGAGTCCAAGCATGAGAGGTTAAAAAACAATTTTCCTATCTTTCCATCTCACTCATTCTAGATAAACAAGCATGTTTAGCATATGAGTGAACGTGAGATGGAGTTAACATTTGCAATCATAATTTTATAATATGATTTGAGAATTAAAGATTTTTAAACCCTTTTAAATTAATTGAATAACATTCTGAAATTAATTAAATAATATTTTGAAATGAAAAAAAAAATTTACTGATTTTGAAATGCATTTTCAAAAGATTTTTGAAATGAATTTTCAAAATATTTTTCAAATAATTTTAAATGATTTTTAAAAGAGTTTTTTTTTAAAATAATTTTTAAAGGATTTTTAAAATTCGGTTTTAAAAGATTTTTAAATGATTTAAAAAGATTTTTCAAGAAATTTTGAAATTAAATTTTAAAAGATTTTTAAATAATTTTGAAAAGATTTTTAATGGAATTTTTTAAATGATTTTCAAAAATAATTTTTAAAGGAATTTTTAAAATGATTTTCAAAATAATTTTTAAAAGATTTTTTAAATGAATTTTAAAATGATTTTCAAAATAATTTTTAAAAGATTTTTTAAATGAATTTTAAAATTAAGTTTTGAAGTAATTTTGAGATTAATTTGAATTTAAATTAATTATCAGTTTGTTTTTAATTACTTAGTCATCTCACCCGATCTGAATTTTCAATCAAGAAATCCTATAATTTTTGTGAAATGAATTGAGGTTCAATTTAAGGGTCTGGTTTAACTTTGTGTTAGATTCAGGTTTAGCTTTGGATTCAACAAGTAAGCATTCTTTGGATAAACTTCTGGGCTATGGTGAGTCACAAGGAACTCATTAAAGTAACCATGCCTTCGAGGTTTTCCAAATAGTCCTACCCATTGAACTTAATACTAAACCTTGGTCTAACTAGTTAGGATCCATTTAAGGGTAGCTTCGGTCAGTTCCACTCGGCCAAATGCACCAGGTCGAAGCCATATCTTCCTAGACATGCGATGCCCAAGCTTTCTTAACTTACTATCATCCAAAAACTTCACAAGTACCGTGGGTCAAGTTAAACTTAACCTTAATTACTCTGCCAGGTAGTCTACTCTTGTTTACCCATTTCGGGTAGATTAAGTTCAGTTACCCAGTCGGGTAGTTTAGTTAGGGGTGCCAGTTATTCTGGATCCTTCTTCTAAATTTTTATTTGATTTAAATTGAATTTTTGAATTTTGATTTAAGTTCGAATTTTTAATTTAATTTAATTTTTAATTTTGAATTTTGAATTTTAATTTACTTTCAAATTTTGAGATTTAAATTTAATTTAATTTCGAATTTTTAATTTAATTTTGAATTTAATTTAATTTCATTTAATTTTAATGGTTTTTCTGTTAACTCCCCCTGGATCATAGCCTCGATATGGCCTATCGAGGTAGTATATTTGATCCTTCGGGATCCAATATTGACCAAGTCCAACTTGATTAATCAATTTGGACTTGGGGACCCATGCTTGAATTATGTTTCTATTATTTCTATTAACTAGAGACAGATATGATTTATATTTTGTTTTGGTCTTAAATCCAAGTCCGGATTTGTTGTAAATGGCTCGTTGTTTTCCAAGAATTAGATCCAAATTCTTGGAACCCAAGGTGAACCGTTCCAACGTGTCTTTGAGTTCTTTAATTTGAGTTTTCAAATTAGAATTTTCTTCCTCAAGTTGTTGGACTTGAGTCGAATTTCCAATTTGAAATGGCTCAGTTAAAGCACTCAAGTTAGTCGCTTCCTTAAGGGTTGTTACCTCCTTTTGGAGCGACTTAACCTGGACGTTGGATTTAGCCAACTTCTTTAATAAGTAAGGAATTAAATTTTCTGAATCATCTAAGCTAATACGTGAAATTAGAGCACTTACAGTGGTTTTGGGTCCTTCAGAAACGGATACGGATCTGTGGCTTCGCTCGGACTCGGTGTCTGATTCGCTCTCGGTTTCTGAATCGGGCTCGAACTCGGACTCGATTTGAGCAACATGTGCTAGTACTGGTAGAGCGAGAAGGCTCGCTTGCTCTTCTTCGTCTGATTCGGATTCATCTGATGACTCGGACCATGTTGCCTTCAGTGCTTTCTTCGTCTTGCTTGTTCTTGCAAATAACGCAACACCTTCCTCGGCCGACTAGTATTAGTCTGCTCAAATAATTTATTTATTAAAACATGCTTACCTATTTTTGTATCAGGAATACCTTCGTGTAACTCAATCAGATTCTCCCACAGCTCCTTGGCACTTGAGAATGGGCTGGCGCGATTCAATTCCTTATTCGTTAAGCCACACTGAAGTGTATACGTTGCTTTTGCGTTTGCTTCTACCTTTTTGATAAGGTTAGCGTCCCAGTTCTCATACGGTAGTGGCTTGCCGGCGCCGTTAGTTGGAAGTTGAAGCCCGGTTTTGACGATCATCCAGACTTCAAAGTGAGTCTGGAGATACGCCTCCATCCGACCCTTCCAATCTCCAAAATTATCTCCGGAGAAGAGCGGTGGGTGGGTAGTGTTGTAGCCTTCTTGATGGGTCATCTTAGAAAGACAACTCGCAAAATAAACACAATAAAACTTGTTCCAAGACTTAGTCTTGGATTAGTAATGCGGAAGAGAGATAAAAATAGTAATTCAAGAATTTTGAGAAAAAAATGATAAAAAATTATTAAAATATTATTAAAATAATATTAAAAAAATATTACTACAAATTTTTGAAAATGCAATATTTTGTTAATTCCAACCAATGGTGAAAAGATGAAAATTAATTTTTCAAAAATAGTTTTGGAGGGAAAAAACGAAAGGCGTAAGGTTATATTTTTAACCTATATAAACGACAAAGCCACGAAAAATGCTTGAATGGTGGTTGCACCAATTCAAAGCGACCCCGCTCTGATACCAATTGATGGATCGAAAGCGCTAGAGGGGGGGGGGGGGGGGGAATAGCGCTCGTGGCTATTTCATTTTTCGAAATCGTAAAAGCTTGTTCAGAAATAACGCAGCGGAAAGTAAATAAAGTGGTCACGAAGGATTTACTTCGTTCGGAGCCTGTGACGACTCCTACTCGAAAGCCCGCGATCCTTGATCGCTTCCGGTGGGCAACAACTATAATTCGTAAAAGCTATTACAAGCTAAGTACAATTTAAGCAGAAAAGAATATTGTACCGACAATAAAAAGACTAAAACTGAAGCTCCGGGTTGTCGTTGCAGCACTTCTGAGTCGAGACGCTAGCAGCTTGTCGCACGGAGAATGCTTAGAAGATTGTCTATTTAAAGCTGCACCTCAACCCTCCTTTTATATGAGGTTCCGGGCGCCTGGGACCTTTCCGGGCGCCTGGGACGGGGATAAAAGTTGGTCCCGGGCGCCCGGTCCTGTTCCCGGCGCCCGGACTTCCGGGCGCCCGGATCCATCCCAGGCGCCTGGACCTCCTTTTTCCAAGAGCCGCTTCTCCTGTAAAACAAGGTTAATCCGAGCAATTGCATACCCTGCAAGACAATGTTAGAATCTGATAATTCATAAGTGAAAAAGAGCTGACAGTCTTCGGACTGTCCGAGTCTGACTTCGGATTTCCAACCGGAAACCCTAGGTCAACCCGACGCCTACTGTTCCCTCTACGGGGAACGCGTCCTCACCTACTCCACTCCGGAGATTTACCTGATGCCAGTCCAGTCCTCCAGACCGACTGGACTTTTCGCCTAGGGTTACCCCCCCTAGGACCTAGGGTTATCGCCCCCTAGGATTTTTCTCTACCTAGGGTTACCGCCCCCTAGGACCTAAGGTTACCGCCCCTTAGGGTTTTCCTCCACCTAGGGTTACCGCCCCCTAGGACCTAAGGTTACAACCCCTTAGGGTTTTTCACCTGCCTAACCGCAGCTAGGACTTTCCTGAAACACTCATTCAAACATGTTAGATCACACACTAACTTAACTTTGAATTCTTTGCCATTATCAAAACTAAGGTTCGATCGTCGGATGCTTCCCGCACCAACACTTCCTCCGTAGTTCCTCCTGATCTGGAACACAAAGTCTGTCACCAAAATATAATGCCCCACTTTCGGACACTCTGAACTCTCCACTTTCTGATTCCGCTAACCCTTGCTTAATTTTCTGAATTTCAGGATCCTGTCCCTGAGCTGTCTGGATGTCACCAAGCAAGGTGGATTCTAACGTCATAGTAGAGAGCTGTCCCACTATAAGTTCAAGACTGAAACCTGTGATCTCCTTCTGTAGGGGCGGTGACATGGCTGCTAGGGATAGTAAGGTAGCACTGGACTTCCTGCTAAGTGCATCTGCCACCTTATTGACTTTTCCTTGATGGTAGAGGATGTCTACATCATAATCTTTGACCAGTTCGAGCCATCTACGCTGTCACATATTCAGATCCTTCTGAGTGAAGAAATACTTCAGACTCTGATGATCTGTATATACTCTACACTGAGCTCCATACAAGTAATGTCTCCAAATTTTGAGGGCGAAGACGACTGCTGCAAGCTCAAGGTCATGAGTAGGATAGTTCCTCTCATAGTCCTTGAGTTGTCTGGAGGCATAAGCGATCACCTTGCCATTTTGCATCAGTACTGCTCCTAGTCTCAACTTAGAGGCATCACTATAAATGTCAAAACTATCTGTGTTTTCTGATAGAGTCAGAATGGGTGCACTGGTCAGTCTTCTTTTGAGTTCCATAAAACTATTCTCATAGTCCTCTGTCCACTGAAATTTTCTGTTCTTCCTGGTAAGAGCTGTTAGTGGGGAGGCTATTCTGGAGAAATCCTCTACGAACTTTCTGTAATAACCTGCTAGTCCCAAAAAGCTTCTGATTTCACTGGCGTTCTTAGGTCTTTTCCAGTTACTCACAGCTTCTATCTTACTGGGGTCTACCATGATACCATCTTTGGAGATGATGTGACTCAGAAAAGACACCTGATCGAGCCAGAATTCACACTTTGTGAACTTGGCGTACAGCTGGTTCTGCTGAAGGGTCTGCAATACTATTTCCAGGTGCGCTGCATGTTCTTCCTGAGTCCTGGAGTAGATAAGAATATCATCGATGAACACGATAACAAACTTATCTAAGTATTCTCTGAATACCCTGTTCATGAGGTCCATGAAAGTAGCTGGAGCATTCGTCACACCAAAGGGCATGACTACGAACTCATAATGTCCGTATCTGGTCCTGAAAGCCGTCTTGGGTATATCACCTTCTTTAACTTTAACCTGGTGATATCCCGATCTGAGATATATCTTAGAGAACACTGCTGCTCCCTTTAGCTGATCAAACAGGTCATCTATTCTGGGAAAAGGATACCTGTTCTTAATCGTGACTTGGTTTAGTACTCTGTAATCTATACACAGGTGCATGCTCCCGTCCTTCTTCTTCACGAACAATACAGGCGCTCCCCAGGGTGAGTGACTAGGACGTATGAAGCCCTTGTCAAGAAGCTCCTGTAGTTGCTCATGAAGTTCCTTCAGTTCTGTTGGAGCCATGCGGTAGGGTGCTTTGGAGATGGGATTTGTACCGGGAGTGAGTTCTATCTCGAATTCAATCTCCCTGTCTGGTGCTAAGTCTGGTAACTCTTTAGGGAGACTGCTGGGTAGTCACATACAACTCGGACTTCTTCTAGCTTTTGGTCCTTGTTCTGACTGGTATTAACTACATGCGCTAAGAATCCCGTACATCCTGAACCTAGCAATTTCTGTGCTTTCAGAGCTGAGAGAAATTTCTTAGCTTTTCTCTTGGGTTCTCCGCTGTATTCAAATTGTACTCATGCTTCAGGTTGGAATATGACTTTCTGTTTACGGCACTCGATAGAGGCACCGTATCTGATAAGGAAGTCCATTCTAAAAATGACATCGTAATCAGTCATATCTAGCACTATCAGATCACAAAAAAGTTCTCTGTCTGCTATAATGACTGGCACTGCTCGGAGCCAGTGCGTGGATACCATGATTTCTCCCGAAGGTAGTGTTGTCAGAAACTGACCATTGAGTACTTCTGGAGGTATCGCTAACTTTTCGGCGAATGCCCTGGATATATAAGAATGGGTTGCCCCAGACCCCAGTATCGAATAAGACAGTTGTACTTTGCTGTAAAATACTGATCTGACCTGTAACAACTGTCGAGGCATTCGCTACGTCCTCTCTGGTGAGTGAGTAGATCCTCGCATTCATCGTGGCTGAGGGGGCTTCTAGTCTGCCCTGGCTGATGGATGGACCGTCTAAAGTAGCCTGCATCTGGTGTAACTGTTAGGATCTTGGATGGCTAGAGGGGGGTGAATAGCCTCTTCAAAAGCTAAAACTTAAAGATAAAACTCACACGAGTGGTTAGCGCAGCGGAAAACAAGTTAAGAACAGAATAAGAATAAGAGAAGAAACAAAGCAAACCACAGTGACTCAAGTGTTTACGAGGTTCGGGGATAACTTGCCCCTACTCCTCGGTGTCCGTAAGGTGGACAAGCCGATCTTCGGTAGATCAACCCCGGTGAACACCCGGCTATGAACTTTCTCCTTCTCGGTGGAGTGACCTCTCAACAAAATCTCAACAGGTATGTAGAATATAGCACAAGACTTACTGAGCTTGGTGACTTAGAAGAATGAAAATTAAGCTTACAGTCACGCGAAGGTCAGTGAAACAGAGAGCAAGTCGAGACAGCCGCTTCTCAGCCCCGAGCGTCAAAGCTTTTTCACCGATCGACAGAGAGTTTTTTTTTTCTTCCCAAAGAAACTTCTTATTAACCCTCTCTTCAACCAGCCTTTTATGTCTCTGCCATCTCTGCCTTTCGCCCGCAACGGATCCCTGCCAAACTGCAGCAAATCTCTGCATCCAGCCATAGCATCGCCAATCACGCTTCTTTCTCATCTGATCATCTGAGCTCACACCAATGGAATTCTGGTCTTCACTGGTGTCTCTGAGCTCCACCCAATCACCATGAGTTGAGCTGATCGATGCCAGATCACCGCCAGATCGCAGCCACGATTTTGCTGCTTTAACAGGTTTACAGTGGAACATAGCAAAAGTCTCTCTGGTATCCTCTACTAATGAAGCTCAATTTGAAATCAACCAATTGCAAATTACCAGTAACCTGCACCTCAAAATCTTGCAACAGATGGTTAGAAATATTTAGGCAAAAGCAACTTTGAATCAGAAAGAATCAGAGAAAGTGCATGCAAAACAGACTATAGTATGGATCGGTCCGCACCGATCCATACGCTCAAATCTCTTTTCGATCGTTCGATCGGTGCGGACCGATCAGAACTAACCTGATCGGTCCTCGACCGATCGGTGTCACAAGCCTGGCTGATCGGTCTCGGACCGATCGGGCATCAATCGACCGGCCCCGAGACCGGTCAAGATCGATCTGATAGCATACCGGTATTCGCAGATGCTCGAGTTTCACCGATCGGTCGGCGGACCGATCAAGAATATGCTATCGAGTGTTTCGATCGGTCCGTGGGACCGATCAGACACACTTAGTGTCCTGGATCGGTCTCCGACCGATCACCCGTGCCACTTGTGCCACTGGACCGATCCAAGGTTGTGATTTAAGAGGCAAGCTTCCAAGCTTGCTACCCTTAATCCGAGAGACCGAGCTACCGAGCTCTTCTCCGACTATACATGCCAAGTTTCCATACTTGGACTTCCCAACACCGGATGTCCGATCACCCTTGATCCATCTGGATTTTCCTGCTCGGCTTCACTCACGGGACTTTCCAATTGCGGCTTCACTCACGGACTTTCCAATTGCCGGCTTCACTCACCGGGACTTTCCAATTGCCGGCTTCACTCACCGGACTTTTCAATTGCCCGGCTTCACTCACCGTGACTTCCAATTGCCTCACCTCACCAGGACTTCTCCGTGCCAAGCTCCTTGCTCGGACTTTTCCCAATCAGATTAATCAGTCAACCAAGTCAACCCTGATTTGTCTGAGTTAATTCAATATCGATTGAAACTTAAATCGGTGTCAACATCAAAACAACATCCATGTCAGACTGTATCAACAATCTCCCCCTTTTTGTTGTTTGACAACACGATTTAAGTTTAGATCAGAAATGCTTTCATATCCATAATTTTAGGGAAATCGGGACCCTCCCCCTAAGACGGATATATCTCAAATATCTTCTCCCCCTTTTTCATATTGAGTTTACAATTCGTCTCTAAACTTCAAATACTCTCTCCCCCTTTGTCAAACACCGAAAAGGTATATATAAAAAAAATATGAGGACTGACAAACACCTCCCCCTTAAACCCATATCATAATCCACAAAAAGAAGTAAGATATGATAGAACTCAAGCAATGTCATATACATAGCATGAAAAAGATATCATAGGAGTACAAAACGCATGAAAATAAACATAATGTCTAAAATAGCAACCATCCAGGACAGGCAATCAACATCGTATCTAGAACAAAGTAGCACAATCAACAATCAATCACATAATCAAAATCAACTCGCATCCTCATCATGAGGAGCAGTGTCATCAGCAACAGGATAAGAGAATCCCTGAGGGGGTACGCCGCTGCCTGAAGATGGATCGTCTGTAGAAGGCTGAGGTGGTGGGTGGCTGGCCATCCATCCTAGAAATGCCTGATGTGTCGCCAACTGCTGTCTCTGTAGAGTATCGAAGCGCTGATCAATCTGGAGGCGCAGGCCATCGAACTCTGCAGCCACCATCTCCTCGTGGCGGTCAAACCGGCTCTCCAGCTCAGCGATCTGCCAGCGCAGATCTGGATCCTCCTCGCCATATGCAGCAGCAGGAGGACGAGCAACCTGTCGTGGAAGTGGTAGCTCACCCAGTGCCCTCCCATCCTTCCACCTAACCGTCCCATCCTGACTTAGGATTCCGGACTTGGAAAACGCACGTTTCCCAAGTCGACAATCCTGCCTGACCATCTTCACTATCCTCCCCCTAGAGACGTCAATACCCATGGACTCGAGCCAATCAGTAATTATATGCCCAAAAGGCATATAGATGTTGTCGCCGCTCGGTTCGCTATGGGAAATGATAGACATATAGACACTCGACATAATATCAAAATCTAGACGTCGACGTAACCCATAAAGCATCAGACAGTGATATGGTCGAATTTCTGCCAACGGTTTAGAGGTGATAGGTAGAAGACATTGTGTGACAATTTTGAAAAGAATGTAGTCAGGAGCAGAAAGTCTAAGGGCTGCAAATGTAGGAAAGTCGTCATCTAACTCATCTAAACCATCCAGTCTCGGATGACCAAAGAAGTACTCATAGATTGAGTCAGAAGAGACATTAAGAGGATGAGGTACGGGTTCAGGCAAAACAGGATAGATGGAGAACACCGTCCCCGAACACAAACGACAACCTAAATACCCAAAGAAGGCAATTATGTCGAGATCAATGTTTTGCTTAGCCACTCTTGTTCTATAACTACCATCAGGAGTCGGATGAAGGTTGTTATAGAATTCAGACAAGATCGAAGTTGATGTCCCTTTCTAGAAAAACCAAAGAATCGAGCTTGTAGTAGGCAATGGTTTCTAAAATAGAGGGACAAGATTCCTGCATGAACTTCTTATCAACAGATCGACAAGGGAGTAATTTGAAAGTCCTCTCCTTAAATGATTTTTCAAATTTTTGGTTGGGGAATCTCCCCGAACTAGCTGGTTGAGGTCGGGAGGTAGCAGGAGCTTTGGACTTGGATTTGGATTTCTCGGTTGGTTCCTTAGAGGTACCCTCACCACTAGTGGGTTTCTTCCTAAGGGGATTCAATGTGGTAAAAAGGAGCAATGAGTGAGCACCGGAGCCACCAACAAATAAGAACCGAGACAAACACAACAACAGAAGATGAGAAATGAAAACACAATGCCAAGTTCTATAGAGGTAGGAGTTACCTTGGAGCCATGGAACTCTCGGCTAGGGCTTCCGAGAGCTGGAGCTTCGGCGTGCAAGGAGAAGAGAAAGGGTGGGCTGTTGGGAAGAAGAAACGAGAGAAGCGGAGAGGTAGGGTTCGCGTGAGACGCCAAAGAATGGGAGATTTTAAGAGGGTAGGTGACCAACCCGATCGGACGGCCGTCCGATCAGGAGAAGGATTGAACGATCAGATCCTTGGATCGGAGATAGCGGGTCGGTCCCTGGACCGATCAGGCATCCTTCAGATCGGTCCCGGGACCGTTCAAAACGCGAACAGAACCTATCGAAATTTCCTGATCGGTCGGCAGACCGATCAGGAAACCTCCTGATCGGTCCGCAAACTCTCTGTTCGATATCTGAACGGTCTGCAGACCGTTCAGATATGATTGTCGCAAGAGAGCCCCTGACCGGACTGTGGACCGATCAGGGAGTCTCCTGACCGGTCCAGCGACCGATCAGTGTCTGATACTTCAGACTTCTGATATCTGAAACTCGTATCAAAAGTCCTAAATTTTGTTCCAACAACTTCCTAGGATCCTAGAAGCCCATAGATTATAGTTAGTGATATCAGATGGATAATTCCTAATGATTTGCTCTCAAGAATTGAACTCATTCAAGGCTTAGAAATTCAAAATTTAAACCTTCTCGATTCTTAGCTTCAAAATCAGTGAATCTCCACAAACTTAGGAAATTGCTGAAACTACAATCTGTAGTGAAGCAAAGTCCCAAAACTGACATAGGCTACCTATAACCTATTCCAAAATTCGTCCTCTCTATGATTAGTTTCAAGTTTGTCAAAATAAGTCTTAGTTCCTAATACTTCTTTATCAACTTGTCCTAACATCAATCAAAGTCATGAAATGTATCAAGCAGAAAGTATCAACCAAACACATTAACTATGTTAGACAATTTCTAGACAAAAGTCCAACCAAGATTCCTTGGTTGGAATGTATGAGTAAGATCTAGGAACCAAATACACATGAATTGTGTAATGGTGTTCCCCAAACTCAATTAATGTCTCTTCAACCTAATTATTCAAGGGATGCATGATGCATTTTGAATAATTTGGTTGATCCTAGCATCTCACCCCATTTCTAGCAAACAAAAACATTTTGTTAAACCTTATAGTGTATGTGAGATGTTCCCAAGTTGCCCAAATTTTTGTCCCAATTACTCTTGTCATTTTAATAGTCCTTATTGATCATGGTGAAACTCTAATGACCTAAGGAGCCAAACACATTCCCAACTCCCTCCTTAAATGACTAAATTCATTTTCCGGAAGGGGTTTGGTGAAAATATCAGCTAGGTTTGACTTTGACTCAACATATGTGAGTGCAATGTCTCCCTAGCTACATGATCTCTAATGAAGTGATGACGCACTTCAATGTGTTTTGTCCTTGAATGATGGACTGGATTTTTAGTTAGGTTAATCGTGCTAATGTTATCACATAGCACTTGTACACCCTTGTAAGAAAATCCATAATCCTCTAAGGTGTGTATCATCCACAACAATTGCGATACACTCTCTCCCATGGCAATATATTCAGCCTCGGTCGTGGAGAGAGCAACACAATGTTGCTTCCGACTTGACCAACTAACTAAAGATGACCCTAAAAATTGGCAACCCCCACTCGTACTTTTCCGATCCAATTTGCACCCAGCATAATCGGAATCGGTATAACCTATCAAGTCAAAAGACTCGGTACGAGGATACCAAAGACCTACTCTTATTGTGCCCTTAAGATATCTCAAAATTCTTTTAACTGCAATTAAATGAGATTCCTTTGCACAGACTTGATACCTAGCGCACATGCCCACAGCAAAAAGTATATCGGGTCTACTGGCTGTGAGATATAGAAGACTACCAATCATGCTTCTATATTGCGTTAGATCAACTGGTTTTCCACTCTCATCATTGTCAAGGCGAGTGTTTGTCGCCATTGGAGTGGACACTTCCTTAGAGTCACTCATATTGAATTTTCTGAGCATCTCTTGAGTGTATTTTGCTTGATGGACATAAATACCATCTCTAGTTTGTTTGATTTCGAGTCCAAGGAAGAAAGTCAATTCTCCCACTAGACTCATCTCAAACTCACTCTCCATGTGAGTGATGAACTCATTTAAATAGCCCTTGTTGTTTGAGCCACAAATTATGTCATCGACATATACTTGGGCTACAAAAATATTTTCACCATCTCTACGTAGAAATAGTGTTGGGTCTATTTGTCCTCTAACAAAGCCCTTCTCTAGTAGATATGTTGACAACCTTTCGTACCAAGCTCGTGGTGCTTGTTTAAGCCCATAAAGTGCTTTCTTGAGCTTGTACACGTGATTTGGAGATTCGGTATTCACAAATCCCGGTGGTTGTTCAACATAAACTTCTTCCTTAATGAGACCATTTAAGAAGGCCGATTTTACATCCATTTGATAGAGCTTGAAACCTCTATGTGCAGCAAAAGCTAGCATTAAGCGAATGGACTCTAATCGGGCCACTGGAGCATATGTCTCATCATAATCAAGGCCTTCAACTTGACTATAGCCCTTGGCTACAAGTCTTGCCTTGTTTCTAACTACCTCTCCCTTTTGGTTCAATTTGTTCTTGAAGACCCATTTGGTTCCAATAATGGTGGTCTTCTTAGGTCTGGGAACCAAGTCCCATACTTGGCTCCTTTCAAATTGACCTAATTCGTCTTGCATAGCTATGATCCACTCAGGATCATGCAATGCCTCATCAATTAATCTAGGTTCAATTTCTGAGATCAAAGCGACCTCATTGGACTCATTTCTAAAGAATGACCTAGTCCTAACCCCTTGATGGATGTCTCCCACAATCTGGTCTTGGGGGTGACTAGTGTCTAACCTAGACCGCCTTGGTGCTGATGGTGCCTCATGAGTGGTCTCACTTGGCACAGACAAGGACTCAATATCAGGCAATGGATCCACCTGAGTTCTTTGTTGTCCTTGCTCATCATTATCAGAGTCAATTTCGACTCTTTCGATGTTTTGGTCATTCAAACTTAGCCTTCTAAGTTCGAATTGAATTTGTTCTACATCCCTTGATTGATCATTTAAATTAGGGATTTCTTCAAAAGCTACATCAGAGGACTCTTCAATCAATTTAGTCCTCTTGTTGTAGACTCGATAGGCTTTGCTGGTAGTGAATACCCGACCAGTATCCCTTCATCAGCCTTAGCCGTGAACTTCCCAAGATGATCCTTTGTGTTTAAGATAAACACCTTACAACCAAACACCCTAAGATGTTTAATTGTAGGTGGTTTCCCAAACCAAAGTTCATGAGGGGTCTTTCCTAAAAATCTGTGTATTAGGACTCGATTTTGCACATAGCAAGCTGTACTCACAGCTTCGGCCCATAAGTAGCTCGGCAAAGAGTACTCATTGAGCATGCTTCGTGCAGCTTCCTGTAGGACTCGGTTCTTTCTCTCCACAACCCCATTTTGCTGTGGGGTCCTTGGAGTAGAGAACTCATGTCTATAACCCTTCTCTTGACAAAACTCTAAAAACCTATGGTTTTGGAATTCACCACCATGATCACTCCTAATGGTTTTAATTGTGGTTGATTTTTCATTTTCCGTTCTTCTACAAAAAGAAATGAAAATATCTATGGTTTGGTCCTTATGTTTCAAAAAGAAGGTCCAAGTATATCTAGTGAAATCATCAATAATCACAAGACAATATCTACTTCCATTCAAAGATATTACACTACTGCAATCAAATAGGTCCATGTGCAATAAGTCTAACGGAGTAGAAGTACTTACAATGCTTTTACCTTTATGAACCGCTTTTGTTTGCTTACCCTTTTGACATGCATCACATAGTTTGTTCTTTTGATATTTGATGCTTGGTAAGCCTCGCACTAATCCTTTGTTTGCTAGCTTCCGGATGTTCTTCATGTTTACATGTGCCAACCTTCTATGCCATAGCCAAGACTCTTCTTCTTTTGACATGAAACACTTAATCAAAGCATTAGTAGCACTTTTAAATGATACTTGATAAATATTGTCTACCCTTGTGCCTACTAGTACTGTGTCAAGTGTGTCAATGTTTTTAACCAAACATTGACTTGAATGAAATTCAATTGTGTAACCCGTATCACACAATTGACTGACACTTAGGAGATTAAAAGTCATTCCCTTGACTAGAAGGACATTCTTGATATGAAGGCATTCGGATATATGAATGTCTCCAACTCCTATTACCTTAAGACTACCATTGTTACCAAAAGACACATTACCTCTACTTTTGTTTTGAAGAGAAGCAAATAGAGATTTGTCCCCGGTCATGTGCTTGGAGCATCCACTATCAACAAACCAAGTTGATAGGTGCTCCCCCTCGATCAATGCCTACAAGATACGAAAGATAGATGTTTTAGGTACCCAAATCTTGGGACCTAATGCATCTACAAGAAGTGACCTAGGAACCCATGCTTTGGTCATACCCTTCCTAGTTCCATGAACCCTAGAATCATTTGATCTATGGTATTGGGTCCTAGACACTAATGAGATAAAACTCGATTCTTTGGGTTGATAACCTATCCCGGCTTTGTTGTAGACTGCCCTTTGGGCATTTAAGATCATGTCTAATGTCTTAGAGCTAGTTGAGAATTTCTCAAGCATTTTCTTGAGCTTCTCAACCTCACTCTTCAAAGCCTTGTTCTCATCTTCAAGAAGCTCTAGATGAAGGTCATCAACCTCATCTTCCCTAAGAGCCTTTAGCATTTCTACTTCTTCTTTTAACAATTTATTTTCTGTTTTCGACTTTTTAAGCAATGTAGATAAATGAGTAATAGTCTTATAACATTTTTCTACATGAGAAGAGGTTACCTCTTCATCATCCGAGGATGATGAGGCCGCGTTTGAAGCATCACTTGAGTTGCCATCGCTTCCGGAGTCCTCCCTTGCCATGAGTGCTAAATGGCGAGTGCTCTTCTCCTTCTTCTCTTCTTCCTCGGATGAGCTTGAAGATGACTCATCCCAAGTGGCCTTAAGGGCCTTCTTCTTTTTGCTTCTTTCTTCTTTCTTCTTGGCTCGTTCTTCCTTCTTCTTGGCTCGTTCTTCCTTCTTGAGCTTAGGACACTCACTTCGGTAGTGCCCTTTCTTACTACATTCATAGCACGTAACGTTAGATTTATCTATGTTCGGATCATTAGGTTTACCTTTGTATCTTCGGCTTCTTCTCATGATCCTCCTCACGAAATTCGCCATTTCGCTTGATGACGATGATTCGCCTTCGTCATCGGACTCGGAGGAAGAGGTGGATGAGGAGATCTCCTTTTCTTTCTTCTTTTCCTTCTTCCTTCTCCCATCCTTGCTCCTTTCTCCTGCAACAAGAGCAATACCTTTCTCCTTTTGGCCTTTGTTAGCAAGTTCATGTAATTCCATTTCACAGAAAAATTCATCTAACTTGACAATTGAAAGATCCTTGGATACCTTGTAGGCATCTACCATAGATGACCACAAGGCATTCCTAGGAAAAGCTTTAAGTGCATACCTTACAAGATCGCGGTTTTCTACATGTTCATCTATGGAATGGAGACCGTTAATGATCTCTTTAAACCTACCATGAAGTTCACTTACATTCTCATTTTCCTTCATGGTGAGGTTCTGGAGTTGGTTGAGGAACAAGTCTCTCTTGGCAATTCGAGAGTCCCGAGTCCCTTCTTGAAGCTCAATGAGCTTGTTCCATAGATCTCTTGCACTAGTAAAAGGACCTACCTTGACTAGTTGGTCCTTGGCGATTCCACATTGCAAGGTGACCATGGCCTTGGCATCGGCTTGTGCTTTGCGGAGTTGTTCGGTAGACCACCTTGACGATTCGAGCTCCTTACCTTCCTCATCTCTTGGTGGTGTGTAGCCTTCCTTGACTGAGAACCACATGGCAATGTCCGTCTTTAGGTAATACTCCATGCGTCCCTTCCAGTACTGGAAATCTGCCCCTTCAAAGTAAGGTGGTCGATTTGTGCTAAAACCTTCCCTCATGGCCATCTCTTTGCTCTTAGGTTGTTAAGCCGGATGAAGAGCTCCAAGCTCTGATACCACTTGTTAGGATCTTGGATGGCTAGAGGGGGTGAATAGCCTCTTCAAAAGCTAAATCTTAAAGATAAAACTCACACGAGTGGTTATCGCAGTGGAAAACAAGTTAAGATCTGAATAAGTATAAGAGAAGAAACAAAGCAAACCACAGTGACTCAAGTGTTTACGAGGTTCGGGGATAACTTGCCCCTACTCCTCGGTGTCCGTAAGGTGGACAAGCCGATCTTCGGTAGATCAACCCCGGTGAACACCCGGCTATGAACTTTCTCCTTCTCGGTGGAGTGACCTCTCAACAAAATCTCAACAGGTATGTAGAATATAGCACAAGACTTACTGAGCTTGGTGACTTAGAAGAATGAAAATTAAGCTTACAGTCACGCGAAGGTCAGTGAAACAGAGAGCAAGTCGAGACAGCCGCTTCTCAGCCCCGAGCGTCAAAGCTTTTTCACCGATCGACAGAGAGTTTTTTTTTTCTTCCCAAAGAAACTTCTTATTAACCCTCTCTTCAACCAGCCTTTTATGTCTCTGCCATCTCTGCCTTTCGCCCGCAACGGATCCCTGCCAAACTGCAGCAAATCTCTGCATCCAGCCATAGCATCGCCAATCACGCTTCTTTCTCATCTGATCATCTGAGCTCACACCAATGGAATTCTGGTCTTCACTGGTGTCTCTGAGCTCCACCCAATCACCATGAGTTGAGCTGATCGATGCCAGATCACCGCCAGATCGCAGCCACGATTTTGCTGCTTTAACAGGTTTACAGTGGAACATAGCAAAAGTCTCTCTGGTATCCTCTACTAATGAAGCTCAATTTGAAATCAACCAATTGCAAATTACCAGTAACCTGCACCTCAAAATCTTGCAGCAGATGGTTAGAAATATTTAGGCAAAAGCAACTTTGAATCAGAAAGAATCGGAGAAAGTGCATGCAAAACAGACTATAGTATGGATCGGTGCACCGATCCATACGCTCAAATCTCTTTTCGATCGTTCGATCGGTGCGGACCGATCAGAAAACTGATCGGTGGCCTTGCGTACCGGATTGATTTGATCGGTCTCCGGACCGATCAGCATCAATCGACCGGTCCCGAGACCGGTCGATATCGATCTGATAGCATCGAGTATTCGCGATGCTATCGAGTTCTCACCGATCGGTCGGCGGACCGATCAGTAACAACACAGTATGCTGTCCTGATCGGTCCGTAGACCGATCAGACTTCTCTTCTCTGCTAGTTCGCCACCGATCACCTTCTGATCGGTCACCAGACCGGGCTGTGATTTAAGAGGCAAGCTTCCAAGCTTGCTACCCTTAATCCCCGGTCCAGAGACCGAGCTACCGAGCTCTTCTCCGACTATACATGCCAAGTTTCCATACTTGGACTTCCCAACACCAGATGTCCGATCACCCTTGATCCATCTGGATTTTCCCTTGCCTGGCTTCACTCACCAGGACTTTCCAATTGCCTGGCTTCACTCACCAGGACTTTCCAATTGCCTGGCTTCACTCACCAGGACTTTCCAATTGCCTGGCTTCACTCACCAGGACTTTTCCAATTGCCTGGCTTCACTCACCAGGACTTCTCCAATTGCCTGGCTTCACTCACCAGGACTTCTCCCGTGCCAAGCTCCTTGCTCGGACTTTTCCCAATCAGATTAATCAGGTCAACCAAGTCAACCCTGATTTGTCTGAGTTAATTCAATATCTGATTGAAACTTAAATCAGTGTCAACATCAAAACAACATCCAGGTCAGACTGTATCAACAGTAACTGGGCTGGCTTGACTTCATATTGAATCGGCTGTGGTGGAGGCAAGCTGGTCTTGTTTGGGCATTGTTTAGCCATATGTCCCTCCTGGCCACATTTGAAACATCCTCGGGTGCCCTTGCGACAAACTCCTGGGTGGAATCTCCCACAAGTAGAACACTTGGGATAGTTGGGCTGTTTACTAGCTGGTCCTCCTTTTGGGTAACTCCCTGGTTTGCGTTTGTTGCTGGAGTTTCCTTTCCAATTAGAGTCGTGGGAGCTGTGGCCCTGGTGTTTCTGAGTACCTGAGCCTCTTTGGCCTTTCGACTCTGAGAGGACTTGCTTCTGCTGCTTGATACTATTCTGGTAATGCTCGGTGGTTAAAGCACTGCTCACTAGTTCTTCTGTAGTTTGCGGCCTACGGACACCGCTGGCCACATTCATTGCTATTTCTGGCCTTAACATCTTGAGCATCAACCTGACTCATTCCCTTTCAGTGCTGACTAGTTCTAGGCATAGACGAGCCAGTCTGTTGAATTTCCTCACAGCCTCCTCAACTGAAAGGTTGCCCTGACAAAACTTAGTGAACTCGTCGTAGTGGCGGTTTGTGACCCGCATGTGAAAGAACTCCTCGAAGAATTCATTTTCGAAGTCAGCCCATGTCATCTGATTCACTGGGCTTCGATTTAACTTTCTCCCACCACATACGTGCGTCTCCTGTCAGACAGAAAGAGGCGCACTTCACCTTCTCATGTTCTGGTCAGTCCAGAAGCTCCATTGTACTCTCTAGTGTTTTGAACCAAGCTTGAGCATCCCATGGTCCACTGGTGCCTGAGAAATTCTCCGGCTTGATCTTCTGCCACTGGATCAGATAGGCTTCCCTCATTGCCCCTGCTGTTAGGGCTACTGGTGCTGCAGGTTGGACTGGTGGAACCTCTATCACTACTGGGGTTGCTAAATTAGGTTCTGGAGTGACAGTGGGAGTGTTTTGCTGGTTAGCCCTTAAAGTGGCTATCTCTTGTTGCTGTTCAGCTAGTTGCTTCTGTAACTGAGCCACTACCTCTGTAAGGTCTGGAGGAGGCACTGAGCTGTCTGCCTCAAGCTGGTGATCAGTAGTTGGTGTCTTTCTAGCTGGGCGTCCTCGTACCATTTTCTAAAGACACAGAGGACATACATAACTAGTAGGATCATATTGCATAACCATTGTTATCATGTTAGGTACTATCATGCATATACAAGCATGCTTTAGTTATCTAGGAACATGAAAACAAACAAAACATAAATGAAGTGAGAGATGTTCTTACTTGGAAGCTGCAGGTTCAATGCTGATGTGTGTGTAGGAAGTATGAAACTTTGATCTGATACCACTCTGTAACGACCCGCCTCCTACTAACTAGGCTGCGAGGTCGGACCGTCACATTATGCTGTGCTAATTATAAGGTGCGGAAACAGTGCTAATTAAAATCTTACTCTGCTAATGACCATCACAGTCTGTAAGACTAGGTTCAAAGACCTTTCCATTGACATGCATACACTAGGGAAGGAACCTGAACTTTCGATTTGATCAAAAGACTGAAATGAGACCCTCCCAGTTGAAATCAGACACTCCAATCGATCGGCTGATCGATTGGAGTCATCTGATCGATTCAGCGATGCTACTGTGCACGGATGAAATTTGGATCGATCGGCTGATCGATCCGGCCCGACTAATCGATCCATTGATCGATTCAGTGTGCTACTGTGCGCGGGGGTAATATTCTGGATCGATCCAAACTTGCCAATCGATCCAGCGATCGATTCCAGGGCTTTCTGTTCGCGACAGAACGCGTCCAGATCGATCGACGGA